>NC_140239.1:405000-427500 GCF_949987555.1 Borostomias antarcticus | reverse complement strand
TGCAGTTTGATTGATATTTGATATGGATATTTCACTGAATAAATTATTCATCAAAATGTATCAAAACAGAGATAGCTGCTTTTGCAAATGAACTCTTCCCCCCACCCCCCTCTCTCTCTTTAAAGAGCGTTGTTTTGCCTTTGTGTATGAAATGCACTGAAAGGGTTAGGGTTAGGGTTAGCTGAAAGGGTTAGGGTTAGGGTTAGCTGAAAGGGTTAGGGTTAGGGTTAGCTGAAAGGGTTAGGGTTAGGGTTAGCTGAAAGGGTTAGGGTTAGGGTTAGCTGAAAGGGTTAGGGTTAGCTGAAAGTTTGATTTGATTTGATCACTTTGACCCGGACAGACGTGAGCATTATAAGCAGTTTCCACTGACCTAGAATAGCAAAGGTCTGGACTGTGATGGACAGTAACAGAAGTGTGATGTTTGGGGGGATTTCTGGTGACATTAGCTGCATCATGTGTGACATACAGCATCTTCTCTATTCATCATTATACTGAAAGATGTTACCACTGAACAACACATTCTCAACTGAACCAAGTAATCAAGTTGAAGACGTCGTTTTTAAGTGTTGGGCTAAGATCATTTACACCAGGTTGAGTCCTATTCACATTGACAATCAGATTTTTATGAAGTTAGATTAGTTTTTTTCTAGATGAGCTGGGAGAGTTGTTCTGGGTTTGAAGCCATCAGTGCTCCATTTTGACATGACACATTTGATCTGAGCACCGTGCGCAGCTGAGATTCTGGTCTGTTCACGGCACTGCAGAGGGTGTGAAGAAGTGCTGATATCTACCGTTAGCTTCTCCGGCGTCATTACAACTCAACACGATCATGCCTGTCCCCCAACATTTCTCATAACAAATTATCCTATTTCTACTTGGCTAAACCCAGATTAGATGTATAATTACATTAAACACAGCTGAAAATAGTGAGTGTTTATAGTGAGATAGTGTGGACACATACGTGTGCATCTTTCAGGCGGAAAGTAAACAGGTTTGTTGCTGTACTTTAGTGTTGCTGGAGGAGGGATGGAGCTTTTCATCCAGCCTGGCCGGACAATGAGACTGTTAGCCTCTTTTGTGTCCTGATAAATATCCTGTTTGATTTACTGTTTGCTCAAGGCTCAGGGTATTAATTCATTACTGCCCCCAACAGCTCCCATCAGCACTTTCTTGCGAATAAGTCAACTTTTGTCCCCTGATGTAATTACCTGGGATAGCAAGATGAGGAAGAAAGGATCTGCCTCAGAGTTCGCTGAAAGACGGACCGAGTGTTCGATCGCTGGAACACTAAATATTCCCCCAGGTCTGGAGCTTCTCTCACGGCTTCTCCCATTCCTTTCCTTCCTTCCTTTAAAGCAGCTTTTTTAAGTTGAGGCGTTTCAAAGTGTTTTGTTCTCAGAAGGGTGGGAATCGTTGGGATGCTTTACAGGAGAAGTTGTTTGTCTCTTAGTGTACTTGAAGGAATGGGATGTACAGTATTAGACTCATACGAAGTACATCAGGAAACGTTGCCTCCTATAGAAGACCAACCCAGTAGTTCTGTAGTTGAGTTGTTTGAGTTTGGGAAAAGCAAGGAAATGCGTTTCCTCTTGTTTATACTGGGTGTATTAATAAGACGGACACTGACATTTACAAAAAAGAGAACTGAAACCTATTTTTTTTAATATAGCTTTTTTTTAAAAAGTCTAATCAAACATCCCTAACCTCAACTTAGTTTCCTCAGTGTTTCAACCACTGAACACTAAATACTGTTTCCTCACGGTGCAGGTAGCAGGCTGGGCAGAACCACACACTTTTCCTCACATCTGAACTTCTATATAAATCAGTGTCAGTGAGTTTCGACACTACTTATTTCATGCACAATTCTGGCCATTGACAAGTCATCAGATATCAACCAAAACTGGATGTTGATTAGATGTTGGCATAAGGGCTGAGCCTGATGGAGAGTGCATCAGCCTTCCTTAAACAAAATCCTTTCAGAAAATAGTAGTTATTCAAGCTCAGCGCTCGCTGCTTGCCTCTTCAATTAGGAGGTTATACAGAAGCAGATAAACAGTTGTTTTTCCCCACGTCGCTGCATTAATCGTTCATTTCATGGGTTAAAAGAGCAAAGTCAATGAGGAGGAGAAATTCCCATCCCATTATCGGCTCCTGGTGCGAAGTGAAGGCATCAGCGATGTAGCCAAGCACAGAGATGATTAGCACCGGGGCCCCAGTCTCTTCATGGCTCCAATTACAACCCGCTTCACAGCTTCTCGCAAGTGAGCGATTAACCAGAAGACCGGCGTTAGAGTGTATGAGCTGTTTCTCCTCAATCCACCATCTCTCATTGTCATAATGATCCATGGTCTGATCAGATTGTTCCTGCTGACAAAAGCCTGTCCTCCTCAGCCTCCTCTTGTATTCTGGATATCTCTTTCACAGAATCGCACAGACAAATACATCACCGCCAGTATCGAAAGGACATAAATCTCGTTTTAAGAGGCTTGTCTGGGTTCAGATTCTGCCAGACAAAGGCTTTTGGGGCTAGTCTTTTATTTATTGCCCCATGCTCGTTTGGTTAGCCTTTGTACATTCCCAGAAATAATTGTTTTATAGATCAAAGGCAGGATTCAGCATTATAACACAGCGGTGTTACAGATAGCGCCAGAGGGTGAGGGGGGAGTTGAGAGTTTTTTATGCATCCTTTTGTTAGAAATACTCAAGGCCTCGGTGTCACGTTCTTCTGGGTGAGTTTGGACTGACTGACCTACAGGAAAGTATACTACCCTATACTACTACAGTATACTTACAGGACAGTATACTACCCTATACTACTACAGTATACTACAGTATACTTACAGGACAGTACTACTACAGTATACTACAGTATACTTACAGGACAGTATACTACCCTATACTACTACAGTATACTACTACAGTATACTACCCTATACTAATACAGTATACTACCCTATACTACTACAGTATACTACTACAGTATACTACCCTATACTACTACAGTATACTACCCTATACTACTACAGTATACTTACAGGACAGTATACTACCCTATACTACTACAGTATACTACAGTATACTTACAGGACAGTACTACTACAGTATACTACAGTATACTTACAGGACAGTATACTACCCTATACTACTACAGTATACTACTACAGTATACTACCCTATACTACTACAGTATACTACCCTATACTACTACAGTATACTACCCTATACTACTACAGTATACTTACAGGACAGTATACTACCCTATACTACTACAGTATACTACAGTATACTTACAGGACAGTACTACTACAGTATACTACAGTATACTTACAGGACAGTATACTACCCTATACTACTACAGTATACTACTACAGTATACTACCCTATACTACTACAGTATACTACCCTATACTACTACAGTATACTTACAGGACAGTATACTACCCTATACTACTACAGTATACTTACAGGACAGTATACTACCCTATACTACTACAGTATACTACAGTATACTACCCTATACTACTACAGTATACTACAGTATACTTACAGGACAGTACTACTACCCTATACTATAGTATACTTACAGGACAGTACTACTACAGTATACTATAGTATACTTACAGGACAGTATACTAGCACCGCAACTCCAGCCTGACGTTTGAATAACAGTCAATCAAGAATCTCAGTCTTCATTTGAGCATTTTTCTAAATATGTCCATTCACCTTCTTTGTCTTTTCTTTTTTCTGTCAAATCACCTGAGAGCACTTTCACCACAGTAGACTGTGATACACACACAGTTTAGTGTGAAGATGGAAAAAACAGTGGATAGCTTTTAGCCGTCGCTACTTTAGATATAATGTCAGAATAGTGTGTGAGGAGAGGGCAGATGAGTGATATAATGTCAGAATAGTGTGTGAGGAGAGGGCAGATGAGTGATATAATGTCAGAATAGTGTGTGAGGAGAGGGCAGATGAGTGATATAATGTCAGAATAGTGTGTGAGGAGAGGGCAGATGAGTGATATAATGTCAGAATAGTGTGTGAGGAGAGGGCAGATGAGTGATATAATGTCAGAATAGTGTGTGAGGAGAGGGCAGATGAGTGATATAATGTCAGAATAGTGTGTGAGGAGAGGGCAGATGAGTCTTTTGTTTTAATAGTGTCTCTGCTCCCACGCCAGCGCGGCAGCATGAAGCCGTAATTACCAGGCTTAATTAATGTGTTTTTACTGCTTCAGACGATACTTCACGCCCTCCCCTCACTGTATGGGCTGCGTTGCTGTTGTTTGCACTATATTTCTGCCGCTATTGATTGCTATTATGGTAAATCCGATGGGGACAGTGGAACTCTATCAGCAGAATGCAGGTTAATTATCTCAGGGTCAGCCTCTCCCGAATCCACACAAAGGCCGGCCCTTCACTCTTTATGGCTACGCATTAAATTGCGAGTACAAATTATTATCTGGACCCTTTTATTCTTCTAATTAAGAGGCGGGCTGGAGAGAATAAAACAAAGGAAGATCAGTTCTTTATTTGTCAGTGATTTTCTGTTTTCTATTTTAAAGTTTTTGATTTTCTGTTTTCTTTTTTAAAGTTGTTTTTTGAAGTTAAGGGTGAGAGAGTGGAGTGATGTCAATAATGGACTTCTGGGTATTAACAGTGAGTGAGGGTGAATGTTTTCTCTAGTCTATGAGGAAGGGTCGTTTTTCTGAACCCCTCCCCTTCCATTCTTGACTTGGACGCCCCTGTCATTTGTCACTTTACATTGGATAGTTTTTATAATTAGTTCTTATAGTAGTTTTTATAGTTCTTATAGTTATTTACTTCACATGTTTAATTTGTTTATTGCTGTTATTTGGACTTGATTCTTGTTCTATTCTATTTTATTATCTCATCTTACCTCCATGTTGATTGTCAGTGTTTGTTCGCAAATCACAAATCAGCCAATGAATGTTCTCTGTCACATCCACAATGTTCTGTGAAGGTTATAATCTTTTACCCAATCTGTGTAAAAATGTGGATCTCTGTCTGTCTGTCTGTCTGTCTGAGACACTATGTCACATTATAAGAGATCCACAACATAGCTGTATTTTGATTCCAGGATTTACTGATAAAAAACAGCATACAACAACCATTCTTGAGTTTTCCAAAAGTAATATTTCCTGCTAACAAAGCTGTCAGACAGACATTTGACAGGCTCTAGATAAATTGGCCTTATAAGAAGCCTGAGAAGCCCCATCGATGAGCTCCCAAGTTAATGGCATTGATTGTGGATATTGTGTTTGCTTTCTGCAGGGACTCCAGTGAATCGGATTCCTATCATGGCAAAGCAGGTGTTGGATCTCTACACGCTCTACAAGCTTGTCACCGAAAAAGGCGGCTTAGTGGAGGTCATCAATAAGAAAATATGGCGCGAGATCACCAAAGGCCTCAACCTCCCTACCTCAATCACCAGTGCAGCTTTCACTCTCCGAACACAGTGAGTAGTGAGCCTGGAGGCCATAACCTTGGATGGCTGATAACACCTAACCCTAACCCTAACCCCTAACCCTAACCCTAACCCTAACCCTGATAACATGGGCTAGCAAAGAACTAAAACAGCTTTCAGCTGTGAGGGCAAAGCACGTGTTAGATATGTGAATGTATGTGAATGTATGTTAATGTATGTGTGTGTGTGTGTGTGTGTGTGTGTGTGTGTGTGTGTGTACAGTATACAGATGCAAGAGGGTAGATAATAAGCTGACTTTTGTACATTGCCCATGCAAAAAAAAAAAAAAAAAGGAATTTTGCTGAATCGTAAAGATTACAAGTGAAACGGTATTTGAATGTTTTGCCTGTGAAGCACTTTGTCTTGTAATAGCAAGGCACACTACTTATATATAATTGCAGACCAGTTTTTCACCGTCTATCAGCATTGCTTTACGTGTGTTTGCCCAGACACTTGATAAGCACAATAACATTTATTTGTCTGGCAAGATGGTGTATAACTACCTATACTGCCTATCTCACCTGAATGCTACTTGATAATTATAGTGGTCTGGTGTTTAGGGGATTTGAAGTGCGCAGTCCTCCTGACCATGATGGCCGACACTGCTTGTTTGCACACGTTGATCCTTAAGACGGTCATTGAAAGCAATGACATCGTCCTTAAAGGGGCCTTTCTTTTTTTCCGCCCCAGTTTCCAGCGGTTACAGGGCTCAGCCTTCCTTGACAGAGCTAGAGTGAGTGACCCTAACCCTAACCCTAACCCTAACCCTCCTGTAGCACTTTACCAGGAAGGGAAGTAGGAAGAAATATGGGACATAACCCCCAATAAACCCCAGCACTTTGAGATATTCTCACGATTAAAATGATTTATAAATAAAATTACTGAACACTAACACTGGTTTCAAAGACTATCCAGTGCTGTTTGTTGTTACAGTATGATCCCCAAAAGTATGAACCCCTAAAGTAACCCCTCTACCCCCCAGGTATATGAAGTACCTCTACCCTTATGAACCCCTAAAGTAACCCCTCTACCCCCCAGGTATATGAAGTACCTCTACCCGTATGAACCCCTAAAGTAACCCCTCTCCCCCCCAGGTATATGAAGTACCTCTACCCGTATGAATGTGAGAAGCGCGGGCTGAGCTCCCCAGGCGAGCTCCAGGCAGCTATCGACAGCAACCGGCGGGAGGGCCGGCGACAGAGCTACGGCTCGGCCATCTTCAACTACTCCCCCGTGGGCACGCCCACCCTGCTCTCCTCCCCCAAGATGCACATGCCTCACCTCGCCATGCCCACGCCCAACGGCGGCCACGCCTCCCAGGCCCCGGCCATCAAGAAAGGTGAGAGACTTGCTGGTTTCTGCTCGCTGACCATTCCAGCCTGCAGCTGCGCTGTGAACATGCTCGCTTTGTGGAAAATATGAGTAGCAGGTTGGGCTGATAATAATCCAGATTCCATTTAAATGTATTTTTTAAAGCATCTTAATTGGAGGACCAAGCCAAATTTAGTCCAAAGAATCCCACACAAAACCACATTCTTTATTTTCTTATTCTAGGCCTATATTTGGTTCAGTTTGAGCAATGACAACATTCCTCTTCCCATAAATATCTGCCAAAAATGTTGTGCAGGACGTAATGTAGATCACGGTCTCCCTCTGAGACAGCGTTGCATCATTACAAACCCACAGGAGAGGAAGTCCTCTGCCGTCTCAGATGGTTTCTCAACAGCCCCGTGCCAGCCATTCATATTCATGTCTGCATGGTCATCACACCAAAGAGGAAACATCTTGAAGGACTTCCTCATACCAGCGCTGACATTTTCCCAGAGGGGCGTATTGAAAAACAAAGACCATGGGAGGTGTTCAATAATAGGCCCTCAAGGAGAGGTGGGGCACACAAACAACTATAGATAGAAAAGACGAGGCCTCGCCTTGTGATCAAGTGTTCATCAACGCGTCACAAATCAAACTCCACACAGAGGCTACATTTTCTACAGGATTCATTATATTATTATTATTATTATTATTATTATTATTATATGTCCATCACCACACTAAGACAATAAGGTGCTACCTAGAATGACAAAGGGCTTTTGCAGCCATTCCTTTATGAGAACCCGCTGTAAAGCCCTTTAGGAACCATTGTCTTGTTCAAGGTTGATTTCACCAAACAAAGGTTCAAATTGGGACCGTTTCATAAATTCTACCAGGGCCTGAATACGGTTCTTCAAATATTGTTATAATATAAAGATTGTTGTTTTTTTATCAGGGTTTTCCCAGGGTGGGTGGCGAGCCAAAACTATCTTTTGAAAGATAATTTTTGTCAAGTTTAGATTCAAGATTAAATATGTCTTTGTTTGTCACGTGTATGTGAACATTACAGTGAAATATTGCTGGCGACCTACAGTATTACAGATAAACTTCGATACTCAATTTACAAATGAGTAATTTACAAGTTACAAATTTACAAATTACACTATAATTATATGATATTATTAATTATAAATCTATGTTGGTCAACCATCCCTTGGAACAGTCTCTTAAACCTGCCCCATGCCCCCCTGAGACGTTAACACCTGAGCCTTAAACCTGCCCCATGCCCCCCTGAGACGTTAACACCTGAGCCTTAAACCTGCCCCATGCCCCCCTGAGACGTTAACACCTGAGCCTTAAACCTGCCCCATGCCCCCCTGAGACGTTAACACCTGAGCCTTAAACCTGCCCCATGCCCCCCTGAGACGTTAACAGCCTTACCCCCTCTCCTCCCTGCAGAGGAGTCCCTGATGTCCAGCTGCCTATCAGGCCGCATGGGCATGCCCATGTCCCTGGGCGGGCACCACGCCGCCGCGCAGGCAGTAGCGGCCCAGGCCGCCGTGCAGGCCGCCGCCCTGGAGCAGCTCCGGGACAAGCTGGAGAGCGGGGAGCCACCGGAGAAGAAGATGATGATGATGGCGGAGGAGCAGCAGAGACTCATGCAGCACGCGCTGCAGCAGAACCTCCTGGCCATGGCCACCCAGCTGCCCATGAACATCAAACTCAACAACAGAGGTGAGGCCGTGTGGGCTGGAGCTAGCAGGGTTAGCATCACTAGCATGCTGGGGCAGGTAGGTGGCTGGAGCTAGCAGGGTTAGCATCACTAGCATGCTGGGGCAGGTAGGTGGCTGGAGCTAGCAGGGTTAGCATTGCTAGCATGCTGGGGCAGGTAGGTGGCTGGAGCTAGCAGGGTTAGCATTGCTAGCATGCTAGAGCACAGACATACAGCGTGCACATAGACGACGCGCTGATGCTTCGGACCGCTGCTGCGATACGTCAACGTCGCCGCCATATTGGAGAAGAAGAGGGTTTTGTCTCCAGCTACTGAGAATCTCGATAGTTAGGCTTTAATCACTGCTAGACGCTCCAGAGAGGAGTGTGTATCAACGCTAGGCGTACATGAACTGAGTTACTTATGTGGTGGAAAATAATTCATTGTCATAAAGAGTTGTAAAAACTCATGTTTGTCAAGCATGGATATGGATATGGTAATACTTTCGTATTAAGACGCCCATATATAATCATTTTATAATTTAATGTACATGAAATGTGCAGACATTTACTTTTACATCTACAGTTACATTGTGGAAATGGGCGGGGTTTGGAGGGGAAAAAAAAGCTCCCAGTACTTTACTCACCCTGGATGACAGCTCCCAGTACTTCATTCACACTGGATGACAGCTCCCAGTACTTCATTCACCCTGGATGACAGCTCCCAGTACTTTACTCACACTGGATGACAGCTCCCAGTACTTTACTCACACTGGATGACAGCTCACAGTACTTTACTCACACTGGATGACAGCTCCCAGTACTTTACTCACACTGGATGACAGCTCACAGTACTTTACTCACACTGGATGACAGCTCCCAGTACTTTACTCACACTGGATGACAGCTCCCAGTACTTTACTCACACTGGATGACAGCTCCCAGTACTTTACTCACACTGGATGACAGCTCACAGTACTTTACTCACACTGGATGACAGCTCCCAGTACTTTACTCACACTGGATGACAGCTCCCAGTACTTCATTCACCCTGGATGACAGCTCCCAGTACTTCATTCACCCTGGATGACAGCTCACAGTACTTAACTCACACTGGATGACAGCTCACAGTAGTTTACTCACACTGGATGACAGCTCCCAGTACTTTACTCACACTGGATGACAGCTCCCAGTACTTTACTCACACTGGATGACAGCTCCCAGTACTTTACTCACACTGGATGACAGCTCCCAGTACTTCATTCACCCTGGATGACAGCTCCCAGTACTTCATTCACCCTGGATGACAGCTCCCAGTACTTTACTCACACTGGATGACAGCTCCCAGTACTTTACTCACACTGGATGACAGCTCACAGTAGTTTATTCAACAATGAGCAGCAGTGGGCAATGTGCAGACAGGACAGTACAAATTCAGGACATTCAGATACAACATGGCAGCAACGTTGATGTACGATCCAAAGGCCAATGCGGTGTCTATGTATATATGTCTCAATGTGCCAGCCGTTATCATTGCTAACATGCTAGAGGTTTAGCATTGTTAGCGTTAGCATTGTTAGCATTCTAGAGGTTAGCATGGCTACTACTGAAAATAGAGTCACACCCCATCTTCAAGGGGCTAGCTGTTGAATTGTGTCAATTATTTCAGTTTGTTCTGCAACTTCAAAGAAGGAAAGGGTGGGACTTCTGCACTATTTGTAAAGAGAAGAGCTGTTCTATTATTGGCCAAAGTACTTGAGGATGAAGTCCTTCCTGGTTTCCTTAGTTGGTAGTTGATTGGTCAATCAGTAACACTGAGTGGCTCAAGAGTTCTCATTCAAAGAGTTGATTCACCCCCGTTCTCTCTGGGCTGTCTGAGCCATCACACACATAAAAACTCAAATCACACATGATGGAATTGGATTGAATAGCCCTAGTGGAAAGCTCTCTTATGCATTTTAATTATTTTAACAACTTGTCTTACAGTCATGTCACTTTAAAATCACTGTTTTGTTTATCTAAAACTCTGTACACTGTAAGTATTTTCTATCATTTGGTGTCAACAACAGTTAATCCTTCGATTTGTGGACTTTTCCCCACCCTCTACTTGAATCAAATGAGGGTTAGCTCAGTGGGTGGTATCCAGTCAAGTAATGCTGTTTCATAAGATGATGGGGTGAGATACTCTGTGAAATACCCAAACCGCTAATGCACATAATTCATCATAACATCTGCAATTTGGTGTCGACTTCACAGATGTTATGAAGAAATGCAGAGCTCCATCACCTGAGGCAGAAATACCAGGATGTCATGAGTCATAATGCTGTCCGGCTAGCGTCATGTTGATGGGCACAGGGGGCCTGGCCCGTGACAAGCCATAAGTCACACATTACTTAATGATAGAGGCTAAAGGAAGAATGAGTGGCCTATTCGCTCATGTGTGATATCATTTCTTTCTGCATGACCGCCTCTCGTGTATTAGTCATAATAGAGGGCTGTGCACCTCACTCTTGATGGGAAAATGAGTTAGAATCTTTCAGAGGTTAATTCCACCCACTGCCTGTCTAGCTGTATAGCCCTCTGATATAAACACTGTAATTTGAAGATTACGTCCAAACACTGTTATTTTCTAGTGACCAAAGAATATCTGCAGGTGTCCCTTTGATAGCGGTACTGTTAGGAAAGTGGACACATTTGTAGTTGATTGCATTTTCTACCAATAGATATTGTGTATTTTTTTTATGTCAAGCTGCATCTGTTTTTGAGTACCTGTCTGTGTTTCATGATAGGATTCATTCATGTGCCTCGAGAGATAACCCGCATGTACAAGTGGCGGCAACATCTTTTGACAGTTCTTCCTCCCTCAGAACTCTTTAATAAAGTGCTCCTTATCCTGTCACTCTCTGAGTTATCGCCAATATCCCGCCGGACCGCTCGCTCTTGCTTCTTGTGTTCCTTTTCTAAATGCTCATATTGAGTTTTTCTCTCTCTCGCTCTCTGCCTCCTCTCTTGACAGATGATAGACAAGAGACCGCATTGAACCTGTCTACCAGCGGCATTAGCAGCATCAACATGTCAATAGAAATAAATGGAGTTGTCTACACAGGTAAATAGAGGGGCCGTTTGCTGATGTAATTGCAGGCAGGAAATTCAATAAGTTATAGCAGTACCCTGGTGCCTAGTCCTCCATACAATTTGATGTCTTTGCTATAAAATCCATCGTAATGAAGTGGCAGTCCAATAGAGTTAAAAAAGTTAAATATCTCAGAATTGGGCCTGTGGATTTGGGGTCGATGGAGCTTATTGTCTTACGTTCCTGGGAGAGAAGGGAAGAGAGAACTGCTGCTTGTGCCTTCGAGCGAAGGGGCTGTAATTACCTAAAGATAGGCAATTCATGTCATGGCATAAGCCCAGTGGAAACTTCCAGTGGATCTGAAGAGGCCATCATATCTAGTTGTGATGTCCAGCAAGGTGAAGACCAGGGCTGATCCATCTGATCCCGCCCAGATTAACTCCCACTGTAATCAGGCCCGCTGTAGTCTGGAGCTGTTGAAACGTCACGCTTGAACCCGTAGACCTCACTGAAAGGGTTTGAGTTTCAGAATACTCAGTGATTTTACATGTTAAGATGGTATCCAAGCTAAGACAGGACTATGCATGTGACATAATGAAAGTATCTCTTGCCAACGTGGTTTCCTGTTGGTTCTGATTTCCCAGGGGTCCTGTTTGCTCGGAAGCCTCCCATTCCAGGGATTCCGGGTGGTCTCCGGGGCAACCATGCCAGTTCTCAGGGAAAGACCAGTCCGGGATTGACCATGCAGAACCAACCATCCTGCTCATCCTCCTCCTCCACCTCCTCCTCGTCTTCGGTCCACGGACATGGAAACTCCTCGCCCTGAGCTCCCTCTCCTCCCCTCCATCCCCGCCTCCCCTAACCCGCCCCCCCCCCCCTCCGCCCGTCCCTTCTAAAGACAGGGAGTTTGAGATATTTAGGGCAGGATTTCCATTGTTTTTGAAGGTGGCTCCTCTCCCATCCATCCCTCACCGCTCCCTTATTCCAGTCCAAAGAATTTAGAGGAGAAAAAGTTTTATTTACAGAGAAAATACTTCCGTAGAAAAAGAAAAAAGAGATCTTGCTCTTACTCTGCGCCTCCTGATCTCTGAACAGCTGCCGTATTTAGAGGGCCTTCGGTCTTTGCGTGTATACATATGAAGTCGGCTGTCTTTCACTTTCCTGAGACCAGATGCTCACTTTGGAGCAGCTTCAACGAACTTATATTTGCGACAAATCTTTGGCCACAATCAACAAGGGGACGATGGCACAGTGGACGCAGGTGAGGCCGCTTGACCTATGACCTCAAGCTAAAATGGGGGCTGGCTGATCTACTGGGTATGTTACCCCTGCGACGCGTGGAGTCCATCTTGCCACTGATATCACTCACCTCACAATCATTGGTTTGCTCTGTTTTTAAATCAGAGAATGTCGCTGCTTTCAGCTTATACCAAAGAACCACCGGGCGGGGAGATGAGATGGAGGTGTGAGCCTAGCAGAGATCCACGCTTAGAAGAGTCAGAGTACCAAGTGATCAAAGTAAAGGAATATTGAACTAATATTTAGACAAAGCACATCCCACAGAATCAGGGAACTGTATTTTTCTTTTATAGGTGAATATATCACAGCAATGATGTAATCTAATGAAGACGGTCATGTTTGAATTCAGTTCTCGTTTGATAGTGTGGGACAACGACAAGAGTGGCATTGATATCTAAGACATGGTGAACACTTCTGGGGTTAACCAATAGCAAGACAACATTGCTCCACTCTCAGCTGTGGTCAGAGCCTATTACAAAACCTGTACTGGAAGGTTAACGGCATTAGAGATGTTTAGATTGCATGGCTCTTTTTAATGACATTTCTTGCAACATATTTTCCATCCAGTATCAATCAGTAATTACCAGTGCAGTTTGTTAAGGCATTTTACAATCATATAGAAGCTCAAAACTGAGCTGGTATCGACTGGTAGGGGTTGGTTTTCAGAGCCTGTAGGAATAAATGTAAAAGGAATGCCGATCTAACAAGCGCAGGATTGGTAAGAGCACTTCAACACCTTTGTGACCCCCAGGGAGTTGGGGGAAGAATAGGGGCAAAAAGCAGCAGGACAAGACAAAAGTGTTGGAGTACTTATCTAATCATCAATCACACGGTGGCTTTATATTGTGAATAGAATTCAGTTTTACTTATTCTTTAGTAATGCACTTGTATCTAACATCCTTACTCTCGCTCTCTCGCTTTCTCTCTCTTTCTCTCTCTACATCTTTTTCTCACGTTCTCTCTGCTTTGCTTCATAAATATATCAGTTATTTTCTCTATTGTGAAGGGAAATGGGAAACAGTTTTGAAGATATAGCTTTTTATTAAGTCTGTTAAACATTATAATTTCAAATTTTATTTATTTTGTTTTTATGTTCGATCTGGGGCTGCAACCTTGCATTCAGCTACACCACTTTATTAGAATCCCTTAGTAAGAGTCCTCTTTAACACAGACAGATACCTCACAAATCTAACTGTATATATACATGATAGAGTATGAATACAAAATATACCTCATATTTCATTTCTATTATTTTTATTGTAAAGCCACTTCAAAATCAATGTTTTTGTTTCAACAGATCACTGGATTTTTTCATATTTTGTATAGTTAAACCAAAGAAGGGAATATTTTATGAACACACATCTACCTCATTTGTTATAGACTGTGCCAACAAACATGACCACAAACGTAATCGCCAGTTTCTAAGTGTAGTCTTCACAGTCCATACACATGTACTTTGCTTGAACACAAAAATCTGTATTGAGATGGTGGACCATATGGAGTGTAAAGCAACCTGTTCACATGGCTTGTTTGTTTTTGTTGTGTGGGAAATGCCAGGATGAAATACAACACAGCTCCGGGCTGATCCCTGTTGATAAGACACATGGTTAGTTAATATATTGTGTAACTTAATGTAAAATAAAAGAAAGTTGAACTTTAAAATCACACCAATTCAGCAACAGAGGACAAGCATCAGCCACTGAAATGAATTTAATTTTCAGGTTCAATCAGTGACACTGAGTGTTCTGGTATGTTCTGGTATTGAAAGCTGTTGTATTCTGTTAATTCCAGTGTTTACTTGAAATGTGTTCGGGAATCAGGTCATTATGTGGACATTTTTTGGAGAGAGTAATTTTGTCATAACTTCCCGTTTAATATGCACACAGATACCAAGTGCTCAGATGCACTCTGCCACTCAAAAGGAAATTCAGTCTGGCTATATTTTTGTCATCAGTGTCCCACTGTTTTGTAAAGGTAGCTTTTCATATCATACACGGCCAGTTTGACCAACCTCAACTTGGCCTGATCCTTGGGTAAAGAAAACACTCAGTGGAGATCCTCCATTGAATGTCTGTGGGCAGGGTTAGGGTTAAGGCTAGGGTTAGGGTTAGGGTTAGGGTTAGGGTAAGGGTTAGGGTTAGGGCTAGGCTACAGCTCTGTCTGAAACCATCTGGTTCTATAGATGATGACAGATATTTGATCAAAACAGCTGCTACATTCTCTGAAACAGTGTGGATAAATGATCGAACCGAAGGTCCAAGTCCTGACCTGAAGGCTTAGCATCTCTCTAACTTCACTTAATGTTAATCATGCATTCATGTCAGTGGAAAACTCTGTTGTTTCATATCAAGTCAGAACTTGGTATCCGTGTGCACAGTGTTGTAAATTCAGGCCTTCAAGTTTCTACATGTTGTTTCTCTCAAGAATGTATGACCTGTTCATCCATCCTCAATGTAGCAGAACCACAACGACTTACATCAGAAAATCCAACGACCCATAATGGTTTGTGAAGATGAATTCTCCTGAAGGACGGATAGGTATATTTATGGGAGAAAGAGAATAGGGCACAAAGTATACGCACATTTTTTTTTACTCCTATGATAATGTGTCATTATGCTTTTGATAGACATATCAGAGATGTATTGGTTTAAAAATAGCACTGGCACAGTGGGTTCCTCATGGCTGTCTTCTCTTCATCCGAACCCACACTGCTGAACTCTGGACGCAGGTACAGTTGAACATGATGCCAATCATTGGACCGCTTTGCTGGCTGTGAAACAAGAACATCTAATCACTGTCATTCTTGTAACCAAAGATTCTTAGAAACAAGAACCAAGCTCTTTGTTAAAGAATATAATCAATTACAGAGAACAAAGATGAAACGACAGCATTGGCTTCAGAAAGAAAAAAAGATTCTCACGTATGTACTTACTTAAATAACATGTTGTTTACTTTGTATTTTAGCTATGCTACGCTGGTAGATTTTAGATATTATAATGGCTTTATTCGCTGTGTATGAAGCTTTAAATATTTTCTTTTATTACCCTTCTGTTAGTTTTGGATGAATCCAGTGCATTATGGGAAAGCTGGATTGTGGTGCTCAGGGGTTAAAAACATCAAAAAACAGGTGAAAGAGATTTTTGTTTTGCCATTTGACTTGTAGCATATTTAGAAATAAAATTCTGCTTTAAACTTCATTGAGATGTCAATTTTCATTTTTATGTAGTTTTTGATGTCAATGTATCAACTGTTTTTTCACATGTAGTGTTGAATTCAATGTGTAGAATTTCCTTTTACACATTTTTACAAATAACTGTGACTTGACTCTGTGTGACTCTGTGAAGACCTGTGTACAATTATTCATCACGGTTCAATTCTACTCTAATTATTAATAGTGAATATATAACCTAACAAAGAGGATTGTTATGAGCTCTCTCTAATTTGAAATTATTTTACAATTCTGTAGAGGCTTTAAAACATGTTACCTGTCCTGAACACTCTTAAATAAAACTGATAAGCAACAGGAGGTTAATTTGAAATAAAAGTGCATTCATACTTCAGTTTCAGATATCTGACGTGATTTTCATCAGGCAAACCAACCGTTCATTTATCACATCCTAAAATGATCAGTTCACATCCAGCTAATGTGTGCTTGGGTAGAGATAATGTGATGTTAGCCTGTGAAGCTGCTGTCTGCGTGGTAGGCGTCTATCAGGTGACATATGGTACCAGCATATCAATTGCATTACTGGCCAATGCACATATTAGAATATAATACGATTGTATCAAAAGAGCAGATGGCCTTTTTTTCAGACGCAGGTGCCACAATTAAAGGAAATTGCCAATTAGTTTTTGCAACTGGCGTGCTGGAAAAAAAAAGGGAAAAAAAGCTGACCACTCTGCAGGACAAGGGTCAAAGTCCTATTCGGCAAACGCAGGCAATTAAACTAATGATGCCTCGGTGTGTGCTGCATTAAGCGGCTAAAATGGAGTAAAGATTGGTTAATTAAGGCTGAGAAGCCTGATGTAATTAGGGCCGGCCAAGATTAGTGGCCGTCGATTGGCTTGCTGGGATTTGCAGGTAATGGCGTTATTATTGGGGCTCGTTGACTGTTACTTTATACTTCTGAATAAACAAAAACAAATTAGAGCCGGTCGTCCAATAATGGGTTATCTTGTCAGAGGTTTGACAGAAATCCATGCCCCTATAACACAGTGTTAATTTTATGCACCACTGACAACTGCAGCCCTAATCAATAGCGCTACTATAAAGTAAAGCAAGCCATCAATCTGGGCTGAAGCTGCTGTAGGAGATGTGCAAAGACAAAAGAAACTTGTCACCGCTTTTTTAAATAGTTTGGGCCCACATACATTATTGGACCTGTCTAATTTGCACAGTGAGGCCCACTGACATCACACTGCATGCTTAGGAGCCCACTAATGCTGACAGGGCTAGGGTCAGGGTTAGGGTTAGGGTCAGCGCTAGGGTCAGGGTTAGGGTCAGGGCTAGGGTCAGGGCTAGGGTCAGGGTTAGGGTTAGGGTTAGGGTTAGGGTTAGGGTTAGGGTTAGGGGTTAGGGTCAGGGTTAGGGTTAGGGTCAGGGTCAGGGCTAGGGTCAGGGTTAGGGTCAGGGCTAGGGTCAGGGCTAGGGTCAGGGCTAGGGTCAGGGTTAGGGTCAGGGTTAGGGTCAGGGCTAGGGTCAGGGTTAGGGTTAGGGTTAGGGTTAGGGGTTAGGGTTAGGGTTAGGGTCAGGGTTAGGGTTAGGGTTAGGGTTAGGGTTAGGGTCAGGGCTAGGGTCAGGGTTAGGGTCAGGGTTAGGGTTAGGGTCAGGGTTAGGGTCAGGGCTAGGGTCAGGGTTAGGGTCAGGGCTAGGGTTAGGGTCAGGGCTAGGGTCAGGGCTAGGGTCAGGGCTAGGGTCAGGGTTAGGGCTAGGGTCAGGGCTAGGGTCAGGGCTAGGGTCAGGGCTAGGGTCAGGGTTAGGGCTAACCCTATCCACTGTGCTGCTGACTGACAGGACAGGAAGTGGACGGAGATGGTTATCAGCTGCAGTGGCCAGCAGGGTCCCGTCCTGGATGGACAGCCTGGAGGAGGAGGAGAGGAGGAGAGGAGGAGAGGGCCTGGAGGAGCAGGAGAGGAGGAGAGGGCCTTAGGGCCTGGAGGAGCAGGAGAGGAGGAGAGGGCCTGGAGGAGCAGGAGAGGAGGAGAGGAGGAGAGGGCCTGGAGGAGCAGGAGAGGAGGAGAGGGCCTTAGGGCCTGGAGGAGCAGGAGAGGAGGAGAGGGCCTTAGGGCCTGGAGGAGGAGGAGAGGGCCTTAGGGCCTGGAGGAGGAGGAGAGGAGGAGAGGGCCTTAGGGCCTGGAGGAGCAGGAGAGGAGGAGAGGGCCTGGAGGAGCAGGAGAGGAGGAGAGGGCCTGGAGGAGCAGGAGAGGAGGAGAGGGCCTTAGGGCCTGGAGGAGCAGGAGAGGAGGAGAGGGCCTGGAGGAGCAGGAGAGGAGGAGAGGGCCTTAGGGCCTGGAGGAGCAGGAGAGGGCCTGGAGGAGCAGGAGAGGAGGAGAGGGCCTGGAGGAGCAGGAGAGGAGGAGAGGGCCTGGAGGAGCAGGAGAGGAGGAGAGGGCTTTAGGGCCTGGAGGAGCAGGAGAGGAGGAGAGGAGGAGAGGAGGAGAGGAGGAGAGGGCCTGGAGGAGCAGGAGAGGAGGAGAGGGCCTGGAGCAGGAGAGGAGGAGAGGAGGAGAGGGCCTGGAGGAGGAGGAGAGGGCTTTAGGGCCTGGAGGAGCAGGAGAGGAGGAGAGGAGGAGAGGAGGAGCAGGAGAGGAGGAGAGGGCCTGGAGGAGGAGGAGAGGGCTTTAGGGCCTGGAGGAGCAGGAGAGGAGGAGAGGAGGAGAGGAGGAGCAGGAGAGGAGGAGAGGAGGAGAGGAGGAGAGGGCCTGGAGGAGCAGGAGAGGAGGAGAGGGCCTGGAGGAGCAGGAGAGGAGGAGAGGGCTTTAGGGCCTGGAGGAGCAGGAGAGGAGGAGAGGGCCTGGAGGAGCAGGAGAGGAGGAGAGGAGGAGAGGGCCTGGAGGAGCAGGAGAGGAGGAGAGGGCCTGGAGGAGCAGGAGAGGAGGAGAGGAGGAGCCACTTCAGGCCCTCTGACGCTGTCCCACAGAGCCAAGTATTCAAGGCGTCATGTGACTAATTGATCAGATTACCATTGCTCCGAGGGTCATCTGCAAACCACAAATCCAATTAAATATTTACATGAAAGCAGTATAATGTGATTTGGCTCTCTCACTCACTGTGGTCTAACACACCTTTGTTTAGGGGCCCATAATTAAAATCCCTAAATCTTACTTGATCTGTGCTGCTGATGCTGTTGAAACTGTTACTGGTGAGGTATAGCTTTATTAATACTAGCTTGTGTAAGTTGTTCTATGTCTTGTAAATAATCTGTAATTCATTTTAAGTGTCTCTTTAAAATATGAAATGTTAAAATGTGTCTTTTTAAAATCTTTTTTTGTGTGTGTGTGTAAGTATTTTACTGATGCTGAAGGTATTCGGTGATGAGCGTGTATAGCAGCCTGGTCTCAGCATGCGGTTCCACCTACATGTTCTCATCCCTGTATAGCAGCCTGGTCTCAGCATGCGGTTCCACCTACATGTTCTCATCCCTGTATAGCAGCCTGGTCTCAGCACACGGTTCCACCTACATGTTCTCATCCCTGTATAGCAGCCTGGTCTCAGCACACGGTTCCACCTACATGTTCTCATCCCGGTATAGCAGCCTGGTCTCAGAACACGGTTCCACCTACATGTTCTCATCCCTGCAGCCTGGTCTCAGCATGCGGTTCCACCTACATGTTCTCATCCCTGTATAGCAGCCTGGTCTCAGCATGCGGTTCCACCTACATGTTCTCATCCCTGTATAGCAGCCTGGTCTCAGCACACGGTTCCACCTACATGTTCTCATCCCTGTATAGCAGCCTGGTCTCAGAACACGGTTCCACCTACATGTTCTCATCCCTGTATAGCAGCCTGGTCTCAGCATGCGGTTCCACCTACATGTTCTCAGAGCCCTGATCATGGAGCTGGTCTCTTCATGTGTACAAGCTCCGTATGACCCATCAATAAGAGAGAGACATACAAAGTTGCTGTCTCTCCTGTCTGCTTTTTTTGTGGCCATTGATTTTGATGGTGACCTCTGAACCTTGGTAGAGGAATTCCACCAAAATCACCTCCCAGCTGTCAGGGGGGGACTTGCACCGCTGGTCTGAAAGGCTGGCTCCTGTTCTGTCAATACCAATTAGAGACTTCAGCACATACAGTACCTTCCTAGAGGCCTGGTATATTCATTCATTTACCTCATATTTCTACCCAGCCAACTTCCTACCACCCCCCTCGCATTGAAGACATTGGTGGTATAGTTTTTCCCTTCTGTATTGTAGACAATGGCTGGTTCTTTACAGAGAAAAGAACTAAAGTTAATCACAGACATGTATGTCGTGTGTCTTTATTTGTACTTTTGCATACAAGTCTGCTTCGACACTGTATATAATTGTATACGTTTAGAATGTGCAACAAATGAAAGAACTTCCAGGACAATGAAAGAGCTGTTGTTTACCATGTTGGCTTTGAGAAAATGTTGATTGCACAACCTAAGCCAGTTGAAGGACATACTGTATTGGCGTTTTTAGGCCATAACAGAGTTCATAGGAACATAAAGCAGAAGACATGTCTGCTTGTGTGGATGCCTTATTGAGCAGCCATATGGATGAAAGCGAAAGGAATTGTGTCGATTCAATGGAGTTTGAAGGCCATGTCAGACAATGACAGGCAACCCAGACATAATTACGATTTGTCATCTAATAGAATGGCCATTGTGACCATTTGAATGGAGCATTTTTGCAATAACCTACATGAAATGGAAAATAATGTGAGGAATTTCTTGTCATTTTGTGTTGTGAACTATGTTCCTGTTCAGGTACTGTATGCAGCTCTGAGAGTTATTAAAGTAAAGGTTTCTATAAAGCTTTGAATAAAGGTAAGGACGTTTTGAACTAAGTACCACACATAGGTCATATAAAGCCACATAAAACATTTCTATTCCACAGTCTATTGTTTCATAGGTCACATTAGTAACATTCGCTAAGACACCAGCAGGTTCAGTGTTACAGGCATTTACAGAGGCTACTACAATGTTGATGAACAACAAGTGCATCTGCAGGTCCTGAACACCCACACAATTCCCTTGTCTGACAATTCCTGAGCACATTATTAAAGCTGTGTGTTCAGTTGCAGCTCTCCTAGTTGCTGCGGATCAAATGTCCTCTATCTGTTGTGGAGGCCTGCCCCAGGGTGTAGTGGTGTCGAGCGTTAGACTGCAATGAAATTTATTAGGCTGGCCAAAATGCCCAAGGGGGGGTTGGGGTGGGGGGGGAGGGTCACTTCAAAGGCAACCTGATAGGCTCATTCATCATCCTCCATACACAGAATTCCTCACCTTTATCCTATTCACATTTTGGGAATGGTTCTTCTGTCTGTGATTGGACCAAGCTTCCAACTGCCCATCTTTCAATTTTGAAAGGAGGGAAAAAAAGATTCAATGGGATAACTGATGTTCGCTTTGATCAGCTTTGAGTTCCTGCTTAATTTTGACAGCTAGTGAGAAGTAGTAAATAAGAGACAGGTCATACTCGCTCACTCAAAACCTCTAATCTGACTGAGAGAGTCATATCTACATAACATTCATCTGCCTTACCATGGGATGTCATTAGGTTTTTAGTATTTCATGAATAGTCAGAACACTATTATAATGTAGAGCATGTCACCATCTGCAACAACCCAGATAGCAAGCGGATCTGGGCCATATACAGGCCATCTGTATCGGATCTGGCCCTTGTGGCTTAGTTCCGGCCCATATATGGCCCAGAATTATTACACATCCGCTTGCTATCTGGGAACTGTTCCATCAATTGTGTTTCAGTGTACTGTACACACAACGGGGTGGACTAACTCTCTTTCCTGGTCTCAACATGTGACATTTGACTCATCAATGCCACTGTAAATGCAAGTAATGTACAAACAACTTTCAAAAAATCATCTCTTCTTCTAGACACTGGAAGTGCGTTAGACAGTGAGTAAGTATGACCTGTAATACATACAAGCATAAAGAAGCACAGGTGAGATGTGGCTCATACAGTCCTGCTCTGTCTAATACTGAGGTAAATACTGAGGTAAATACTGAGGTAAATACTGAGGTAAATACTGAGGAATTCTCAGAGGCGGAGCTAATATGTAGTGATGGGATTCAGTTTCCTAGGCATTTATCTGTCAGGGTCTACATGACCTTCATACTCCAATAGTGGATGAAGCATCACAGGAAGCTACTCAACACCAGAGTTGAAGATTGAGAAACTCTCACTTGAGAAAAGATGGAGGCTTCTGTGTTAGCTTTTTGAGTGATAGTTCAATCATTGCTCCCATCTCAATGTAATTGTGATTACAGGACCTGGGGAGGGGTTATTCGACCACACAGTGAGTGGCGACAAGGCACACAGCACACACACACACACACACACACACACACACACACACACAGCACACACACACAGCACACACACATGCAATTTTTCACCGGTGGACATTGTTT
>NC_140239.1:330000-400000 GCF_949987555.1 Borostomias antarcticus | reverse complement strand
AAGGTTGAACTTTAAGTAAGATGGTGTATGTTATTTGCAGCTATATTTTAGTTTTGGCAGGTGGTGGACCAGAGCCTGGACACAATGAAGAATTGGCCTTGAAATTAAAATGCCTTGAGCAGAAATGCCCTGTTAGCTGTACATAAAAGAATGGTTGTAACTCAATCCACCTGTGATAGTGGAATCAGACAGCCCAAGTTGACCCCCCCCCCCCCCCCGGTGCGTTTTGAGTTCTTTGGTTTGCCAGGCTGTCGCCTCAATTGACAAGTCCAGTGTACAATGATGAATTGGGCCTCATGCACCTTGACATTAAAAACAAACTTTTGCCTCAGTGGACTGGGGTCGTTCCGGTCTGAACTAGGGACCCCAAGGCTGCAGACACACAGCCACAGGTCTGCTGCAACAACAAAGACTTGGATGGCAAAATAAGAGTTTAGATTCTGAGGCGAAGCGACTGGGTCAGCAGGGCTGGAGAGAAAGAACCAGGGAGATGGACCTCAGTCGGCAGGACGATCCCGACTGGAAGACTGAGCTGAAAGGAGGTTAGCTTCAAGATGGCTTGCTCACACGCCAGTGGTGGAGACAAACCTGGGGCTTAAACATGGATCTGGTTCTGAGTTGGAGGAACCCAGGGTTGATATACTGCAGCTGATGACACACAGGAGACGGATGTGCTGACTTGAGAAAGCAGGTGAAGCACAACCTGGATTAGGAGCCACACAACAGAACAACCCCCACACAGAACCACCCTCCACAGACCCAGACCTAGAACCACCCCCACACAGACCCAGAACCACCCCACACAGACCCAGAGCAACCCCACACAGACCCAGAACCACCCCACACAGACCCAGAGCAACCCCACACAGACCCAGAGCCACCCCACACAGACCCAGAACCACCCCACACAGACTCAGAACAACCCCACACAGACACAGACCCAGAACCACCCCCACACAGACCCAGAGCAACCCCACACAGACCCAGAACCACCCCACACAGACTCAGAACAACCCCCACACAGAACCACTCTCCACAGACCCAGACCTAGAACCACCCCCACACAGACCCAGACCAAGAACCACCCCCCACAGACCCAGAACCACCGCCCACAGACCCAGAACCACCCTCCACACAGAAACAGACCCAGAACCCCCCCCCCCCCCTCCAGGGATAGAACAGGGAACAGACAGGGAAGAGCCCACTTATGATAAGCCTGATAAAGTAGGCCCTAATGGCATGATTTGGCCATTAGGTATTGTATGAAAATTATAATAATATAATATGATATATGTAATAATAATATGGTCCCTCCCTTTTCCCCAGTATGATGACATACAGATACAGAGCTATGATGAACAAATAGTTAGCTGGTGCTTTAAATGTTGAAGTCAGCTACAATTGATATTTCCCTGAAAGACATTTGTCATCAAAAACATCAGAAACCCAGTGTAAAAAGCCTAGAGATTTATTACATATGGGTTAAAAGGACAAGAGTTACCACAGTGTCAAGGGTGATTTGCCATGACTTACTTTTAAATCATTTTAGAGGGGAAACCTTCTTCTTCTTGTCTTTTTTCTTTTACAGTAACTTCCAGACTGTTAGACATTCTTTTAAACATTTTGCTAAGCTGTAAACAAAACGCTGGCTGCTATGGCAACACTGGGGGCAGTAGTGAGGGCAGGACGTATTTCTGGAGGGTTAGGGTTTGGGTTAGGGACTAACAGCCCCCACTGGGTCAGAGCCAGGCTTCAGGATAGCTGCTCACACCACATGTTGATTCACTTGATATTCTGGGGGTTGATGACAGTGCGTGTAACTCGTGGTGCATTTTGAAAATGAGCTCCATTCAGCGCTGAGACCACCTAGGTACAGAGCTCCTGGACACACCCCCAGACCCCTCCCATGGGAGCTGGGAGCCCAGTCCTGTAAACAGGCTTGGGCTGGATTAAGACTGAAAGAGCCTGGTGGCTGAGGAAGAGAGAGAGGAAGGGAAAGCGTGTAAGTCTGTCCAACACTTTGGTTTCAGGGTCGGTGGGTTACACTGTTCCTAGCTACTCTACTAGCTACATCACTATACTGTAAGACTTTGTTGGCTTTATTTAGATTAAACCATATTGATAAGCTAGTGTCCATTCCCACAACCCCGTTGGTTTCAATTTTTACATGGCACAGGTCAGTATGTAATTTGAGATCAGATAGCTTTGTGCTGTGCTGTTCTATTTAATTTTAATTTCAAATCAAAGGGGGGGGGGGCTGATTGGATAGGCCATATTGTTTTTAAAGCATGTTAACTTAGCCAACACATTTAGCATAGGAACAGTGAATAACAAATACTAAGAAATATGATGTATATACAGTGCACCTCAAATTACTTTATAGTCACAGATACAGTATTTGTGGTACTTCTGGCTTAATAGTAGCCGATATTGTAAAGCAAAGACATTTGACATTTAAAGTTGGCATGGTACCATAAAGGCTAAATATGTGTTTTAGGGGAAATTTTATTAGGTAAACACCCAGTCATTACAGGATATAAATCATAAAATGTACACTTAGGTGCACATTTGCATATTATCATGACTCATTATTATACTTGTATAGTGTAATAGTAGAAATGTGCATATTGTCCTAAAAACATCCATCCTTGATTCTACCTGCCTGGATTAGGTTGACACTTTGCACTCAGCCCTGTGAGTCTTGCATCTAGTCTGTATGATACCTCCCTCTTGTGGCAATATTGAGGTACTTGTGTTCCTTGTTTTCTAAACCAGTACTTTTCATGTGAAATGAAATGTTACTTGCTGTTGTTCACCAACAAACAATTCAACAAGATTTTAGATTATTTATTTTTTTAAATTCTGAAAGGAATGTTTGAACACGACTGTGCAGCAACCTTTGAGTCAGCAGTGATCGGCCTGATCTCCAGTAATGAGGATCTCCAGTAATGAGGATCTCCAGTAATGAGGAGGATCTCCAGTAATGAGGAGGATCTCCAGTAATGAGGAGGATCTCCAGTAATGAGGAGGATCTCCAGTAATGAGGAGGATCTCCAGTAATGAGGAGGATCTCCAGTAATGAGGAGGATCTCCAGTAATGAGGAGGATCTCCAGTAATGAGGAGGATCTCCAGTAATGAGGAGGATCTCCAGTAATGAGGAGGATCTCCAGTAATGAGGAGGATCTCCAGTAATGAGGAGAGGGTCGACCTGGAGGACCTGGGGCACAACCTCATCTGCATGTCAGCAAGACAAAGGAGATGCTGGTGGACTTTGGGAGGAAGCAGGAAGGGAACTACTCCATCATCAACGGGCCCCTGTAGAGAGAGTGGACAGTAGAGAGAGAGGCCCCTGTAGAGAGAGTGGACAGTAGAGAGTGGACTGTAGAGAGAGAGGCCCCTGTAGAGAGAGAGGCCCCTGTAGAGAGAGTGGACAGCTTCAAATACATTGTGTCCAGATCACTAAGGACCTGACATGTTCAACACACAAAGACACTGTGGTGAGGAAAGCATGTCAGAGACTGAACCACCTCAGACAACTAAGTAAATTCAGAGTGTCTCACTAGATTCGACAGAGTCTCTACTGTTTTTGACTGTTCTCTCTGCTTTGGTCAGGAAAAAGGTACCACACATACATGGAAGAAGAGCTTCTTCCCCCAAGCCATCCGGCACCTGAACGACTCTGACTAGTATATACAGTGTCATTATACCCAGCGTACACAGCGGCAAAATATCTAGCGTATATAACACCACCATACATGTAAATACAGATGACAGTATATCTCATCCCTGGGATTATTTATTCATAGCTATAGCATGTACAACCCCCCTCCCGGGTCATTTATATCCATACAGTATTTATAGCATGTACAATTACACAGCGCGTCATCCGATCCGCCGAGAAGGTGATGAACTGCAACCTGCCCTCCGCCCTGGCCCTGCACAGCCCAGGACCCTGCAGCTGACCCCTTCCACCCTGGCCCTGCACAGCCCAGGACCCTGCAGCTGACCCCTTCCACCCTGGCCCTGCACAGCCCAGGACCCTGCAGCTGACCCCTTCCACCCTGGCCCTGCACAGCCCAGGACCCTGCAGCTGACCCCTCCGCCCTGGCCCTGCACAGCCCAGGACCCTGCAGCTGACCCCTTCCACCCTGGCCCTGCACAGCCCAGGACCCTGCAGCTGACCCCTTCCACCCTGGCCCTGCACAGCCCAGGACCCTGCAGCTGACCCCTTCCACCCTGGCCCTGCACAGCTCCAGGACCCTGCAGCTGACCCCTTCCACCCTGGCCCTGCACAGCCCAGGACCCTGCAGCTGACCCCTTCCACCCTGGCCCTGCACAGCCCAGGACCCTGCAGCTGACCCCTTCCACCCTGGCCCTGACCCCTTCCACCCTGGCCCTGCACAGCTCCAGGACCCTGCAGCTGACCCCTTCCACCCTGGCCCTGCACAGCTCCAGGACCCTGCAGCTGACCCCTTCCACCCTGGCCCTGCACAGCCCAGGACCCTGCAGCTGACCCCTTCCACCCTGGCCCTGCACAGCCCAGGACCCTGCAGCTGACCCCTTCCACCCTGGCCCTGCACAGCCCAGGACCCTGCAGCTGACCCCTCCGCCCTGGCCCTGCACAGCTCCAGGACCCTGCAGCTGACCCCTTCCACCCTGGCCCTGCACAGCTCCAGGACCCTGCAGCTGACCCCTTCCACCCTGGCCCTGACCCCTTCCACCCTGGCCCTGCACAGCCCAGGACCCTGCAGCTGACCCCTTCCATGCCACTCCCCTCAGGCAGGAGGCTTGGGTCCATCAGGAACACGCCTGCTCCCCACCAGCCTCATCAGTGAGGCTAGTGTCCCCCCCTGAACATGCTCCGAGAACTTTTGGCACAAAATTAGGGTCCGTTGGGCGTCCGCGGTGGTGTGGTGGTCTATGTGTCAGTTTCTGGTTCCGCACGTCATGAAAGTATAACATAAGTGAACATTATTACGCAAGACTATGTTGTTATGCATCCTCGCATATGTTGCAGTGGGTATACGGAAATCCGTGATCTTTCTAGTGAGTATAAGGCGTATCACAGACTGCGACGATAGCATTACGCGCGCACCGACCATCAAACACACGCCAACGGGCCACGGTCGGACTAATGGGCGGTCGGACTAATGGGTGGTCGGACAAATGGGTGGTCGGACTAATGGGTGGTCGGACAAAAGGTAAACGGGTCGGACTAATGGGTGGTCGGACAAATGGGTGGTCGGACAAATGGCATGGACCCGAAATTGAACAACATGTTATTGCAACACGTTTTAATAAATATTTCGTGAAATATTAAAACGGTGAATCTACAAACGTGCATTTCGAAACCACTTGGAGAACCACTAGCTTGTCTGGCTCTTTGTTTTGATCATACATGGCTTTGACCCGGGTATGCCGCCGCCAGAGCTGCCCGGGCGTCCTGAACAAACGCACCCTTCATTACAGACGCACAGGATGATCAGGACAAGATGGCGGACGGTGAGGAGCTCCGGGTAGGAAACACATGATGCACTTCGCTGTGTATTTAATTTGATAACTGGTGATTCATTGTTGTTGATGCACTACTTCCTCAAAACGTATGTTGTTGTATTTAGAGCAGATATCTCGCATGGCCTTTGAACCGCTGCTAACGGGACGGATCCGTGAGTCGGCTAGGTTAGCTAGTGCTAGTGCTAATGCTAACAACAACAACTCCCTGGCTAACTGAACGTTACCCAGACACATCTCAGTCTCCTGGTTCTGTACCCAGACACATCTCAGTCTCCTGGTTCTGTACCCAGACACATCTCAGTCTCCTGGTTCTGTACCCAGACACATCTCAGTCTCCTGGTTCTGTACCCAGACACATCTCAGTCTTCTGGTTCTGCGAGGCCCTGTACAGGTCTACCAGGATAGTTATCTAGCTCGATTGGTTGAACATGAATGTTTAGTCTCCTAACTCTCTCGCTAGCTGTCTAGTCACACCAGCAACATGGCTAGCTAACGAGCTAACGCTATTCCCACTAGCTAGCCTGGGCTAGCTGCTCCAGAACTTACATGAACCATGTCTCTCCATGTCTAAGGTGAGCAGCACTAGCTAGTGAACCAGTCCCAGGCTGTTCTGGTTCAACCCGATGCTGTTCTCAGGATCCCCCCAGGACAGCTCAGGATCCGCCCAGGACAGCTGAGAGACAGCTAGCCTTGACTAGTTGGCTCACTTAGCTAGTGCTAGCTCACCTGGCTAATCACTAGAAACAAGCCAGGCAGGGTGATCTCCCCCCTCAACTCATAGAAAACTCACTTTAGATTGTCAGGGATTGGGTCCACCTTTCTGTACCGTTAGCGAGCAGATAGAGTCTGGTTTAGTGAGCCTGGTAGTAGCTAGCTAGCTAACGATACCAAATTAAATACGTAATGTTATGTGAGCTAACGTTACCTAACTTAACGCCCGCCAGAAAATGGATGAACTCGTCCACTGAGCGCCATGGCTAGCAGGTATAAAGTGACCCAGCCATGGCTAGCAGGTATAAAGTGACCCAGCCATGGCTAGCAGGTATAAAGTGACCCAGCCATGGCTAGCAGGTAGAAAGTGACCCAGCCATGGCTAGCAGGTAGAAAGTGACCCAGCCATGGCTAGCAGGTATAAAGTGACCCAGCCATGGCTAGCAGGTATAAAGGGACCCAGCATTAGTATAATTCCACTGTTCCATTAATTTAATTTGCTTGCTAATAACCATGTGTTTCTTTCCTCTCTGGAGTCGAGCTGCAGATCACTGCTCCCCGCCACCATGTGTCTGCCATGCCATTCTCTCCACGTATTATCTCATTTATCTTGGAATTATTTTCAACATTTTAGATGCGTCACGGTCACATATGTTAAGGATATGTAAGAAAAAGGATACACACATAAGAACAATCCAGCATGGACCGTAGACTGAAGGGTCAGTTTGGGTTTTCTTCTTTGGGGGTTTGGTTGGGAGGGTGATGACTTCAAATCACACATGGGGATGTCCTATTAACTACATAATTAGTGTGTCAGTTCAACTTTGGGTTTTATATCACTGATCTTGACAAGTCACATTTTTTGGTGAATTGTTTCACTGCCAAAGTTGCTAACTTGTGCCATGTAAATATTTTTGTATTTGAATATCAGATGTGCTTGAATATATAGCCTACTGACACGGGTGCTATATATTCTCTGTAATTTTGCATCTTAAGCAGTGGCATTTTAGTCATGATAGTCTTAACTTTAGTTGTTGGCATATTCATTGAAGTAAAAAGTACTAAGTAACATGCTTTGACCTAAAATAACACTTGGCATGGGGTTGGCTTGGTCTTTTCCTTCAGTAGTAGAATTGTAATAGATTCAAATACATGTATCAACTGCCTCCATATGTTTACACAGTGGCCTCTTATCTTTTTGTACCTATGTCTCTTTCTTTTCCAGAGCATGGTATCAACTTTCCGAGTGTCAGAGCTACAAGTGTTACTGGGATTCGCTGGACGAAACAAAAGTGGTCGAAAGCATGACCTCCTCCTGAGGGCGTTGCATCTGATCAAAAAGGGCTGCAGTCCAGCAGTGCAAATCAAAATCAAAGAACTTTATCGACGACGCTACCCCGGTCTGCCGGATTTGGCCGCCATCAAGTCTGCCTTCTTTTCCGCGGAGGGGGGCGTTAGTATCGTGAACTCTGACCTTTCCCTCAGCGCGGGTCACTCGAGTGACTCGAGCTTAGTGCAGCAGTACCTGGTGACTGGTGATTCGGTGGTGTTGCATGAGACCAAGCCCAGGATGAACCTGCAGCAACCCGCCCCACTCATCCCGCCCGTCCACCCCGACGTGCTGATGAAGGCCCTGCCCTTCTACGACGTGCTGGACGTGCTGATCAAGCCCTCCAGCCTCGGTTAGTGGCTCTGATGTCCATACCCTAGCACCCAACTCTAGACATGTGCTTTAGATCTGTGTGGAATGGGGATGGGTGTGAGCAAACCTACAGGTGAAGCTGATCTGAGCATCGTTATGAGCTAGGAGTCGCGTGTGGTCTGCTGGGTCAGGGGTGGGAATCGCTACTGGTCTCACCATTCCATTTGATTTGGATTGTTGGGGGTCACGATTCGATTTCAAATCAATTATTTTCTATCCAATTATGACTAGAATTTTCAATGACATTTCCACCTGCAATAGCCCATTAAATGCAGTAACTAAACTAAACTAAAAACCCATTAAATACAGTAGCCCATTAAATACAGATGGTCCTGTAATGGTCTACTTAGGAACAAGTGGGGAATGAGAAGCATGACTGTCAGATTGCCCTGCTAATGAATCGATGAACAAGTGGGGAATGAGAAACACGACTGGCTCAGATTGCCGTGCTAATGAATGGATGAACGTTCCTAGGTAACATCCAGGAACTGAGTCTGAGAGGTAGCCTCCGTTTGCAAATCATAAACTGTTTCATCAGCTCTGTGAGGCGTTTCATCACATTATCCTATTTTAATACATGGGTATTTTGTCACATGCCTACTGGTTGCTGAAGTGCTGCCGGAGGTGTTTTCTGACCTTGCATGTTGTAATACTTTATTCCCATCTACTTGCTTGGAATCAAAGACCATCAGGCCTTTGATTGGACCCGTTCTTTCCACTAGTGATCATGAATGTTTTTTAATGGTGATCATGAATGTGTTTTTATTTGTAGGAGCGAGTACAATCCAGAGATACCACCAAGAAAAGACCTTCATCTTTGCCTTGACACCCCAGCAAGTCAGGGAAGTGTGCATTTCCAGGTATGCACTGCGGCTTCTCAAAGGGCCACTTGCACCGGGACATCCCATACATGTCTGGCTGGGTTGTAAATGACCTTGTAATTGATGTGTTTACAGGGACTTCCTACCAGGCGGCAGGAGGGACTACATGGTTCAAATTCAACTGAGGTAAGATTGTAGGAAGGACAAAAGATCGACAGGTTTTGTAACATTTTATTTAATCTATTTGACAATGTAAATCATTGTCACTCTTGTGTTGTTGTTTTTCTGTCCGTTTAGGTTTTGCCTGTCGGAGACGAGTTGTCCGCAAGAGGATAATTACCCCAACAGTCTCTGCATAAAAGTTAACGGGAAACTATTTCCCTTGCCTGTATGTACTGGTTTGTTTTGATGAACTAACGGTCAATATTGTTATTGTAGTAGATGTGGTTATATGGGTAAACCTAGTGACTGCAGGCCTGTGAAGTGTTTGTGTTTTCTCCTTAGGGTTACGCACCACCACCCAAAAACGGGGTGGAACAGAAGAGACCAGGAAGATCTCTGAACATCACCTCATTGGTCAGATTATCCTCTGCAGTACCCAATCAGATCACAGTCACATGGGCTCCTGAAATCGGAAAGGTAAGCATGTTAACAGCTCACCTCACAACAACTAGGGGGGCAGCCGCTTTGCCTCCCTCTGCTGAATCAAGTGGCATGGTGTACTGTGAACGGAAGGACATTTCCGGTGTGTGTGATGCTCTTTCTCGCAGACGTATTCCATGTCGGTGTACCTGGTGAGGCAGCTGACGTCGCCCTTGTTGCTACAGAGACTGAGGATGAAGGGCATCAGGAACCCGGATCACTCCAGAGCGCTGAGTAAGGACACGGCCAAAAGCTACTTCACCCATGGCTCTGTAATGTTAACAATGTTCTGCTTGAGGTTGGCCTCTGGGGGGAGCAATCAAGCAAAAAAAAACTCGTGTCTGGAAAGAGCGTGCCAGGTCAGGAGATGGAAGCTGATAAAGCTGTGATAACTGTGATTTACTGCTTATATTTTGTTCTTTTTTATGTTCTGTGCTCGATTGCAGTTAAAGAGAAGCTCACGGCAGATCCAGACAGTGAGATTGCTACGACCAGTCTCAGAGTCTCGCTCATGTGCCCGGTACGTCACATGGACATCAACCCCCATCATCATTGTGTATTACACCCTGTGCATTTATTCATACAAATCCTCCATGCTTTTTTAAATGTCTACAATGAATGGTTTAATAATTGTGTGGTTAACTACTGTTTGAGTTTGGCAGTTGTATGGTGTTTATGGTTATCAGGTTGTAGAGGTGGTCCGTCGATGGATATGATATCTTTCACTATCTGATTTGTCAATAGAGAGGTAGTCAGAGGTGGAAGATGCCAGAAGCTGGCTGCTTCTTGGTCAGATAGTTGGTACTCTGCAGTTTCAAGACAGGATAGTTCTCTGAGATTACTGACTGGCTGGCACAACTCTCCCCCCCCCTTCATCTCCCCCCGTGGTTCAACCCCCCCCAGCTGGGTAAGATGCGTCTCACGGTCCCGTGCCGGGCAGTCACCTGCTCCCACCTGCAGTGTTTCGACGCGGCGCTGTACCTGCAGATGAATGAGAAGAAGCCCACCTGGATCTGCCCCGTGTGCGACAAGAAGGCCGCCTACGAGAGCCTCATCATCGACGGGTGAGCGGGTTAGGGTTAGGCCTACGAGAGCCTCATCATCGACGGGTGAGCGGGTTAGGGTTAGGCCTACGAGAGCCTCATCATCGACGGGTGAGAGGGTTAGGGTTAGGCCTACGAGAGCCTCATCATCGACGGGTGAGAGGGTTAGGGTTAGGCCTACGAGAGCCTCATCATCGACGGGTCCGAGCGGGGCAGTTGAATTGAGCAGTCAGCATGCCTGTGATGTACAGGATCTATGCATTTATACACAGTGGAAGGGTTTAGATCAGAGAAAAGGAAACTGAACTCACTGTCAATCTCCAGATTATTCATGGAGATTCTGAACGACTGCTCCGATGTGGACGAGATCAAGTTCCAGGAAGATGGGACCTGGTGTCCAATGAGACCAAAGAAGGAGGCCGTCAAAGTGTCCTCCCAGTGTATCCCAAAAATCGAGAGTGAGTACAACTGCATAATAATAATAACTATAAAGTACATTTCCTGGGGAAAATGTAAGGTGGGCTAGCTAATGCAGCAGGATATAACACCTACTGGTAGTACTATTGCATGCTCAAAAGTTGCATGCCTAAACGCACCTCCAACTTTGACACGTTGGTGGCGCTAGAGGGTTCGAGGTGTGGACATGAGACTTGGTCAGGAGGGTCAGGGCACTGTCCCGAATGAGTATGCCAATTTTCACAACTTTTTACTATATGGTTCTATGGGCTGTCATAGACTCCCTTCGCTGCTTGGCCCCCAAATAGTGGGAATGTCACAAGTTGGGCTAGCTTCTACAACCAAGCCCACTTAATAACTTAATAATAATAATAAATTAAATTTATATAGCGCATTTCAGAAGTCCCAAGATGCTTTACATTGAGAGAAGTCAGACAACAGAGGCAGACCAGAACAAAAGAGCACGTAAACTATAACTAACTATCTAGCTAACTACCTAACTACTTACAGGCCAAAGGCCTTGGTGAACAGGTGGGCATGTTGGTGGAGAAGGTCAGACAGGTACTACGTATGGGACAAGGGCATGGGGGGGGTTTCTAAGTGAGGAGGAGGAGTTTGTAGGAGATGTTATGTTACAACCACAACTACTGTACGTTCGTATAGACCTGACACCCCCCCCCCCCCCTCCTCCAACAGCAGCCCCCGTGCGCCAGTGTGCGGTGGTCCCCCATAGCGAGCCCACCTCCACCAAGAAGGCAGACATCATTGACCTGACCCTGGAGAGCTCATCAGACGACGGCGAGGAGGAGGAGGAAGTGGACCCGCCACTGAAGAAGCGCTGCGTGTATCTGTCCAAGAACGAGGACATGCACAGCAAGGGGTAGGGCCCGTTCTTCTGCCGTCTGCTCGTGACGTATTTATCATATATTCATGATGTATTCATGTGATTTATGATAAGTTTGATGGGAGACACATTTTCCATGCTCCAACTCCAACCATGCTCCAACTCCAACCATGCTCCAACCCCAACCATGCTCCAACTCCAACCATGCTCCAACTCCAACCATGCTCCAACCCCAACCATGCTCCAACCATGCTCCAACCCCAACCATGCTCCAACTCCAACCATGCTCCAACCCCAACCATGCTCCAACTCCAACCATGCTCCAACTCCAACCATGCTCCAACTCCAACCATGCTCCAACTCCAACCATGCTCCAACTCCAACCATGCTCCAACTCCAACCATGCTCCAACTCCAACCATGCTCCAACTCCAACCATGCTCCAACCCCAACCATGCTCCAACTCCAACCATGCTCCAACTCCAACCATGCTCCAACCCCAACCATGCTCCAACCATGCTCCAACCCCAACCATGCTCCAACTCCAACCATGCTCCAACTCCAACCATGCTCCAACCATGCTCCAACCCCAACCATGCTCCAACCATGCTCCAACCATGCTCCAACTCCAACCATGCTCCAACTCCAACCATGCTCCAACTCCAACCATGCTCCAATCCCAACCATGCTCCAACCATGCTCCAACCATGCTCCAACCATGCTCCAACTCCAACCATGCTCCAACTCCAACCATGCTCCAACCCCAACCATGCTCCAACTCCAACCATGCTCCAACTCCAACCATGCTCCAACTCCAACCATGCTCCAACCCCAACCATGCTCCAACCCCAACCATGCTCCAACCCCAACCATGCTCCAACCCCAACCATGCTCCAACTCCAACCATGCTCCAACTCCAACCATGCTCCAACTCCAACCATGCTCCAACTCCAACCATGCTCCAACTCCAACCATGCTCCAACCATGCTCCAACCATGCTCCAACTCCAACCATGCTCCAACCATGCTCCAACCATGCTCCAACTCCAACCATGCTCCAACTCCAACCATGCTCCAACTCCAACCATGCTCCAACCATGCTCCAACCATGCTCCAACTCCAACCATGCTCCAACTCCAACCATGCTCCAACTCCAACCATGCTCCAACCCCAACCATGCTCCAACCATGCTCCAACCCCAACCATGCTCCAACCCCAACCATGCTCCAACTCCAACCATGCTCCAACCATGCTCCAACCATGCTCCAACCCCAACCATGCTCCAACCCCAACCATGCTCCAACTCCAACCATGCTCCAACCATGCTCCAACCATGCTCCAACTCCAACCATGCTCCAACTCCAACCATGCTCCAACTCCAACCATGCTCCAACTCCAACCATGCTCCAACTCCAACTCCAACCATGCTCCAACTCCAACCATGCTCCAACTCCAACCATGCTCCAACCCCAACCATGCTCCAACTCCAACCATGCTCCAACTCCAACCATGCTCCAACCCCAACCATGCTCCAACCATGCTCCAACCCCAACCATGCTCCAACTCCAACCATGCTCCAACTCCAACCATGCTCCAACCCCAACCATGCTCCAACCCCAACCATGCTCCAACTCCAACCATGCTCCAACTCCAACCATGCTCCAACTCCAACCATGCTCCAACTCCAACCATGCTCCAACTCCAACCATGCTCCAACTCCAACCATGCTCCAACTCCAACCATGCTCCAACTCCAACCATGCTCCAACTCCAACCATGCTCCAACCCCAACCATGCTCCAACTCCAACCATGCTCCAACCATGCTCCAACCCCAACCATGCTCCAACTCCAACCATGCTCCAACCATGCTCCAACCCCAACCATGCTCCAACTCCAACCATGCTCCAACCATGCTCCAACTCCAACCATGCTCCAACTCCAACCATGCTCCAACTCCAACCATGCTCCAACTCCAACCATGCTCCAACCCCAACCATGCTCCAACTCCAACCATGCTCCAACTCCAACCATGCTCCAACCCCAACCATGCTCCAACCCCAACCATGCTCCAACCATGCTCCAACCATGCTCCAACCATGCTCCAACTCCAACCATGCTCCAACCATGCTCCAACTCCAACCATGCTCCAACCCCAACCATGCTCCAACCCCAACCATGCTCCAACCCCAACCATGCTCCAACCCCAACCATGCTCCAACTCCAACCATGCTCCAACCATGCTCCAACCCCAACCATGCTCCAACTCCAACCATGCTCCAACCATGCTCCAACCCCAACCATGCTCCAACCATGCTCCAACTCCAACCATGCTCCAACTCCAACCATGCTCCAACCCCAACCATGCTCCAACTCCAACCATGCTCCAACTCCAACCATGCTCCAACCCCAACCATGCTCCAACTCCAACCGTGCTCCAACTCCAACCATGCTCCAACTCCCGCTTTAAGACCACGTTACGAGCCCTGAACTACAGTTGCATTTTGCCTTGCTTTTATTTCATTTTTTAATACCTAGCTTATGTTTAATGACCCATCTCCCTTTATTCCCCCTCCCTTTTCCAGGGTGTTGACCTACCAGCCGTCCACGGTGCGAGTGCCAAACGTCCAGTCCCTGGACACGGCGTACCACACGTCCTCGCTAGTCGACTATTCAGTCCCCTTCCACCACTCCACCCTCTCCGCCATCCCCACAGACATGCAGAGTGAGTCCCTTCTCGACGGGTTCGGCTCAGAGATCTGTCTTGATGTCAGTAACGCCATGCTGCAGGATTAACTGACGTCAGTAACGCCATGCTGCAGGATTAACTGACGTCAGTAACGCCATGCTGCAGGATTAACTGTAATGTTCCCTTTTTTCAGGCCTGGATTTGTTTTCTTTGATTCAAGGAGACACACAGGTAAGTTCATTACATGTTTCTCTTTTAGTTTTCTTGGCCGGTTCAATTGCTCAAAGAAATTTCGGCATTGTGTGGTTTTGCATTTTATTTTTCTGATAAATCCAACATTGAAGACATTCATAGTCAAGGTTTAGATTGATTAGTCAAGGTTTGATTGATTGTTTAATTCTGGTGAATCATGTAGTGAGACGCATGCATCACACGGTGTAGGCGGCAACGCCAAAACACACTTGAATGGCTGGAGTGGCCACCGATGAAATTCAGCGTTAGCGATCTGTTGTTCTGCTTTCGGGAGGAAACCCTTGCAAACACGGCCTGGGAGACCTTCTTGCTGTGAGGTGACAGTTTAGATTGGATTAGATTCACTTTGTCATTACACACCACAAGACAGTGCAACGAAATCATGTGCGTCCAACCAGAAGTGCAACAAACTGCAATTATATTGCAATTAATATATAAAAGATGAATGACGGTACTAGGTACTGCATACTAGGTATTGCGCCACCGTGCCACACGTGAGCAATTTCAGGGGTTCAGTGCCTTGCTCAAGGACACTTCGGCACACAGCCGAGACCTGGGATCAAACCGGGGACCTTTTGAACCCCAGCCGGCCGCTCTACCTCCCGAGCTACATGCCGGCAAAACTGATCTGCCCTGATTACGTAACGCACCCTATGTGTTGTGGACAGCGTCGCTTGGAGCGAGAAATGCTCTCTCTGAGCCTCTGAGTGCTGCTGAGCACTTTCTGACTGGACTCAGTATACTTTAACCCTAACCCTAACCCTACTACCGTTACAGCTGGATGCCTGACCATGTAGGCAGTCAAATAATGTGTCAAACAAGCTTAACATTTTTTAGGGACACTAGATGACTAGCAGCTGATTATGCAGCAAACGAGCAGAACAGGAGCCTATCAAGGCTAGCTGGTTGCTATCAAAGTCATGTCTGGTATTCGTTTTGTAACGCAGTATATTTGTAATCTTTCATAACAACAATGGTTTGTACTGTTTCCAACATCTCGACTGCCCCAATGACTTCCATTGTAGCCGAGTGCCGCCTGCACAACAATGTAGATAGCACGCCTGCACAACAATGTAGATAGCACGCCTGCACAACAATGTAGATAGCTCAATACTGGGGTGATCATGGAAATGATAGTCTCTACGGGTCAGGTTCATGTAAAGCAGACCAAGGATGCCCCAGTCTAATAATGAAATTAACATTTCTATTTCATCTCTCACTCTTAGTCAGAAAATGTCCTCTAGCTGTGATGCAAATTTTTAATATGTTAAACTCCATTGACTTATGCTAAAAACATTAAAAATCTAAAAGTCGCACTTTTGGCATACTTTTTTGTGGGCCATAATAGGGGAAACGCTGAAGGTGATGTGTGAAAAAGATGGCTTTGAGCAATACCTATGTAACCCACAGGTGCTAATATAATAACTTAATCCTAACCCCCTCTGTTGGGACCCCCCTCAGCATTACCGAGCCCCCATGTTCCTGGACAACCTGACCAGCAGCCTGCAGAGTGCTGCCACCTCCAGCAGCAGCCTGGTGTCCTCCTCCACCATCCACTACGAGCCGGGGGGGCGCGCCAACACCTCCGCCCACGAGACGGCCGTCATCACCGGGGGGGGCGGGGGGAGCGCCGGAGGAGGAGGGCCCAGCAGCATATCGGATATTATCTCACTTGACTGAGTTTGCCCCCTCATCCTCAAGCGACTTCCTTTTCTTTTAACGTAATCTAATTGGCCAGTGAGACGTTGCATGGGATGAGTCTTGGTGAGCTGTGGCCACTACTTCCTGATTCCCTTCCTTCAGCTGCTGAGGTGGGTGGATTTGGACCTGCTAGAGGGATCTGGACACGCTGCCCACTTTCACCTGGCCTGTGTTGCAAGGTCACTGCAGGTGGAGGAAAGGCGATGAGGAGAGGAAGCCATGTTAAACCGTTGGGACACATCCCAGGACAGACTCCATGCTTATTGAGCCGGCCTCACCATACATCTCTAAAGGGATGTGGTTGGGTTTTTTGTACTGATTTTGTGTTTTTGTTGCATTTCACATTGGATGACCTGAACAGTGGAAGGCAGGCAGTGGGCCTTAGTGGTGCTTATTGGTTGAATAAGGCAGCTCACCACTCTTGTACTAAAGGACTGTATTTAGTGGTCCCTTTCAGTTCACTCAGCAATAATAGATGGACCTGAAACATGGTTGAATCTGCCCTCAACTCTGACCTTTTGCCATCAGTTAGACATGAAAAAGACAACTTGATTTCTTATCTGTACAAAGTTATGATTTCTAGGACTGAGTGCCTATAGCTCCAGCACCGTGTTTCCCAATCTTGTGAAGATCATGTTTTTAAGTTTCTCTTGGTGTTTGTCTAAGCTGTCAATTCTTCTGTCATCATTTGAACATCTGTTTATACATTGTGAAATAAAATATGAATTTGGAGATGTGCCAAAGCTCGACAATAAAAGGCACATGTTACCATTACAAACAAGAGGCGGTGGTGATGAACCCCAATAGTCCAAAATGTGCATAAACGTACGTAAACTACTTAAGAAATAGTGGGAACCCATTTGAAAATAGATCTTATAGTGTAAATTCATATTTGGCTTTTCATTCAAATGTAACTTAAAACGTTTTTTGGAACTAATTTAAGGGGCTTAAATGGAATAGTTTTGGTAATGTAAACCTACTTTGTATATCTTGATTACAGTTTTGTAGAAATGTTGGAAACGATTTGGGTAAAGTGTTTTGCAGCATGATTGTAAAACAAACACACAAACACAAAACAGGGTGCTTCCTTTTTATTTGTTAGGATTTTACAGATTCAAGGATTTCAATAAATCCTATTTACTGTAGTATCTGACTGTAAAACCTCTCGTGTGTTTTTGGTTATGATACTGTGTCTTATTTTAATTATATATCTCAACAGTCAAGTGCTAATATGATCAATTGCACTTGGGAGCAGTCCAGACAAAACCATCACAGTTTGTCCAGGAAGTTGTCCAGGGCTGGGATGCCCTCCTTGAGGCCTTTGCGTTTGCGGGTCTCTGCCACCACCTGCTGTGGCCGACTGTTTTCTTCGGAAGGGTCTCCGGGCAGGATCTGCCAGTGGTCAAACACACACTGAGGGAAAGCCTGTCCGCCCGTATTGGACCGCAGATCCGCTGTGAAACCTGTTGGAGGGGGGGGAATAAAAACTAGAGTCACCAGCCTGATCTCGCGATCTCACTCCGCAGGTCAGTCTGACAATCCAGCCGTTCTAACGGAATCCGCTCAAACAGAAATTAGTTTGTGCCAATCACAACGTTTATCTAATATGGGGCGGGTTTAATAAGATGATGGAACAGAGGAGGGCCTTAGAGGCATTTTCGCTGATTGGTTGCAGGTCTGTCCAATTACCTCCAGAGGCATTTTGATCTACGCCCGTTGGTAACGCCCCTTGGGAATCGGAAAGCAGCTGTGAGTTTCCAGACCCCCATTTTTGCGAATTGGGTTTGGCGAAGCCAGGCTAGAAATTGTGTTTTTATACTGTAAATTATTCTCTGTGGGCCCTTTTCCCAGATAAAGATCCATAAATAGGTTTCCATGGAGACCCTCCGTATACATGACTTGTAGCCTGTGACCACCAGGCTTCATCTGATGAGGTGGTGTGCTGGCTTGTCTCTCGTTGCCAGATTGATGTTTCAGAATGAGAAAGGTGCATTTGTCTTTGCATGGATGCACTACAAGGTGCGATCATCTCTGGGTTACCTCTGCATAACCTCTTTATGCAAGCCATAAAGCCATTCATGAATCTCCATACGGAGTTATAAATGTTTGAAGAACAGTAATCGTGAAAGACAAGAATGGAGATGCATCAAAATGAATTTTGTTAAGACAGTGCTTACCAAATGACTCATTGACTGGAAGGAATGCCTTCACTACAAATATAGGTGTTCCAGCAACTTGGGACTCCTCAAATACATGGCCTCTCTTCCTGTTCAACACACCATAGATTCCTCCAACAACCTGCTCTGGACACTGTAAACATAAACGTTCAGATAAGAAAAACATAAAAACACGTCCCAAAACTACACGAACCAACAAAGGCCTCTTACAGAATTTGAAACCACAGAAAATTAGCACCCAGGCGGGGTGACTGTGAGGGAACACAGGCCCTCAGAGCGCTGGTTCAGCTGTAGCGTACCTGGATCTCCACCAGGTAGATGGGCTCCATCAGTCGCGGCTGGGCAGTCAGCACGGAGGCGTAGAAGACACGCCGGGCGGTGGGGATGATCTGGCCTCCTCCTCTGTGGATGGCGTCGGCATGCAGGGTCACGTCTTGGATGTCGAAACGCACGGCCCTCATGTTCTCCTCGCACAGAGCACCCTGACCGAGGAAATTTGATACACAGAGGACGGTCTAGTACATTCATAGTGAGAAGTATTACTTTCAATACTATTCCCTTTGTGTCAACGTCGTATACCAATCGGGTTACATCAACTGTGTACTGTTTGTACACAAACCCATCTTGTTTACGTTTAAGTCTGGCTAGCTATGATAGCATAGAACCCTCCATTCTACTTCAGTTGACTACTCTACCCCCATCGTGCCACCCTCACCTCCTTGGTGGCCCACTGGAACCCAGCCACCACGCTGTCTTTGATCTCGTTCAGGTACTGCACGCCCTTGGTGACGTCCACCAGGATGTTGGGTCCCGACCCGTCGGGCCCGAAGCACCAGATCTTGCGCGCCTCGGTCACCTCCCACTCGTACTTCTCGGTCAGGTAGCGGGCCCTTAGCTTGAGCTCCTGTCTGGCGCTGACGTCCCCTTTGTCCACGTCCTCAGCCAGCCCTTCGGAGAGGGGACGTGCCTTCATGTAGAGCCGGTTGTGCTTGTTGGGGGACTTGGACAGACAGATCTGGTCCGAGTCTTCGCTCACCGTCTCGCGGTAGGACACCACTGGGTCTGATTTCTGAGAGGGGACACATTAGGACGGGGCTGTGTAAACTACTGTAGGTCGTAACTTTAAAACAGGCTTTGTTCTCTGCCTACATGAAAGTTCAGTTGAATTTAATAAATATTTTAATATGTTTTGTGATTGGAAGCTCATGACAGGCTAACAATGTGGTCTCCATGAATGTATGATATGAATGTTAATTTTGGGACGTTACTCTGTAAGAGTATTACTATTATATCCGATTTCACAGTACTCGCAGAGTACTCACAGAACCTCGTCAAAAACATCACAAGTCTACGAACATACAGAGGAGGTTGGCTTCAACAGCATTTTCATCTCTACGCTGAAATACAGTACAGTTAGCTATTACACATTATTATATTACACATTATATTATACAGTACACTATTGAAAGGATTTGGACCTTTAAGGGGATGCAGGCGTGGTCCTCCTCCAGGTCCTTCAGACAGATCTCCAGGTGCAGCTCCCCGGCTCCCGCTACGATGTGTTCTCCTGACTCCTCAATGATGCACTGCCAGGTCACAGCACAAGGTCAGGAACACACTAGACATCCATGTGAGGCAAGCTTTCCGTAAAACTTTCCATAATTCTTTTCTTCATAGAACATGGACATTTTGTGTTTTCACTACTTATTGACAATTGTTTATTCCTCAGTCATACAAATGTGAAAACACTTCCATTACTATGTTAAGTTGGAATTCTTTAGGAATTAATAATTTTTCACATCCATCTCCCCGAAGAACCCCCCTGCCTGTACCTGAACCATGGGGTCGGACTTGGCCAGGCGCTTCAGGCCCTCCACCAGCTTGGGCAGGTCGGCGGGGTTCTTGGCCTCCACCGCCACCCTGACCACGGGGCTCACGCTGAACTTCATCACCCTCATGTTGTGGGCGTGCTCATATGTGCTGATGGTGCCCGTCTTGATCAGGTACTGGTCCACGCCCACCAGGCCCACGATGTTCCCACAGGGAACGTCCTCGATGGGTTCCACATAGCGGCCCATCATCAGGATGGTTCTGTGGAGAACAAAGGATATAGCCGATACAGATCGGATCTATGTATATGTGCTTGCTGATGTTTCTTGATGATCTTATGGTCAGTGAAGTGCATCCATTTTCAGTATGGATGGCCCTAACGGAAACCCAGCCCCTAACCCCAGCAGTGGAAGTCCCTTGGTCTACCAATTCCCTATGTGGGTGATTCAAGTTTGCTTTCTCCTTAACCACAAGGTCTCCTATTCTAACATAATTTCTATAATTCTACCTAACCCAGGAACTACTGGGGAAAGCTTGTTAACTTTGCCCTGTCAAATAAACTGAAATGGCTATAGTAATATCAAAATGTTAAAAAGAAGAAAATTGCATTTCACAGTATGACAGCTTTTTCTGTCGTCCACACACCGTTGGATAGGTTTGAGGTAGAGGTCCTCCTTTTTCCCTGGAGTGTAGTTTGGGCCCATGATGCGCACTTTCTGTCCTGTGCCCACGGTGCCAGAGAAGACGCGGCCGAAGGCGTAGAAGCGTCCCTTGTCAGTGGTAGGCACCATCTTGGAGATGTACATCATTAGAGGAGCTTTGGGGTCACAGTTCTTGACACCTGTGAAAAAGAGTTCACAGAGGACTTGCTTTGAGAACCCACTTGTCCCCTAAACAAATTCCTAGTATGTGTAAACTACCATGGCAATAAACTGAATCTGAATAAGACCAAAGGCACTTTCTCTAGCCGTGTTTTCACAGAGACTCTTGTCTTATAACTTGTAACTTGTTGGCATCATGTTAGGATGCTGCCTGTCTCTTCTCTCTCTTTGGCTCTTTACACTGAAGCATGGTTGTTGTCAGAGTTCCCAGGGTTCCCCTGCAGCTCACCCATGGCGGCCTCGTCGTCTCCAGGTCCCTCGTACAGCAGCTCACAGCGGTACTTCTGGGCCGTCACAGGGGAGGGCAGGTGGATGGTGATCATCTGGAGCAGGGCGTCCCCTGCTGGCAGCCAGCGGCGCATCACTGCCTGGGGGTTAGAAGGGAGGGGGTTAGATGGGAAGGGAGTTAGAGGAACAAGTAATTTTTAGGTCTGCGTCCCAACTGGCCTCCACCAGCCTAGATGAGCCATTTTGTGAATTGCAGATAGGAGATGAATGCTGTGCATCTGACTGCAGAGACCAACACACCATTGTGGAAGGAAGGAGGCTTTGGGAGACTGACTCCAACACAAACTAATGTTACCTTCAGGAGGGGTTTATAACTAATCTTACCTTCAGAAGAGGTTTAACTAATCTTACCTTCAGAAGAGGTTTAACTAATGTTCCCTTCAGAAGAGGTTTAACTCATGTTCCCTTCAGAAGAGGTTTAACTAATCTTACTTTCAGAAGAGGTTTAACTAATCTTACTTTCAGAAGAGGTTTAACTAATGTTCCCTTCAGAAGAGGTTTAACTAATGTTCCCTTCAGAAGAGGTTTAACTAATCTTACTTTCAGAAGAGGTTTAACTAATCTTACCTTCAGAAGAGTTTTAACTAATCTTACCTTCAGAAGAGGTTTAACTAATGTTACCTTCAGAAGAGGTTTAACTAATGTTCCCTTCAGGAGAGGTTTCTAACTAATCTTACCTTCAGAAGAGGTTTAACTAATGTTCCCTTCAGAAGAGGTTTAACTAATGTTACCCTTCAGGAGGGGTTTATAACTAATGTTCCCTTCAGAAGAGGTTTAACTAATGTTCCCTTCAGAAGAGGTTTAACTCATGTTCCCTTCAGAAGAGGTTTAACTCATGTTCCCTTCAGAAGAGGTTTAACTAATCTTACCTTCAGAAGAGGTTTAACTAATGTTACCTTCAGAAGAGGTTTCCCCTCCTTCTCTTTGTCGTCTGCGTCCAGCTTCACATCTAGTTTCTCGATCAGCTTCTGGGTGTCTTCCTTCTTGAAGTTCATGATGGCATCAAAAACCTTACAGATAAAAAAAGAATTTTGATTTTTTGCTCTATAACTATTTAATAACTGCTGTTATTGTTATACAACAGTGTGTTAGTGTGTTGTTTCAGTATAGTGCTTTGTCACTTATTAGGATAGTCTGTTGTTTGAGTTCACACAGGTGGAAATAGTAACAATACCTATTCCACTAAATATTAGTAGCTTTTAACTAGATCTATTAATTTCCATAAGCAAACCTTGAAAATGGGATCCAATACAAGTTGGCAGAATGTCCGGGGGAGCTTTTTACCCTCTGCGTTGGTTGCTGACTTGCTGAATTTGCCTGCGGCAGGATCAAAGTACCTGGAAATATGAACATTATCACCCGCTTAGCATTATTCAGTACTTGGTGCCTTTAAGATTTAGGCTATCATAAGCGTAATGCCAAACTAACTCAAACTAAGAAACAAATTGACAATCCTTATTGAAGATGTCTTTATACACCTGCAATGGGTAGATGATCATACTAAACTAATATATCCGATATATTATAAAGGTTGACATTTGTTTTCCAATGTATCTGATTATCAGATGGGGTCATCGTTTCCTCCACAATAACAAAGCCCATTGACTGTTTGAGCTCCATGCACGGCCCTATTACAAACAGAAATGTAACATGTTTGTTTTTCGTCACACACTTTTCTCCCCATAGTTTCTTCATCATGTCCTCCACCTTCCTGGCGCGCTCTGCGGGGGACAGCTCGGCCTTCTTTTCGCCCTTGGCTGAAAACTTGGCCACATACATCTCGGCAAACTGCTTCAGAGTGAAGGCCCAGCCGTGAAGACCCGAACCGAAACCCACGGTTCCGATCACTGGGTCCACCTAGAACACAACCAGCAGAAAAGAAATAGAAGTTGCATTCATTCATATCAACCATTTTTGTTTGTAAAAAGTGATAAAAGTGCATGGTACTGTCAAATGCTGATCTTGTTTGAGCACTGCTCAGTGCCTCAACTCTTTACCACAGCATGAGCTGTGCTTGGTCAGTTAGGAAAGTGTGCCTGGTGCCCAGAACCAACACAATTATCCCAAAGGCCCATAACCTGCCGATCTGACAGTCCCTGCAAGCTCAACCATGCAAAGTATCTTCAGAAATAGTGTATTTCATATATCACTGGATCTAAGTGATTCATGTCCTCTTGCTGTTAAGTAGAAGTTGAAAATGTTACACTTGATCATAAAGTGTATATTGTAGACGTCACAACTAATTCAAGATCTGTCTGGAACTGGGGATTTTCTGGTCACAAAAGATGAGCGAGCTATAGCTATATTGTTGATGGTCAACACTGACCATGATGTTGCCCATTGGTCCAGATTCGTTCTCTCCGTAGGTGGAGATGATGACGTTGACGTTCTCCACGATGCGCTGGAATGTCTGGAACAGCTCGTCGGGTTTGAGCTGCAGCTCCAGCAGGGCCCGGTCCATCTTGTTCATCATCAGGACCGGTTTGATCCGCTCGGCGATGGCCTGTCGGAGGACTGTCTCGGTCTGGACACACACACCTACACAGGCAAACCAGGGCTGGTTCAGGACCTGGCATGATGTCCAGCTGTATCAACCTGCTGTTATCCCTGGCATATTACTGCTCAGGCCTCCCAAGAAGAGTATTAAAACAAATCATTCACATTTAAATTATAAAATGGCAACTAATGGCTGCATTTAGCTAGAATAACCAGTGAATGTAAAAACTGGTATAAACAAATAAACAAAAAAAAGCAGCGGTGTTCTGATCGTGTAATATGGTGGCTTCATAGTTGTAGTAGGGAGGAGGGAGGAAGACTGGACCACTCTACAATACAGACGTGTTTTGGTGCTTCTTGTATGTCTTTGTAAAACAGACAGGGTTATTGTATGAGCTGTGTAACTACCTGTATGCCTGTGTATTTGTTATATGTTACATGAGTAACCCTGTATCTAGTAATGAGTAATACATACATACCTAAAACAGACCTACAGTGGAATGTTTCCCTAAAGGGCCATCTTCGATGAAATTGATTAATGAAAGTCAAATTGTATTGTAAAGTATTTGACCTACTCATGACTCATCGACTGTAGCGTGTCTTGTTTGTGTGAGCCAAGCATTAGAAGCGGGACAAACACAGCTGCAGACAGCGAGCCTTGGGCCGGCGGCCGCCGCTCTGCGTACCTGAGACACAGTCTACTACTACTAGAGCTCCGTCCGTCACCCTCAGAGCAGCAGTCACCTCGGAGGAGAAATCAACGTGACCCGGAGAGTCAATCAGGTTAATGAGGAAACCCAGGCCATCCTTGGTCTGTTTGATGAAGGCCAGGTCATTCTCTTGGAGCTCATAGTACAGAGAGATAGCTCTGCGGGGAGGGGGGCAACACAACAGTTACAAAGTTCACCGGAGAAGACGCCATGTTAGCTGCATATTTCTTCACTTCATTCAAGGGAGTGCACAAATATTCAAGCAGCACGTGTGAGGTCAATATTTACATGCATCCACTTGGGTTTCTTTAAAAGTAATAATAAATGGTAATAAATAGTCATGCTGAAGATGATAAATGGTAATAAATAGTCATGCTGAACATAATAAATGGTAATAAATAGTCATGCTGAAGATAATAAATGGTAATAAATAGTCATGCTGAAGATAATAAATGGTAATAAATAGTCGTGCTGAAGTTAATAAATGGTAATAAATAGTCGTGCTGAAGATGATAAATGGTAATAAATAGTCATGCTGAAGATTGAATGCAGGCAAGGTGGATGGTATCCAGAGTATGAAGAAGATTTTGTAGACGAATCACTTCCATTACTACCACGTCCATGACTCTGGGACAATATGGCCTTATCAGCACTATGGCAGTACGCACCCTTAAAGAATTTGCTGACATACATATATAGATTGTATTTGATGTTAAGGTGATCATACTTACGTACTAGTATCTTCACCCATTACAAACAGATAGAAGGACCAATGCAACATGGAATAGGAGTAGGCAGTGATGTAGTTGTATACTGTAGGCTACTGTGCATTTTAACCAGTTCCACCAGAGCCACCGTGGGAATACTCACGTGGATTTGATGGTGATGCATCTCTCCTGCTCGTCTTTCCTGGTGTCGGTGAAGCGGGTCTCTCCGGCCCGGGCGCCGGCGATGATCCCGGCCTTGGACACCAGGGAGTCTGTCAGGGTGGACTTGCCGTGGTCCACGTGGGCGATCACGGACATGTTCCTGATGTTGGACTTCTTGTCCATGATCTCTCGGATCTGGTCTACCGTAAAGTTCACCTGAGGACGGGTGGTAAGGGTGTCTTTGATTATAATGTTTTTTAGGATATTGAGATACTGTCGACCCCCAACAAGGGCCCATCTTTGATTTACAGCCATGTTGTACATGACTGACACATGACTGAATGGTCCGGTTGTGGACCTTAGATATCAGAATCAGGTTTATTTAGCCAAGTAGGTTTCCACACATCTTAGATATCAGAATCAGGTTTATTTAGCCAAGTAGGTTTCCACACATCTTAGATATCAGAATCAGGTTTATTTAGCCAAGTAGGTTTCCACACATCTTAGATATCAGAATCAGGTTTATTTAGCCAAGTAGGTTTCCACACATCTTAGATATCAGAATCAGGTTTATTTAGCCAAGTAGGTTTCCACACATACTAGGAATTAGTTTTGGACTGTTGGTGCAAGACACTAATTAGGGTTAGGTATTCCAGTGTTGGGTTAGGTATTCCAGTGTTGGGTTAGGTATTCCAGTGTTGGGCTAGTGCCTTTGCCAGGGGTGTTACATGAAGCAACAAAGAAGCATGTATATAAGTTGCAGGCAAAGTTGCATAAAAGTTACTTTGTGTAAGCATTTGTGTAACGCCAGCATTTTCCAGCCAGTCTGTTTAGGCCTGCTGTCACATATCCCTGTATAGGCCTGCTGTCACATATCCCTGTATAGGCCTGCTGTCACATATTTAAATGTCATGCCATAGTTTGAATTATGAAAAACACTTTTCTCAAAAGCATTTTAACATGAGTAGCCTACTCAAATTAGACAGAATAGAGCGATTCGTATCAATAGAAGGCTGTAGAAGTGTGGATCTTTGTGAGCTGCGCGTCTACTCTTTGGAGGAACTTGGAACAGAGCAGTAGGCTACTTGTTTCTGGCCCAGTGGCCTTATTTGCCGCAGTAGGCCGATGACGCACTGAGAGAGTGGAGACCCGAGCCTGCGCACCTGGTTCTATTATAGCAGGTGCGTCGCGTTGTTTACACTGACAACCCCGCAGCGAATTCCTCCACTATACTGTACAACCGTACGGCAAAAGGCTTGCCCAATCTCTGAACATGGCCTCCAATACGGCCATCTCAGGGAACAGTGGGCGTGCACATGCTATTTATAACAGGGGTTATATATATATAACGTTATTCCTATAGTTGCACCCCTGAAGGAGCATGCGCAGTACAGAATTAACAGTAGACTACTCGCGTGATGATAAATCGTTCTCAAAAGATTAGGATTATAATATAATGCTACATACAATAGCCCAATGTACATTGAGACTTGAAGCATCAACTTTTTCCAAGTTATCTTACGCATAATATGATTAAGCCAAGCCACTGATGAACCGAATAAGCAGTTTCACTCCCAAATGCAGGCGTCATACTTTGCGAAACGCATCAATATCAAATATAGGAGCGTTGTTTCATGACGGTATTTATGCGGATGAGCACATCGTTCTAACATCAGTTGCCATTACGTCACCGCAAACGTAGGCCTATCCATTTTGGGGTGTTTTCCGAAGTCCAGAAAAAGTCAGACACACCGTTATAATATCCATCATTTCCCAAATATACGAGCATTTGAGGAGCGTTATGATAAAAGGTAGCTACCATTGCTGCGGACGGTTCCCCGGCTCAAGGGCTCAGATGCGACACAAGGCGAGTGGCACCGGCGGGACCCTCTCCTTCCTTCCGAGAACTTGTAGTCGAAAAGAGAGAGATAGAGCGCAATCTTCGTTAAGTGCTGCGAGTCAGCGACGCCAGGCTTGGTGGAGGTCAGGTGGGGGGTGTCAGGTGGGGGGTGTCATATGGACCGAGCTGACCTATATAGAACGGCTAATGGACCCGCTATGCATCAAGGCTGTGCTGTCAGGAGAAGTGCACTACCCGCCCGAGAGCGCTCTTATATCTGCTCTGGGTGCTGGGAAGGTTTCTAAACCAGGTGGAATCAGCTCTTATATCAGCTCTGAGTGCTGGGAAGGTTTCTAAACCAGGTGGAATCACGCTTGTATAATAATGAGAGCGCTCTTATATCTGCTCTGGGTGCTGGAAGGTTTCTAAACCAGGTGGAATCCAGCTCTTATATCAGCTCTGAGTGCTGGGAAGGTTTCTAAACCAGGTGGAATCACGCTCTTATATCAGCTCTGAGTGCTGGAAGGTTTCTAAACCAGGTGGAATCACGCTTGTGTAATAATGAGAGCGCTCTTATATCAGCTCTGAGTGCTGGGAAGGTTATATCTGCTCTGAGTGCTGGGAAGGTTTGTACACCAGGTGGAATCAGCTTGTGTAATAATGAGAGCGCTCTTATATCTGCTCTGAGTGCTGGGAAGGGTTATAAACCAGGTGGAATCACGCTTGTATAATAATGAGAGCGCTCTTATATCAGCTCTGAGTGCTGGAAGGTTTCTAAACCAGGTGGAATCCAGCTCTTATATCAGCTCTGAGTGCTGGAAGGTTTGTACACCAGGTGGAATCAGCTTGTGTAATAATGAGACTGCACTTTCTACCGCAGCAGCGCATCCCCACAAACCCTCATAGGCCTACTACGGAGCAGAACTGCCAAAATAAACGACAAACAAAGGAATAAATAAATAATAAAGCTTAATTCTTTATTTTTTACATGCATTTATTCATGTTTTTCTAAGTTCTTAGTTATTTATTTCTACCGTTATTTAGCCTTATATATTTCTACATTTAGCCTACTTATTTGTGTATTTATACATTTATTTCTATCTATTTATATATGTAGCCTATACCTTTGTTTAGCCTATTTCTGTATGTATACGTTAATTTATTTCTGTATTTCCTCATTTATTTATTTCTGGGCCGTGGCTAGAAGGGGTACAGCTACGGCCGGTGTAGCAGGGCTGTAACGGTTAGTTCCCATAAACGCAGGGGCCATTTAGGGTTAAGGTTATGGTTTGACTGGTCTCTGTATTTATGCGAACTAGCCTTCTACACAGCCCATCTAGCCACAACCTTATTTCTGTGCCATATGTTGTTTGTTGATAAGGTAGGCGGTCCTAGCCTGCCACAGGCAAGCAATTTAGGAGCATTTGGTTTCTTAGTATTGTATTCACTTTTCATGTTCTTCACTTCAGATAGCATAGCAGTACATATTAACATATTGTTAGATGCAAGAAATATGCTTACTCCCATTTGGAAGGGTAGTGATTGAAAATGCAGTTTTCTCAGATTTGAGGTAGGCCTACAGTGAAGACCTTTGACCACAGGAAGTGTAATCTTCTAGATAGAAAGGTCATCTTGGGCTTAAATTGAAGCTCATAAACTTCAGACATTTTTATATACAAGTGAGGCAGTGACATGTACAATAAAGTACTTAAAATAATCACTTTAGATGAGAATTTGTCAAGTAGACAGACATTTGAAAATAGAAAGGCAGCAAGCCCGAGAATCTTATTTTGCTAGTTTCCCCTGTGTTTCAGGATCCATGCTAAATGTCTTGTATGACTATGCAGTTGCAGTACTTTAATATTTGTATTTACGTCATTTTGCCGGAAATGTTTCCCAAAAAGGAGTGTTTTTGGCCCCTGAGATCAAAAGGCCCTGAGTTGGGAGTGCTGGTTATCAGCTTGTGATGGCCCAAGGTACCGGCTAACAGGAAATAATAGTGGGAAAAAATCACACACAAAAAAAGGTAGCAGAACCCATCCTGAGGGGTGGGCGTGGCTCCCAGCCTGTGAACCCATCCTGAGGGGTGGGCGTGGCTCTCAGCCTGTGAACCCATCCTGAGGGGTGGGCGTGGCTCCCAGCCTGTGTAGTGGTGAGCCGTCCTGAGGGGTGGGCGTGGCTCCCGGCCTGTGTAGTGGTGAGCCGTCCTGAGGGGTGGGCGTGGCTCTCAGCCTGTGAACCCATCCTGAGGGGTGGGCGTGGCTCCCGGCCTGTGTAGTGGTGAGCCGTCCTGAGGGGTGGGCGTGGCTCTCAGCCTGTGTAGTGGTGAGCCGTCCTGAGGGGTGGGCGTGGCTCTCAGCCTGTGTAGTGGTGAGCCGTCCTGAGGGGTGGGCGTGGCTCCCAGCCTGTGTAGTGGTGAGCCGTCCTGAGGGGTGGGCGTGGCTCCCAGCCTGGATTTACTGCAGCTGCCTGGCCTGGGCAGAGCTTGGCCTCTAGCTCGCGACCAGGCGCTCAGCTGAACTGAAGTTGTTGACACTTAGTTTTATGTAACCCGTGTTGTAATGATTCAAGATCATGAGGGAACAATTTGGAGAACAATCCACCCTTCTGTCGCGATGAGTCTTGCTTGCAGGCCACCCTTCTGTTTCATCTGGGAAGATAGTTCAGCTCAACGCTGGTATGGGTGTGGAGGTTGACGTAGCCCAGTCTACAAGATTAGAGGTCAACTTAACATCCTCTCTGAGACAGAGGACGCAACTGGACGTCCACCATACTGGACCTTTTACCTCCTGATAGAACGGAAGTTCACGTCCTGTTTGGGGCCCCCTGCTGGAGACATTGCGCAGTAGCCTATTCATTCAGGTCCAATAGACCATTCATTCTGTCACAACATTGCCCATTAAATGTTGATTGAAGGATTATCCACCATTTCATTGTATTATGTACTAAGAATAATAATACTCTTTTTTAATTCTGAATAGCATTTTTCATATAAATCTCAAAATTTATATTTATTTAAATGTTTAAATTTATAATTTTTTTTGTAATTGACTGAATGTGATATGATACATTACCTGATTCTACCTGTGGGGAAAATAAGTGATATTAAAGTAATACTTACCCGGTGATACCTGTAGAAAGAATAAGGAGATTAAAGGGATAATCAATAATAATACCTGTAAGAAAAGCATATAGGAATATAGAATTAGTACTTACCTGTTCTTAGTAGTAGAGAGGATACTGGATCTGGAAGGGTGTAGGACCTAGAATAGAAAAAGACAGTTGTTATTACTGATTTATAACTATTGGAGTTAATTAAGTTAGTTAATCAATACAGTAAGATTAGATTATTAGAGGTAATTGGAAACATAATTACATAAAACTAGCAAGGACATCTGAGAGCAGTTTATTGTAGAGATACACACATCAAAGGAACTCTGGACGCTGTCTTCCTGAACATGAGGGGGCAGCAGCGCTACAGACAGGCAGCCCTTGATTGCTTGTCAGTGTGAAACCATCTATCTTCTCACATGGCAGGTAGCTCAACAAGAGCTCAAGCTCAGGGGGATGCAGAATAAAAATGCTAATGAATGCTTTGGCATTGTGCTGACATGATTTTTAAAGATATTTTTAATTAAAGAAGTTTTAAATTATGGTCTGGGAAAATTCATGAGCACACCCTCATGTATTTGTTTTAAGTGTTGTTTTATTGTTTGTTAGCGTTAAGTGATGTTTTATTGTTTGTGAGTGTTAAGTTTTGTTTTATTGCATTGTCACATAATAACGCACAGTATGTTGAAAGAACCCTGACCTTGTTTTCATCTTATTTGATCTTCTGACAAGTTTGAACCTGGATTTGCTAATACAGGATAGGGAACACAGTTTAATACAGGATAGGGACACAGTTTAATACAGGATAGGGAACACAGTTTAATACAGGACAGGGAACACAGTTTAATACAGGACAGGGAACACAGTTTAATACAGGATAGGGAACACAGTTTAATACAGGATAGGGACACAGTTTAATACAGGATAGGGAACACAGTTTAATACAGGACAGGGAACACAGTTTAATACAGGACAGGGAACACAGTTTAATACAGGATAGGGAACACAGTTTAATACAGGATAGGGAACAGTTTAATACAGGATAGGGAACACAGTTTAATACAGGATAGGGGACACAGTTTAATACAGGACAGGGAACACAGTTTAATACAGGATAGGGAACAGTTTAATACAGGATAGGGAACACAGTTTAATACAGGACAGGGGACACAGTTTAATACAGGACAGGGAACACAGTTTAATACAGGATAGGGACACAGTTTAATACAGGACAGGGAACAGTTTAATACAGGATAGGGACACAGTTTAATACAGGACAGGGAACAGTTTAATACAGGATAGGGAACACAGTTTAATACAGGACAGGGAACAGTTTAATACAGGATAGGGAACAGTTTAATACAGGATAGGGACACAGTTTAATACAGGATAGGGAACACAGTTTAATACAGGACAGGGAACAGTTTAATACAGGATAGGGACACAGTTTAATACAGGACAGGGAACACAGTTTAATACAGGATAGGGAACACAGTTTAATACAGGATAGGGAACACAGTTTAATACAAGACAGGGAACACAGTTTAATACAGGACAGGGAACACAGTTTAATACAGGATAGGGAACACAGTTTAATACAGGATAGGGAACACAGTTTAATACAGGATAGGGACACAGTTTAATACAGGATAGGGAACACAGTTTAATACAGGACAGGGAACACAGTTTAATACAGGACAGGGAACACAGTTTAATACAGGATAGGGAACACAGTTTAATACAGGACAGGGAACACAGTTTAATACAGGATAGGGAACACAGTTTAATACAGGATAGGGAACACAGTTTAATACAGGACAGGGAACACAGTTTAATACAGGATAGGGAACACAGTTTAATACAGGACAGGGAACACAGTTTAATACAGGATAGGGGACACAGTTTAATACAGGACAGGGAACACAGTTTAATACAGGATAGGGAACACAGTTTAATACAGGACAGGGAACACAGTTTAATACAGGATAGGGAACACAGTTTAATACAGGATAGGGGACACAGTTTAATACAGGACAGGGAACACAGTTTAATACAGGATAGGGAACACAGTTTAATACAGGACAGGGAACACAGTTTAATACAGGATAGGGAACACAGTTTAATACAGGATAGGGAACACAGTTTAATACAGGACATGGAACACAGTTTAATACAGGATAGGGAACAGTTTAATACAGGATAGGGAACACAGTTTAATACAGGACAGGGAACACAGTTTAATACAGGATAGGGAACAGTTTAATACAGGACAGGGAACACAGTTTAATACAGGACAGGGAACACAGTTTAATACAGGATAGGGAACACAGTTTAATACAGGACATGGAACACAGTTTAATACAGGATAGGGAACAGTTTAATACAGGATAGGGAACACAGTTTAATACAGGATAGGGAACACAGTTTAATACAGGACATGGAACACAGTTTAATACAGGATAGGGAACAGTTTAATACAGGATAGGGAACACAGTTTAATACAGGATAGGGAACACAGTTTAATACAGGATAGGGACACAGTTTAATACAGGATAGGGAACACAGTTTAATACAGGATAGGGACACAGTTTAATACAGGACAGGGAACACAGTTTAATACAGGACAGGGAACACAGTTTAATACAGGACAGGGAACACAGTTTAATACAGGATAGGGAACACAGTTTAATACAGGATAGGGAACAGTTTAATACAGGATAGGGAACACAGTTTAATACAGGACAGGGAACACAGTTTAATACAGGACAGGGAACACAGTTTAATACAGGTTAGGGAACACAGTTTAATACAGGATAGGGAACAGTTTAATACAGGATAGGGAACACAGTTTAATACAGGATAGGGACACAGTTTAATACAGGACAGGGAACACAGTTTAATACAGGACATGGAACACAGTTTAATACAGGACAGGGAACACAGTTTAATACAGGATAGGGAACACAGTTTAATACAGGATAGGGAACACAGTTTAATACAGGATAGGGACACAGTTTAATACAGGACAGGGAACACAGTTTAATACAGGATAGGGAACACAGTTTAATACAGGATAGGGAACACAGTTTAATACAGGACAGGGAACACAGTTTAACACAGGACAGGGAACACAGTTTAATACAGGATAGGGAACACAGTTTAATACAGGATAGGGAACAGTTTAATACAGGACAGGGAACACAGTTTAATACAGGATAGGGACACAGTTTAATACAGGACAGGGAACACAGTTTAATACAGGACAGGGAACACAGTTTAATACAGGATAGGGAACACAGTTTAATACAGGATAGTGAACAGTTTAATACAGGACAGGGAACACAGTTTAATACAGGATAGGGAACATAGTTTAATACAGGATAGGGAACAGTTTAATACAGGATAGGGAACAGTTTAATACAGGACAGGGAACACAGTTTAATACAGGACAGGGAACACAGTTTAATACAGGACAGGGAACACAGTTTAATACAGGACAGGGAACACAGTTTAATACAGGATAGGGAACACAGTTTAATACAGGATAGGGAACACAGTTTAATACAGGACAGGGAACACAGTTTAATACAGGATAGGGAACACAGTTTAATACAGGATAGGGAACACAGTTTAATACAGGATAGGGAACACAGTTTAATACAGGATAGGGAACACAGTTTAATACAGGATAGGGAACACAGTTTAATACAGGACAGGGAACACAGTTTAATACAGGACAGGGAACACAGTTTAATACAGGATAGGAACACAGTTTAATACAGGATAGGGAACACAGTTTAATACAGGATAGGGAACACAGTTTAATACAGGACAGGGAACACAGTTTAATACAGGATAGGGAACACAGTTTAATACAGGATAGGGAACACAGTTTAATACAGGACAGGGAGCACAGTTTAATACAGGATAGGGAACACAGTTTAATACAGGACAGGGAACACAGTTTAATACAGGACAGGGAACACAGTTTAATACAGGATAGGGAACACAGTTTAATACAGGACAGGGAACACAGTTTAATACAGGATAGGGAACACAGTTTAATACAGGACAGGGAACACAGTTTAATACAGGACAGGGAACACAGTTTAATACAGGACAGGGAACACAGTTTAATACAGGATAGGGAACACAGTTTAATACAGGATAGGGAACACAGTTTAATACAGGATAGGGACACAGTTTAATACAGGACAGGGAGCACAGTTTAATACAGGATAGGGAACACAGTTTAATACAGGACAGGGAACACAGTTTAATACAGGACAGGGAACAGTTTAATACAGGATAGGGAACACAGTTTAATACAGGACAGGGAACACAGTTTAATACAGGATAGGGAACACAGTTTAATACAGGACAGGGAACACAGTTTAATACAGGACAGGGAACACAGTTTAATACAGGATAGGGAACACAGTTTAATACAGGATAGGGAACAGTTTAATACAGGACAGGGAACACAGTTTAATACAGGACAGGGAACACAGTTTAATACAGGATAGGGAACACAGTTTAATACAGGACAGGGAACACAGTTTAATACAGGATAGGGAACACAGTTTAATACAGGATAGGGAACACAGTTTAATACAGGATAGGGAACACAGTTTAATACAGGATAGGGAACACAGTTTAATACAGGATAGGGAACAGTTTAATACAGGACAGGGAACACAGTTTAATACAGGATAGGGACACAGTTTAATACAGGACAGGGAACACAGTTTAATACAGGACAGGGAACACAGTTTAATACAGGATAGGGAACACAGTTTAATACAGGATAGGGAACACAGTTTAATACAGGACAGGGAACACAGTTTAATACAGGATAGGGAACATAGTTTAATACAGGATAGGGAACAGTTTAATACAGGATAGGGAACAGTTTAATACAGGACAGGGAACACAGTTTAATACAGGACAGGGAACACAGTTTAATACAGGACAGGGAACACAGTTTAATACAGGACAGGGAACACAGTTTAATACAGGATAGGGAACACAGTTTAATACAGGATAGGGAACACAGTTTAATACAGGACAGGGAACACAGTTTAATACAGGATAGGGAACACAGTTTAATACAGGATAGGGAACACAGTTTAATACAGGATAGGGAACACAGTTTAATACAGGATAGGGAACACAGTTTAATACAGGATAGGGAACACAGTTTAATACAGGACAGGGAACACAGTTTAATACAGGACAGGGAACACAGTTTAATACAGGATAGGAACACAGTTTAATACAGGATAGGGAACACAGTTTAATACAGGATAGGGAACACAGTTTAATACAGGACAGGGAACACAGTTTAATACAGGATAGGGAACACAGTTTAATACAGGATAGGGAACACAGTTTAATACAGGACAGGGAGCACAGTTTAATACAGGATAGGGAACACAGTTTAATACAGGACAGGGAACACAGTTTAATACAGGACAGGGAACACAGTTTAATACAGGATAGGGAACACAGTTTAATACAGGACAGGGAACACAGTTTAATACAGGATAGGGAACACAGTTTAATACAGGACAGGGAACACAGTTTAATACAGGACAGGGAACACAGTTTAATACAGGACAGGGAACACAGTTTAATACAGGATAGGGAACACAGTTTAATACAGGATAGGGAACACAGTTTAATACAGGATAGGGACACAGTTTAATACAGGACAGGGAGCACAGTTTAATACAGGATAGGGAACACAGTTTAATACAGGACAGGGAACACAGTTTAATACAGGACAGGGAACAGTTTAATACAGGATAGGGAACACAGTTTAATACAGGACAGGGAACACAGTTTAATACAGGATAGGGAACACAGTTTAATACAGGACAGGGAACACAGTTTAATACAGGACAGGGAACACAGTTTAATACAGGATAGGGAACACAGTTTAATACAGGACAGGGAACACAGTTTAATACAGGATAGGGAACACAGTTTAATACAGGATAGGGAACACCGTTTAATACAGGACAGGGAACACAGTTTAATACAGGACAGGGAACACAGTTTAATACAGGATAGGGAACACAGTTTAATACAGGATAGGGAACACAGTTTAATACAGGACAGGGAACACAGTTTAATACAGGACAGGGAACACAGTTTAATACAGGATAGGGAACACAGTTTAATACAGGATAGGGAACACAGTTTAATACAGGATAGGGAACACAGTTTAATACAGGATAGGGAACACAGTTTAATACAGGACAGGGAACACAGTTTAATACAGGACAGGGAACACAGTTTAATACAGGACAGGGAACACAGTTTAATACAGGATAGGGAACAGTTTAATACAGGACAGGGAACACAGTTTAATACAGGACAGGGAACACAGTTTAATACAGGATAGGGAACACAGTTTAATACAGGACAGGGAACACAGTTTAATACAGGATAGGGAACACAGTTTAATACAGGATAGGGAACACAGTTTAATACAGGATAGGGAACACAGTTTAATACAGGACAGGGAACACAGTTTAATACAGGACAGGGAACACAGTTTAATACAGGATAGGGAACACAGTTTAATACAGGACAGGGAACAGTTTAATACGGGATAGGGAACACAGTTTAATACAGGATAGGGAACAGTTTAATACAGGACAGGGAACACAGTTTAATACAGGACAGGGAACACAGTTTAATACAGGATAGGGAACAGTTTAATACAGGATAGGGAACACAGTTTAATACAGGATAGGGAACAGTTTAATACAGGACAGGGAACACAGTTTAATACAGGATAGGGAACACAGTTTAATACAGGACAGGGAACACAGTTTAATACAGGACAGGGAACACAGTTTAATACAGGATAGGGAACACAGTTTAATACAGGATAGGGAACACAGTTTAATACAGGATAGGGAACACAGTTTAATACAGGACAGGGAACACAGTTTAATACAGGACAGGGAACACAGTTTAATACAGGATAGGGAACACAGTTTAATACAGGACAGGGAACAGTTTAATACGGGATAGGGAACACAGTTTAATACAGGATAGGGAACAGTTTAATACAGGACAGGGAACACAGTTTAATACAGGACAGGGAACACAGTTTAATACAGGATAGGGAACAGTTTAATACAGGATAGGGAACACAGTTTAATACAGGATAGGGAACACAGTTTAATACAGGATAGGGAACACAGTTTAATACAGGACAGGGAACACAGTTTAATACAGGATAGGGAACACAGTTTAATACAGGATAGGGAACACAGTTTAATACAGGACAGGGAACACAGTTTAATACAGGATAGGGAACAGTTTAATACAGGATAGGGAACACAGTTTAATACAGGATAGGGAACAGTTTAATACAGGACAGGGAACACAGTTTAATACAGGACAGGGAACACAGTTTAATACAGGATAGGGAACAGTTTAATACAGGATAGGGAACACAGTTTAATACAGGATAGGGAACAGTTTAATACAGGATAGGGAACACAGTTTAATACAGGATAGGGAACAGTTTAATACAGGTTAGGGAACACAGTTTAATACAGGATAGGGAACACAGTTTAATACAGGATAGGGAACACAGTTTAATACAGGACAGGGAACACAGTTTAATACAGGATAGGGAACACAGTTTAATACAGGACAGGGAACACAGTTTAATACAGGATAGGGAACACAGTTTAATACAGGACAGGGAACACAGTTTAATACAGGATAGGGAACACAGTTTAATACAGGATAGGACAGAACACAGTTTCATGTTACCATTTTAGTGAGCCAATGGATGTTTTAATGATTTTAACTAGTCTCAAAATTTAGATAAACATTATCAATAAAAATTACAATTTAAAAAGATTTTGAATTAGTTTATTTAGGTCAAGGTCAAGGTCAAGGTCAACTTTATTTATAAAGCACGTTTAAAATCAACCGAAGTTGCACCAAAGTGCTGTACAATATATAAAATAAAATAAAACAAAAAACAGAATAAAGTGCACATAATCACAGAACAATAAAAGGACAGGACACAAAACAGGACAGGGGATGTAGGCTATCAGGCCTCAAAAGCCAGTGAAAACAAGTGCGTTTTAAGATGAGACTTAAAGAGCCCTAGGTTCTGTGTGTCTAATGTGTGGAGGGAGGCTGTTCCAGAGCTTTGGGCCAGCCACCGCAAAAGCTCGGTCACCCTTGGTCTTAAGTCTCGATCTAGGGACTATTAAAAGAGTCTCGGAGGAGGACCTCAGGGTTCTAGATGTCGCACAAACTTGAATCAGTTCAGCCAGATAGTGGGGGGCCAAACCATGTAGAGCCTTAAAAATAAACATTAAGATTTTAAAATCAATCCTGAAGCGAACAGGAAGCCAGTGGAGGGAGGCCAGCACCGGTGTGATGTGGTCCCGCTTCTTGGTTCCAGTCAGGAGGCGCGCAGCAGCATTCTGGACCAATTGCAGGCGCCTCAGTGACCGCTGGTCAAGGCCCACATACAAGGCATTACAGTAGTCCAATCTTGAAGAAATAAAAGCATGGATGACTGTCTCCAGGTCCTTAAGAGAGAGGTACGGTTTCACTTTGGATAAGAGCCTCAGCTGGAAAAAAGAGCCTTTAACCACAGAGCCAATTTGTCGCTCAAAATTAAAACCAGTATCAAAAGTGACACCAAGACTTTTAATAAAAGAGCGATTCTTGGCAGCGAGGGGCCCTAGGTTGCTAACATGGCTGTCTTTATGACCAAACAAAATAACCTCGGTCTTCCCATCATTCAGACTAAGGAAGTTTAAGTCCATCCAGGTCTTGATGTCATTTAGCGCAGATGTTACAGGCTTAAAGGAATCCTTACAGTTCAATTTCAGGGGGAGGTACAGTTGGACATCGTCAGCATAACAGTGGAAAGACACATTGTGTTTCCGTAGAATGGAACCCAGGGGCAGCATATATAAAGAAAATAATAAAGGGCCTAAGATGGATCCTTGGGGGACACCGCAGGTGAGGGGGGCCACACTAGAGGAGAACTCACCCAGCTGGACAGAGAAGCTCCTATCAGTCAGGTAAGACTGTAGGAACATGAGAGCAGCACCTTTAATGCCAGCACACTGTTCAAGGCGGGTAAGAAGGGTCTTGTGGTCCACAGTGTCAAAGGCCGCGGTCAGATCTAGTGTAACCAGGATAGCAGCACACCCAGAGTCGACAGTAAGAATAATATCATTAAAAATCCTTAAGAGAGCCGTTTCAGTGCTATGAGCAATTCTAAAACCAGACTGGAACTTCTCATACACATCATTCATCGCTAAAAAAGAGTGCAACTGAATGGAAACAATCTTTTCCAGTACTTTGGACAAAAAAGGCAGTTTAGAGATGGGCCTAAAATTAGCGAGAACATTTGGGTCAAGACTAGGCTTTTCTGATTAGTGGCTGCACTATAGCATGTTTAAAGGAGGCTGGAAAGTTCTTGGCTCACATCATAACTTTTGGATTTGTATGCACTCTGTAAGTAAAACCTCTGCAATGTCAAATTATATTCTTGAAAGAACTGAGCATACTTATTTCTCTTCAATTATTGTTTTGGAAAGGGAACATTGAAATATTTCTGATGTCCCAAATTCAGATTTGCGTATATGCCGAAGTCTGAATTGTAACGGTTTCAACAGGTGCCATAAAGTGCCATCTCTGATTGGGGTGTGGCCTATACTGTATGAAACTACGGTCTCCAGCAGGGGGAGCCAGTGCTCTGTTTGTCAGTCTCCAGCAGGGGGAGCCAGTGTTCTGTTTGTCAGTCTCCAGCAGGGGGAGCCAGTGCTCTGTTTGTCAGTCTCCAGCAGGGGGAGCCAGTGCTCTGTTTCTAAGTCTCCAGCAGGGGGAGCCAGTGCTCTGTTTCTAAGTCTCCAGCAGGGGGAGCCAGTGCTCTGTCGTTGATTTACTTTATACCTTGTGGTTCTCTGGAGCTGCATATTAAATATGGAGGAAACTCATACAAGACCAGGTCAAAACCTACCGGGTATGGGAGTGTGAAATTGTGGCCATTTTGTTACAGGGGTAGTAGTGTCTATGCTGTGAATGTTAATCTGACCTTATGGCACAAAATATGCACTGCCATGGCTGGAAAACACAAAATGTACAACCTATACACCGCCATGGCACATGAGGAGCGACGGACGACAAATCGTGTCACTTCATCCGGCCGACCAATGGTGTAGCCTAATAACGGGGCCCAATGGTGTAGCCTAATAACGGGGCCCAAAAGCAAGTGTGTTGATGAGGAGCAGGTGTGTGTGTGTGTGATTAGTGGCAGATGTCTGAATTTAATGGATGTAAGTATAATTCTAGCTACTGCGCAGCTCTGGGTCGGGGGCCGGGCGGAGTTAGAGGAGGAAGGTGACAAATGTCAAATATATGAGGGTCTAGGTGGACACATATATACACACACTGTGCAATAGTGCAACGATTGCAGGGGGCAGGGGAGAGAGTCAGAGGAGAGAGAGTCAGAGGGGAGAGAGAGTCAGAGGAGAGAGAGTCAGAGGGGAGAGAGTCAGAGGGGAGAGAGTCAGAGGAGAGAGTCAGAGGGGAGAGAGTCAGAGGGGAGAGAGTCAGAGGGGAGAGAGTCAGAGGAGAGAGAGTCAGAGGGGAGAGAGTCAGAGGGGAGAGAGTCAGAGGGGAGAGAGTCAGAGGGGAGCCATGTTGATAAGGCTGATGACCGAGGGGAAAAAGCTGTTCCTGTCTCGAACAGTTTTAGTCGACCGCAGCCTCCTGCCAGAGGGGAGCGGTGTGAAGAGGCCATAGCCCAGGTGGGAGGGGTCAGCCATGACCTTCCTGGCCCACTTCAGTGCCCTGGAGTCGTGGAGGGCCTGGAGGGGGGGCAGGACGCAGCCGATCACCCTCTCTGCCCATCGTATCACCCGCACATAAGTCTAGACAAAGAAGGAGAGAGGAGCTACTGTAGCTGTAGACAAAGAAGGAGAGAGGAGCAGCTGTAGGCTGGATATACACAGACTAACAAGACACGTGGAAACCAGTCAAACAATTAGTGGCACAGGTGTCCTGTCCATCAGAGTCAATTTAGCCAGTTGTAGTCCTAGGGTCCGCTATTGGGGCGGGGTTGCCAGCAACAACATCTCTTGATTGGTGGAGACATTGCTGTTGCACTATAGGATTGTGGGTAGTGTATTTTTTCCTGTATGAACAGCAGTAGTTTGAGGGGAGAAAATTAGGACAGACTTCAAAATACTATCAAAAATTCAGCATCAGCTGCACTCCACTCAGCTGTGTGAAGAATGCGCTGATGAACAGAAGACCAGAAGACACAGTTCAGTTGTTCCTCCAATGCAACAATGACAATAAAGTATTATTCTATTATTTATTATTATTACGCATTTTTTCTCTCAAGGTGAAATCCCACTATGTGGTACAATGTTGGAGAGACATTCCACAGCCCTGCACAGACTGGAAATACTTGGACCGAGTGTAATTTGGGCGGTGAATCCATGGAAAGGACTGAACATATGGCTTTGACCGTACCCTGGGATATTGTTATGTTTGGCCCTCCATCCCTGGGTGGGAGTCTCTGGCCTGCTGGTATGCGGGGAGCGGGTTAGGGGTGAGGCCAGCGGTGGGGGTCTGGAGCGCAGCTACGTGAGGAGCCCCAGGTGCGGCGCAGAAGCCCACACTGGAAATGCATCTTCTGAGAAAGTGCAAAGTCAGGCTTTCTTTTCGCAGTTCATGCGGAGTCAGACGTTTTGACTGAAGTGGAAACTGTTTGGTTTCCTGGTAACCTTTTAAAATGAAACAATCCTTGAGGGAATGGCTGTATGTGTATAGTGGTGTTGAGGGAATGGCTGTATGTGTATAGTGGTGTTGAGGGAATGGCTGTATGTGTATAGTGGTGTTGAGGGAATGACTGTATGTGTATAGTGGTGTTAGGATAACAGAGAGTGACGCACAGGACTCACAAGACCCCTCATAGAAAGTCCTTTTTTGGTGCAGATGATAGGCCGGAAAAACGTCTCCACCTGGAAAAATTTCTTGCCAGGGTTAAGGTTAGATTTCTTTTTTAATTCCTGACGTGAATTAAGTCTTTCAAGACAATGTCCAATCATGACAGTCTTATTGGAAAGAAAGTCTGTTCACAGCCCGTGATAAGAGAACAGGCTGAGCACAGGGTCTCAAAGTGGTCCTCCTGGCCATTTCAGAGTGAGCTGTACCTGAACTGAGACTGTGTGGGATGTACAGTTTCACAAAGAACACATCCAAGATGTTTCAACAGTCATGTCTTGACTTGTTTTCTGTGCATTATTACTTGGCGATGGAGAAAATTGTTACCATTCCATTCCATTGAATACCAAGCCAGTGGAAGGCACAGTTGTGTCGCCTTTGTTGATGTGCCAACAGAGGTGCAGTATCAGAAAGCATTTCTATGGGATGTCTATTATTAGATTCCATTTCCTTACAGTTGCAACAGACAATTCCTTACAATTACAACAGGAAACATAGAAGCTTCTCTCACAGGTCCAAGGCAGGTTAACAGTGACAGGAAGATGATGTCACACATGGATAGTTAGGATATCCTCATTAGCACCTTCCTACATCCGCACAGTACAGAACACACTAGTACGTTATCAGTGTCTGGCTCACTACCAACACCCACTTTAGGTGACTCACTTGTGGGTGTGAAGAAGAGTATCACCCTGTTTGAAGAGGGGGAGTGATACTGTTTTAGAGATGAGTAATACATCGCTCAGGGAGGTTACTATAGGGTGAGAGAATTCAGACTGTGTATGAGTGAGCACATGAGGTTGTGTGTGTGTATGAGTGAGTGAATGAGTGTGTGTACTATGTATGAGTGAGTGAGTGAATGATTGAGTGAGAGTGAGTTATCAGTGGCCTACTGTGTATAAGTGAGTGAGTGTGTGTGTGTGTGTGTGTGTGTGTGTGTGTGTGTGTGTGTGTGTGTGTGTGAATGAGTGAGTGATTCAGTGGAAGTGTGTGTCCTCATGCCACGTGCAGGTGTTTACTAACGGGTTAATGGAACCTTAATGATGTGGCTTCATGTTTGCGTCTTTGTGCTGCCGCCTACGCAATGGAGCGTTTAAGTGTGTGTGTGTGTGTGTGTGTGTGTGTCCGTTTGTTTGCCTGTCCACAAATGTGTACATACAGTACTTGCGAGAGCACGCTCACCCATTTGTGTATATGCATGTGTGTGTGTGTGTGTGTATATGCGTGTGTGTGTGTGTATATGCGTGTGTGTGTGTGTGTATATGCGTGTGTGTGTGTATATGTGTGTGTTTGTGTATATATGCGTGTGTGTATGTGTGTATATGCATGTGTGTATATATGCGTGTGTGTGTATAGGTGTGTATGTGTGTGTGTGTATATGTGTGTATGTGTGTATATGTGTGTGTATATGTGTGTGTGTATATATGCATGTGTGTGTGTATATGTGTGTGTGTGTGTGTGTGTGTGTATATATGTGTGTGTGTGTGTGTGTGTATATATGTGTGTGTATGTGTGTGTGTGTATATATGTGTGTGTGTGTGTGTGTGTATATATGTGTGTGTATGTGTGTGTGTATATATGCGTGTGTGCGTGTGTATGTGTGTATATATGTGTGTGTGTGTGTGTATATATGCGTGTGTGTATGTGTGTATATATGTGTGTGTGTGTCGGCCTGTTTGCTCCCCTTCTGAGAGCCCCCACTGTGACCCACTCCCCCGAGCCCCCAGCTGATGTGTGGTGGCCAGCCAAGCCCCCAAACACGCCGCTTGTGTGTGTGTTTACTCCTCCTCCTCCCCGCTCGCTCGCTCGCCCCAGTGCTGTCGGAGTTTCAGCGCCGCTCTCCTCGCCAGGGGCTCCGGGCACAGAGCCGTCTTTTCACGGCGACTGCAAACATACCGGCCCAGGGAAAAAGAACCTCCTTTTGACCGTGGGGAGCCATGGAAACTGTCAGTGATCGCCCGGCCCGCCCCCTCCGCCGGTCTCTAGGTGTCCCTGTGCCCAGAACCGCGGCCCCCGAGTCTGGGGGACGCCTGGGAAGCCGTCAGATGGACGGGGGGGTGTCGGCGTCTGGAGCATCGGAGCGCTTTCTCAGAGGGGCCCACTGATGGATGGGTGGGAAACAGAGGGGCCATTCTTGTCCGACGCACCGGGGGGAATTTTAAGAGGCACTAGAAGATGCTCCCGAGCACGCTCTTTTGAGAGAGGGGGGGGGAGGGGTGTGAGGGTGGGATGGGGTGATGGGGGTTAGGGGTTGGAGGGTAGGGAGGATGGGGGTTGGAGGGTAGGGAGGATGGGGGTTGGAGGGTAGGGAGGATGGGGGTTGGAGGGTAGGGAGGATGGGGGTTAGGGGTTGGAGGGTAGGGAGGATGGGGGTTGGAGGGTAGGGAGGATGAGGGTTGGAGGGTAGGGAGGATGGGGGTTAGGGGTTGGAGGGTAGGGAGGATGGGGGTTAGGGGTTGGAGGGTAGGGAGGATGGGGGTTAGGGGTTGGAGGGTAGGGAGGATGGGGGTTAGGGGTTGGAGGGTAGGGAGGATGGGGGTTGGAGGGTAGGGAGGATGGGGGTTAGGGGTTGGAGGGTAGGGAGGATGGGGTGATGGGGGTTAGGGGTTGGAGGGTAGGGAGGATGGGGGTTAGGGGTTGGAGGGTAGGGAGGATGGGGTGATGGGGGTTAGGGGTTGGAGGGTAGGGAGGATGGGGTGATGGGGTTAGGGGTTGGAGGGTAGGGAGAATGGGGGTTAGGGGTTGGAGGTTAGGGAGGATGGGGTGATGGGTTTGGGGGTAGGGAGGATGGGGTGATGGGGGTTAGGGGTTGGAGGGTAGGGAGGATGGGGGTTGGAGGGTAGGGAGGATGGGGGTTGGAGGGTAGGGAGGATGGGGGTTGGAGGGTAGGGAGGATGGGGGTTAGGGGTTGGAGGGTAGGGAGGATGGGGGTTAGGGGTTGGAGGGTAGGGAGGATGGGGGTTGGAGGGTAGGGAGGATGAGGGTTGGAGGGTAGGGAGGATGGGGTTGGAGGGTGTAGTAACTGAGCAAAGTAATTAACAGAAATATGAAGTAGACTGTCGGGGGGGTTGTTGCGTGTGAGGGCTTGTGCATGTGTGTGCGTTCACACATGTGAGTGTGCAACATGTACACGGGGGTGTGTGTGCATAGTGTACGTGTGTGTGTGTGCATAGTGTGTGTGTGTGTGTGTGTGTGTGTGTGTGTGTGTGCATAGTGTATGTGTGTGTGTGCACACTGTGTACACAGGTTCAGGGGGTTCAGGAATAGCTGTCACAGCCACAGTGTCTTCTTTATTTAGTCCTGGCTGTTGAGAGGCCTAAGGGAGAGCTCAGAATCCAGTTTCAGTGCGTCACACCTCGTTCCAAAGCCCTAACCCTACCCCTAACCCTAACCCTACCCCTAACCCTACCCCTAACCCTACCCCAAAGCCCCCAAGTCCACAGGACGCAACAATCTCCCTCAACTCTGCAGACGGCAACAATGTCTGTCAGCTTCACAGAGATGGACCATCCTATACGAGGACAAGGATGGCCCAAACATTCCACATTTGGCGTAGTTTTCAGCAATACAACATACTGCAGCACATTGTGTTGCCTCTGTGTATGAAATGCACTATACAAATAAAAATTGTATTGATTGATTGATTGATTGATTGATTGATAGTATATCAAATAGGGGGGACACTGACATTTTTTGTCCCCCCCACAGGTATTATGGAAGATGTTTTTTGCCGAGAACATCTACCAAGGTGTTAGGATATTACCTGGGTATTAATAGAACGTTGGCGATAACATCTGAAGCCAGCCTATCGCTATTGCTTTTGCCTAACATGTTAATCCCATCATAAACAACCATTATGCAATTCAAATTCACAAAACCAAGTAAATTGTGAGCCACTTGGTAATGTTTTTCGAGTTACTTTTAGAAGTGTTGTTTGCTATGCTAACAAATCTTAAAGTCCCTTAAACTTGGTCCAAAATAGTAAAAATGCATATACACTACCCTATATGAAGTGACAATAACCTGGGGGGCTGGGGTTAGGGCTAGGGTTAGGGTTAGGGTTAACCTGAGTACGCAGCTCGGGGGGTATTCCAAGGCCTCAGGACTCAAGCGTGGTTTTCGCTGGGTTAATGTAATTGCTAGGTGCAAACAGGAAAATGTAGCTTTTTTCTGCAAATATGCGTTCCTGTAATTCAGGTCTTAAGCAGCCAAACCCGCAAAGCCACTCGCTGTGTTTTGAATACTAACCCTCAAACCAAACACTCCCCATTGAGATTTGCATTGTTCTCAACATAGTGGCACAGCATACTCAAGGAATTATGCGCAACATGGTTGTTAAAGAATGAAGGTGGTCATTATGCCCTGGGAGAAAAGATTAAAGCAATCCTTACATTGCACAATCACCACAACAGAAACATACTATGTACGCACTGTAAGTTCAGGTATTAAAGCTGGACTATGACACAATATGCCTGAGGTTTTGTCACAGGTCTGGAATGTTACTGCAGTAAACACACTCCATCAAGGTCAGAGTATCAGTGTAGGCTACATTCTTCAGTAAACACACTCCATCAAGCTCAAAGTATCAGTGTACATTCTTCTAATATCTTCTTGATGTCACTCGTCAGTCCAGTGTATAAGTTAGCTAGCTAGCTAGCTGGTCAGTCTAAAGATAACGTTACTCAGAGAAACAATAATTGACAACACCAGACTGCCACTGTAGGCAGTATTAACATTATGAAATGCTGATTTTTTTTGCACAGCTGCTAGCATAGACAGCAAGGTCAACAACGCATGTGTCTGGTTATCCATGTTGACTTAACCACTGGTAGTCAAGGCTGATGTCGCTTGTTTTCTTCCGGAAAAGGGTCACGTGATATGGGGCGGGACAAAGCGAACGTGGAGGTCTGAGCCATCATTTTCAAAACCGGGTTCTGTTTTATGTATTCCGAGTCGACCATCAATTCTGGATTCCACCCAGTGACTCTGCGTTGACTTCTACTTGAAGTAGCGTTATCTATGCAGAGCGTTACCGAGGGCCCGGCTGGGCTAACGCTGACTCGCTGGAGCCGCTAACGTTCGCAGTCTCTTCCTCATCGCCATCACCGATCCATAATCTAGTAGCTAGCTAGCTAGCTAAATCAACACCTATCCCTAATCTAGTAGCTAGCTAAATCACCATCACCTATCCCTAATCTAGTAGCTATAGCTAAATCACCACCTATCCTTAATCTAGTAGCTAGATAAATCACCACGTTAGCGTGAACGTTATTAATCTAGTAGCTAGCTAAATCACCTATCCCTAACCTAGCAGCTAGCTAAATCACCACCTATCCCTAATCTTGTAGCTAGATAAATCACCACGTTATCGTGAACATTATTAATCTAGTAGGTAGCTAGCTAAATAACCACGTTAGGCAATTCAGGCCAAAGCCTCCAGGCTTGCAATACTCTGGCTGAAACCCTACTTTCTGCCCACCACAGAGGCAAATGGACACACACAAACACACACACACACACACACACACACACACACACACACACATACACACACACACACACTCTCCCACCAACCTAACTCACACACACTCTCCCACCAAAAACTCAGCTTATGACCTCACTCCACTGATGCATAGGATGTGGTTTGACTGGCCTCTGAATGGCCAGACATCAGACATTGCAGTGCATTCCTGCCTTCAGACCAAAGCAGAGGAATTAAACATCAAAGGGGAAACTGAAACTGTAAATGCCTGATATACAGTCAAACACAACTCGGCTGATTAACTGCCAGTACCTGATGTAGGCAAAGTGAGGAACTACAGAGGGATGTCAAACTGCCGTTGGATCAGTGTCTAGGGCCCACTTAGTGCCGTTCCAATTCCCTCAGGGGGGTAAAGGGAGCTGTGCTCTAGACACACCGGGGTAGCAGATGAGACATGGAAACTGGACCAGCCACTCCCACCTCCCCATTGGTGTCGAGTGGCAGCGGAGTCATGAAAAAAAGTACCGCGTACGAAGATAGTATACTCGCGGGAGGTCACCGGGAGGGCTAAAGATATCGTCCAGCATTTTTTTTATTTAACCCCCGAATACAGTAGTGACCGGGCTGAGGAGTTGTTCCAGTTCCAATAACTTATTTGAAAGGTTATGCGAAGGTGGGATTCAGCCTGTCAGCCAGAGCCCATCTAACTGCCAGACCTCATGACCACACTTCTGTGAAATAGTCACTGAATACAGTCAGATAGCTGCCATCCCATCAGCCAGGGCTGTAGCCCTTGTGGCTCCAGCAGTTGGAAGGAGTACTGTCTCTACTTGAAGCAAACAAGCATTCAGCATTCCACTTGGAACGTTGCATGGTGCCACAAAATTGTCCCTTCTTGTATTACAAAGGACCCTGAAGGATGGATAGCATATCTGGATACATGGACAGCTGTGCTATCACTAGGAATCACCCATACGACCCAATATTTCCCTTTTCACCCGCTGGATTTGACAGCAGATTCATGAACGGAGGGTTGAAACTTCAGTATGTGTCCATTGTACAGCAATGAGACAGAGCTGGGGAAACGTCTGTTGACCCCAGGTAGCATGCGGGGTACAACAACTCCGCCCACTCACTAAAGGACACATGACGTTACACAATAGATCTGTGGTGTCCGTGGACGCCACGGCGATGGGGCAGGGGTTAAATGTGACAGGTCCAGGAGCGGATGAGGTAGGATGAGGTAGGCTGCTGACTCTGCAGAGGTCAGTGAACCTAAACCCAGCACCCCAACCCCCATCAGAAGGGAACCCTAGACCCTTAAAGGGCAGGTTCACACATCACACCGCAGACACACACACACACACACTCCTGTTACTGGAGATCCCCTGACTCTGAGCCAGGCAGCGGTGGTGTGATACGGGAGGCGGAGTCTGGCGGTGAATGTAGATGTGTGAGTGTGTGTGACAGAGCAGGAGTGGCATGTGTGTGTGTGTGTGTGAGGATGAGAGTGTGTGTGAGCCAGTATGCCTCTGGCGTGTGAGTTAGGGTTATTGATTTATTTAACCTGTATTTACAGTGATGAAACGGAGTTGGCTTGGGTGAGTGTGTGTGCAGGGATGTACATGAAGATGTGTGTAACAGAGCAGGGTACAGCGTTGGTGTGTGTGCGTGTGAGAGGTATATATGGAGAGTGTGTGTAACAGGATCCTCTCTGTATGTGAGCACGTCAGGGTTAACAGGGAGGGCGGGTGAGCGGGGGCGGAGTTTATCCGAGTGTGTGTGTGTGCGTGCGTGTGTGTGTGGTTTCAGAGGGGTGTTGTAGGGGGTGGGGCCCAAACATACAGTACAGTGTTCCGTGTGTGTGTGTGTGTGTGTGTGTGTGTGGTGTGGTGTGTGTGTGTGTGTGTGGTGTGACATCAGGGCCAGCCTCCAGATGGCTGAGCTCATGAACTGTGATAACCTCATCAGCTGAGACCAGTTTCCGTGCCCAAAACTTTTGTTAAAAGAACAAAAGGCTCTAAGCCAGTGAGCTGGTCCCCTGTGGACATTCTGGTCTGACTGCTCCAAGCTCTTTGGTCTATTATCTCATACAAGGACACTTGGGTAGGAATGCACTGAGGTTAAAATGCTACTACACCGGCTCAGCATTGCCAGGATAGCTCACATTAGTACAAGGCTGTTAAGCTACAACCACCACGCGCTCCTAAATTGCAGTACGTCAGCAGTACGTCAGTATAATAAACAACCAGACCTCTGTCTTGTCTTCAGAGTGCTTGTCCACTGTTAAAACAGCCGGTCATCTGACCAGGGCTGGAAACTCTCTCACCTTGGTCTGCCCCCCCCCCCCCTAGTGGAGCACATCCCTGTCTTCAAACACATCGGCTCTTCCCTGGCAAGTCTTGCATCATCTCAGGAATCTCTCCACCTTTAATGAAGTTACAATGCGTTTCTATTGTTTTAGGGAGGGGGCATTGAACTGTTTAAGTGTTTTGAGTTCAACTGAGTTCAGCCGACTGTCGTCATTCTGTTTGGCTGTAACTTGTGGTGTTTACATCACTCTTCAGTCACATTAGTCTTATGGCACAACGTATGATTCTGCCCCAGCCTTCTTCACAGAGTTCCTCTGGATGTGACAGTTGGATAAATGACTCAGATGATAATGGAGGTGAATGGTTCCTTTGTTCCAAGCCTGTACAGTGAAATCCTACCTGTGAATAAACTCATCTTCCTCAGGGAGCTGGCCTATATGTCTTGATGACACATATGCACTCATTCATGCACATACACATGCATGCACATACCATTTTTTTGTCATATACATACACACATACACATACATATTTTTCTAAGCCTTTACTGTGTAGACACTGATCCAGAGACTCCTGCTCTGGCTGTGCAGGTTATTATCTTATCTGGGAGGCAATGAGGAGCTGGCTTCACGTGAGCTTGTAAAACTGTCTCTGTAAAGTGGGCCACTACAATGTGTATCGGTGTTAACCTTGTAAAGTTGTTGCAGACAGTGACGGTCAAGTACCTCAGTAACTCTCGGACCAGACAACTTATTAGCAAATTAATTGACTAATCAAACGCATCAAATACTCCATGTATTTGACCCAGGTTTGATACAAAGGTTCAATGATGATTTGATATTGCTTTCTTGAGATGAGGGGGTGTTCCACAAAGCTGCTAACTGAGGAAGCTTCTGCTCAAGGCAACACCCAGAAGGTATTTTTTACTTCAGTCCATGTTCCAGATTTGAGTTTCCAGGTTTTACTCATTGCAAAAGTCAGGGTTACTTAGTTAGCTTAGTTGAGGACCAGGACCTGCTATCTGTATGTGGTCTGTGTTATCTCTGTCTGTGTTGATCTGCCTGTGCAATAGCATACATCATATGTACACTTTCTCATTGCAGCAACAAACATTAGCCTGCCGATTTAACTCTAACCTTTTTCCCCACCACAAACCTTTTTCATTGGACGGGACTGAGGCCAAGCTGCATACCTAATAGGATTATCTATCAACTGAGCCAATGAAAAATCAGCTGTTGGAATCAGGTGAGAGATATTCAGTATCCTTAAAGATGATTGGGCTGTGCCTAAACTGGATGAACTCAATTTGATTATGCAAACCCATCTTATACCCTTGAATCTCACCCTGTATGAAAAAACATGCATATTTGATGATATGGTTGCGGTGGGTAGGTGGTTCCTTCAGACAGACAGGATCTGCAGAGCTATTCAGGTACAGTAGGACCATCTGCAGGAGGATTTAAATGGTCGTCTGGAAGAGTCATATAAATAGTTTAATATGTGGAGGCCCAGATACAGGATCCCTTCCACAGAAAGATCTCTCTCTCTCTCTCTCTCTCTCTCTCTCTTCACCGCCACAGCCCATCGGCTTCAAGGAATCCGGGATCCAGACACACATGAATCATGGATCCAGACACACATAAACACCTGAAAGCTTTGTTATATTTGTTTTGTCATCATCCGTTTCTTGTCTTGGGTGTTTGTTCTGAGGGCAGGGCATTGTGTGTTGCATGTGTGTGTGTGTGTATGTGTGTGTGTGTGTGTGTGTGTGTGTGTGTGTGTACCAGAGTGCGGCCTCTCACAGAGCTCTATTGTAATCCTCCAGATGTGTTCTGCTCATGCTCAGTCTGGCCCATGTGTTCCCCAGCTGGGCGGTCAGACCTGGGACAGCGCTCCACTCCGACGCTCCTGATGTCAAAACCTCTACTCATCCTCTACCTGTGTGTGTGTGTGTGTGTGTGTGCGTGTCTGTGTGTGTGTGTGTTCATAATTGCGACGCTGGCTGTAACAAACAAGTCAATAGACAAATATCTGGGTGACCTTGAGCAAAAGAGAGAGAGAATAAACAGAAGACTTGGACCACATGTCTGGTGAACTACGTCAACCTCAACGCTTTGACTAAATGCCCCGAATCTGAGATGAAACTTGTCTGATCAAGCTGTGTTTGGAACTGAACACACACTGAACACACACTGATCAGCACAGGCAGCAGACGGAGGGATCAAGACTCTCTAATCCTGGTCAGCACAGGAAGCAGACGGAGGGATCAAGTCTGCACTTTCTCACTTCACTAATATTCCTCTGTCTTTCACACCATGGATTTCCTGAAACTGATGCACGGATCTGCGGGGCACAGAAGCTGAAGGATGTCCTTCACCCAAATTAAAAGACTGAGTTCAGAGTCAATGACCGGCCACACACTGTGCTATTGATCTCTGCCTGCATTACAATAGAGCTACAGTGTGACTGCTCTGTCTGCATCCCAATAGAGCTACAGTGTGACTGCTCTGTCTGCATCACAATAGAGCTACAGTGTGACTGCTCTGCCTGTATCACAATAGAGCTACAGTGTGACTGCTCTGCCTGCATCACAATAGAGCTACAGTGTGACTGCTCTGCCTGCTGAGCCCGTGCTGCTGTTAGATGCACTTGAATGGCTTCTCCCTCTGGCGGTCCGTTACTCTACTAGGCTCAAAAGACTCTGAAAAGCTCAAACGGCTCTTTCAATATGGAACTTTTGCCACATTTCAGTCTTGGTGAATGAGGAGGGGGGCTTGGTCTCATGTGTGTGTATGTTTGTATGTATATATATATGCAGCATGTATGCAGACAGTATTTAGGTGCAGGACAGGTATGTATTGGTATGGATATGTACAGTATGGGCATAGAGGATGAGCGGTTACTATAGAGACGGCTCCTGTATGTGCAAGCGGTGTTTATCTTCCTCCTGTGTTGTGTGTTAGGCTACAGTACCAACCAGAAGCGCTACTTATGTCCATACGATAATTATTCATGTCATATATTCCCATATAGGATGGGTCACACTTGGCATGACAAAAATAAAAATTAATTCATTAATTTAGACATTCATCACTTTAAATGTAGGCACATGTACCAATAGAACAATTACTTATTGGTAATAATAATCATAATAATAATATAAAATAAAATAACATTTGATGAGGCTATTTGATGGGCAGCGATCAATGTAGTATTTGCGGTGACCATAAGGTTTAAATGTGTGTGTGTGTGTGTGTGTGTGTGTCCCTCGTTGCTAAGTTGACCAAGTGAAAAGACCAAGTGATTTTCCACAATGAGAAATGTGTTTTTTCTGCGCGGGTGAGAGAACGTCTGAGGGTTGAAGTGAGCGCTCAGCAGACTGGCGAGGGCTGGGATCATGTGATCTAACCCCAACCCCAACCCCAACCCTAACCCGGCCTGTAATCTCTCTGCTACGCCGCTTCCACCACCGGTGACAGGAGACATGTGTTTTCCTAAAAAAAAAAAGACGCCCACAAACCTACAATGAGTGTAGGCCCGGTGCCACACACACACACACACACACACACACTCAGAATGTCAGTGAACTGGAGTAACCCTCTTTTAAGGTGAGGCCATTCCTCTCAGCCAATCACAAGGCACCTAGGATCAGGCACTGTGGCCTCAGCCAATCAACACAGTTGTGTGTTTTTTCCCTCTCTTTTCTTCTTATTCTTCTGGAACACAATTTAATGTGAGTAATTCAACCCTGTAGGCGGAAGCACATCTGTCCGGATTCACAGGGTTTTGTGTGAGGAAGTTTATCCTCGCTTGTATCTCTGGTATCGCTATCATTCAACACACAGGGGGGAAGTGCCACTATCTCTACATGTGTTGTGACTCGCTCATTTTGGTTCCCACTCGTAGGCTCAGAGAGGCGTGTTTGACCCCTGGACCTGTCCGTCCTTCTGATCCTGGTAGTACAGTAGAGTGAGAATGTGAGGCAGCTGTAATTGAACCTGTGCTTGCGTGTGTCTGTGTCCCCACTGTGCTGGTACTGTAATTTGAGAGAGTCACAGCGCACGCCCACCTGCCCTGGGGTTGCATAAGCAGCTCTTACTCAACACAGAAGGGGCTCATACCACAACCCCTCGTCTCAAGGAACTTGCAAAACATACATCCTGTCCATTCCCGTCAAGCATCACATGTTGTTAGAAGATTCTTAAGTAAAGCATATCTTGGGTTAGGGTTAGGGTTATAGGTTGTTGAACTGGCACACCCAGTACTATATGGGAAGTCATGAAGTGCCACCAAACTGAACTCATGAGCAACTTTCATTTACAGATGTTTCTTTAAAAATGTTCTCTCCAATGTAGGAAGGAGAGCCTCTTTGCACCTCTTCTCGCCCTTAAGAAATGCCCCTGGAAACTTCATCGTATTAAGAGATTAACAGTAAATCCACATGCCGCAGCTCCAAGTAATTTTGATGTAAAGTGAAGTTCCCTTTGAGGCCCTGTGTATGGCAGGGAAGAGGGGGGATCAAGCTCCTTGTTTGATCTAGGTGGGAGAGTTCGAAGAATTCATATCATATGAATCTTATCAATTCGACCACGTGCCAAATGGGTCATACGTCGCTGGGTTCTGGCATGCAGCAGCGGTGAGCTTGATTCTGCCTGCGTTCAGAGCTCTTCCCTCAGATGCACAGAGCTGTGTTCAGAGCTGGTACCTGTTAGGGTTGGCTGGTAGGTGGAGGTAGGACCCAGAAGCAGACGGCAGGCAGGCAGTGCAGGTTCAAAAGAAAAAGTTTTGATATAAAAAGTAAACTGAGAAACACTGGGAGGAAACACACGAACATTGACAATGAACAGACAGAGAACAAAGGAAACAGGAGGGCATATATACTCTGGGAGAACAATCAAGGAACAACGTACAGGTGTGCAACAAGACATAACAAGACAGGTGCAGACAATCACCCAGACAAGGACATGGAGGGATTCCAACAAGACACCAACACAAGGACAGAGGAACTAGGACACAAGGGAACAGGGAACGAGGCTGAGACAGGGAATGGGACTGGGCAGAAAACTAGAGGGCCAGGAGAGGAGGGACTGGAGTGACGTGGGACTAGTGAGGGGACAGGTGTCTAGTGAGGTACAGGTGTCTAGAGCTGGGGCTGGGAGGACACAAACCAACATAGAAGACAAGACAACGAACACACAGGTACATAATACACACAGGTACATACGCACACACAGATGCATATGCACACACAGGGACATACGCACACTCAGGTATATAATACACACAGGTACATAATACACACAGGTATATACACACACACAGGTACATAATACACACAGGTACATACGCACACACAGGTAAATATGCACACACAGGGACATACGCACACACGCATCCACCCACCCACCCATAACACGTATACACTCACCCACCCGTAACACGCATCCACCCATCCACTCATAACACGCATACACCCACCCACCCATAACACGCATACACCCACCCACCCATAACACGTATACACCCACCCACTCATAACACGCATCCACCCACCCACTCATAACACGTATACACTCACCCACTCATAACACATATACACCCACCCACTCATAACACGTATACACTCACCCACTCATAACACGTATACACCCACCCACTCATAACACGTATACACCCACCCACCCATAACACGTATACACCCACCCACTCATAACACGTATACACTCACCCACCCACTCATAACACGTATACACCCACCCACTCATAACACGTATACACCCACCCACCCATAACACGTATACACCCACCCACTCATAACACGTATACACCCACCCACTCATAACACGTATACACTCACCCACTCATAACACGTATACACTCACCCACTCATAACACATATACACCCACCCACCCATAACACGTATACACTCACCCACTCATAACACGCATCCACCCACTCATAACACGTATACACTTACCCACTCGTAACACGTATACACTCACCCACTCGTAACACGTATACACTCACCCACCCGTAACACGTATACACCCACCCACTCATAACACGTATACACCCACCCACTCATAACACGTATACACTCACCCACTCATAACACGTATACACCCACCCACTCATAACACGTATACACCCACCCACTCATAACACGTATACACCCACCCACTCGTAACACGTATACACTCACCCACCCGTAACACGTATACACCCACCCACTCATAACACGTATACACCCACCCACCCACTCATAACACGCATCCACCCACTCATAACACGTATACACTCACGCACACATCCAGATACACAATAGACTAAACTGTCCTGATTTTTATGTATTTTATCTCCCATGTTGTTGCCGTTTTATATTTCTTGTTTTTATGTCTGGGGACTACGAATGGAAAATAGCCTTTTTACACTTTGTTCATTTACAGATGATCACTGTGTTAATTAATCATGCATCGTCCCGCCTAAATAAACTAATAAAGTAAAGTACTCAGGGTCCAGGGGGCACAGGAGCTCAGTCAGGGGTCCAGGCTGGGAACAGGGGGCGAGCAGAACCAACCAGGGGGCAGGGGTCTGGACCGGGAGTGAGCAGGACGAACCAGGGGGCAGGGGTCTGGACCGGGAGTGAGCAGGACGAACCAGGGGGCAGGGGTCTGGACCGGGAGTGAGCAGGGAGAACCAGGGGGCAGGGGTCTGGACCGGGAGTGAGCAGAACCAACCAGGGGGCAGGGGCGAGGGTCTGGACCGGGAGTGAGCAGGGAGAACCAGGGGGCAGGGGCGAGGGTCTGGACCGGGAGTGAGCAGAACCAACCAGGGGGCAGGGGTCTGGACCGGGAGTGAGCAGGGAGAACCAGGGGGCAGGGGCGAGGGTCTGGACCGGGAGTGAGCAGGACGAACCAGGGGGCAGGGGTCTGGACCGGGAGTGAGCAGGGAGAACCAGGGGGCAGGGGCGAGGGTCTGGACCGGGAGTGAGCAGGGCGAACCAGGGGGCAGGGGCGAGGGTCTGGACCGGGAGTGAGCAGGGAGAACCAGGGGGCAGGGGCGAGGGTCTGGACCGGGAGTGAGCAGGGGGAACCAGGGGGCAGGGGCGAGGGTCCAGACTGGGAGCAGGGAGCGAGCCGGGGTGGACCCGGCCCGAACCATAACAGTACCAAAGTGTGAATGCATCTGACTGATATTGACAGAACACATGTGATGACGACCCATTCAGAAACACTGTCCTAGAAATGTCATATGAATTATAATTGATATGCCACACTATTGATATTCACACTATGGACAAAAGCCAGATGTTAGCAGGTGTTGTTTAGTTTTTTGGCCGGTGTAAAAGGGATCTAGCACAACATGAACATGCATGCTCACATACGGCAGCGCAGTCTCAACCTCATTAGACGCTGTGAAGCTGACCTGCTTTCTGACACACAGCTGGAAGAAGAAGCTGATTTCAACAGGCAGCAGTAGCAATAATCCATATCAGTGGGCCGACTGCACCTCCACATTCCCCTTTAATTAATCCATATCAGTGGGCCGACTGCACCTCCACATTCCCCTTTAATTAATCCATATCAGTGGGCCGACTGCACCTCCACATTCCCCTTTAATCCACCCCACTTGCTGAATAGGACCCTGGTATAAGATGTGTGATAAATCCACTTTTTTTTCTTCTGCTTCTCAGTTGACGGCATTTCTTCCACATTCCTGCTGTTTCTCTGGCTCTTTCCCATGAGAAAGTATTGCACTTTCAGCACCATAGGATGAAGAAATGCTTTGGTCTGTGAAACTCGTGTGTGTGTGTGTGTGTGTGTGTGTGTGTGTGTGTGTGTGTGTGTGTGTGTGTGGAGTGAATCACATTGTCCTGCTGAACAGTGATACTCTGTGTAGTGCTGTATATGGATGGCAGTGCCCTTTTCCTGGAGAGCTTGGTGGGGGGGGGGGGGGGGGCTCACAAGTCAGTGTAAGAACAGGGGAGAGGGGAGGAGGTGTTGACCCTTCTGCCCGACAGGGAGGTGTTGACCCTTCTGCTCCGTGGTTCTCGGGTCAAAATGATAGTGCTGTCAGATACGTGTGTATCTATGTCACATAACACTTACCAGAAGTAGTAGTAATATGAATAATATGAATTACGTTTATTTGCATAGCACCTTTCATGGAAAAAATGCAGCCCAAAGTGCTTTACAACAAGTAATTAGCGCTTCACATGAAAATAGACATAAAATGAACATAAAATAGGGAAAGATAAGATTGAATATAAAATCCAATAAAATAAGATGAAAATACAGTTATAAAAAAATGAAGAACTCAAGTAGACAGTGTTTGAAGCAGTAGACGAGCAGTAGACGAGCGGTAGACGAGCGGTAGACGAGCGGTAGACGAGCAGTAGACGAGGGCACAGTCATGATCCCAAGGCAGATATGATCCCAATTTCCTTCTCCTCCCTTTAATAGAATTACACGAGCAGATGGGAGCAATTCACCTGTTCCTCAAATAGCATTTACCTTCTACAAGGCTGGCGTCTGTCTACGCCGAACCTACCAGTGAATTAGAACCAGAGAGAACTGGGAGAATTGTCTTCCCCAGGAAACATATTGAGATATATCGTTACCCATCAAATGTGTGTCTGAATAAGTATCCCCTGCTGTCTACAGTGACCACATGCTGCAGTGGTGAGTCTGGATTGCAGTGAGTCTGGGGTTACAGGGTTAGGGTTAGGGTTAGGGTTACAGGGTTAGGGTTAGGGTTAGGGTTAGTCTCACGTGTTTGTCTCACAGGGCTACAATGTTCTCCATTTAAATATAAAGTGCTCTAGATGAGTGGTACATATTTGGACTGACTGTTAATAGCGAGCTATGCAGGCTGAACAAGGCTATTGTCCTGCCAACCTGAATGGTGAGACTGCGGAGTCATGGCTGCTAAGTAGGGTTAGTTGAAGAACATGTCAAAACTATGTTAGGAGGAAACTCACACTCTGTGTCCAGAACAAGGCTCTCCTTGTTCTATTGGATGGTGTGACTGTCTCTTTGTTACCCGTTGTGTTGTGGCTGTTGCATCTGGATACAAGAACATGTTATATATAATCTCATTTATTATTATTATTATTATTATTAAGATGTGCCCTTCACTGCATGTGGAGGAAAGCCTGTGCAGAGAACGACTGCTGTGTAACACTGGGATCAGGGCCGTTGTGTCCATCCGGTCACCGTTCTGTTGTGTATTTTATTTCTGGGTTAACGGTGCCGTGTCATGGTGGGGGGTAGGGGGGGTGGGGGGAGTTAACGGTGCCGTGTCATGGTGTGGGGTAGGGGGGGTGGGGGGAGTTAACGGTGCCGTGTCATGGTGGGGGGTAGGGGGGGTGGGGGGTAGGGGGGGTAGGGGGAGTTAACGGTGCCGTGTCATGGTGGGGGGTAGGGGGGGTGGGGGGAGTTAACGGTGCCGTGTCATGGTGTGGGGTGTGGGGGGCATGGAGGGTTCAATGGTGCCATGTCATGGTTTGGGGTGTGGGGGGGTGGGGGGGGGGGCGCTGCTAACGGAGCTGAAAGGGGGGCTGTGTGCTTCAGGCTGCCATGGCTGGAACGCCTGCTTCAGCCAATCACTGCATTCTCAACATTTGGGTTATTTTGGTCCAAAGTGATCCTGAATTGGTTGAACCTGCATTTGAAATATTGGTCACACACTGTAAGCCGTATGGAACAACTTACAGTAGCTGTCTACTGTATTCACCAGTCAAAACCCCAGTCAGGAGCTTGATAAGGGAGTACTTGTTACTTTTACTCTCACATGATGCATTTATTTGGATTGAGAGCAGATGTTCTACCAATACGCACTGTGCAGGAAGAGGCCTATAATTACATGTCTATTACTATGTAATTACATTGTTATTAAGCCAGTGGTTCTCTGCCAAAGACATCACAGTGGTGTAAAATTATGCTGACCTGTGCGTTCGTGCAAAACCCCGTGCTTTCACTAGAACCCAAACAACCCTCTTTCACTAGAACCCAAACAACCCTCTTTCACTAGAACCCAAACAACCATCACACCCACGGCAAAGAATGAAACCTGAAGCCCTGCAGCGATTGGCTGGCGGAGATGGGCTGCCCTGCAGCGATTGGCTGGTGGAGATGGGCTGCCCTGCAGCGATTGGCTGGCGGAGATGGGCTGCTCTTTGCCGATACGCTGCTCTCTGTCTCCAGTTGTGTTTTCCAAAGGGGCGTGGCCTGTGCTGACCCAGAGGTGACTACGACAGGGGGATCCCCTCCCTGGGTGGTGTAGAAGTGTGTGTCCTGGGAGAGGCAAGAGAAACACAGGCAGAGGTCCAGCCGACACGCAGAGAGGAACAGCGCTGACCGCTCACTCCCACCCCTCCCTCCTCCCCCCGCAGAGAGGAACAGCGCTGACCGCTCACTCCCACCCCTCCCTCCTCCCCCCGCAGAGAGGAACAGCGCTGACCGCTCACTCCCACCCCTCCCTCCTCCCCCCGCAGAGAGGAACAGCGCTGACCGCTCACTCCCACCCCTCCCTCCTCCCCCCGCAGAGAGGAACAGCGCTGACCGCTCACTCCCACCCCTCCCTCCTCCCCCCGCAGAGAGGAACAGCGCTGACCGCTCACTCCCACCCCTCCCTCCTCCCCCCGCAGAGAGGAACAGCGCTGACCGCTCACTCCCACCCCTCCCTCCTCCCCCCGCCGGCTTTCTGGAGATTAAATGACTTATTATTCTAGAAACTCAGCCCTTTGTGTGCGCAGTAATCCACAGTCCTGAGTCAACACCGTATGTGAGAGAACCCAGATACACACCTCAGCTCTGCAGAACCCAGCTGCACACCTCAGCTCTGCAGAACCCTGCTACACACCTCAGACCTGCAGAACCCAGCTACACACCTCAGACCTGCAGAACCCAGCTACACACCTCAGACCTGCAGAACCCTGCTACACACCTCAGACCTGCAGAACCCAGCTACACACCTCAGCTCTGCAGAACCCAGCTACACACCTCAGACCTGCAGAACCCAGCTACACACCTCAGCTCTGCAGAACCCTGCTACACACCTCAGCTCTGCAGAACCCTGCTACACACCTCAGACCTGCAGAACCCTGCGACACACCTCAGCCCTGCAGAACCCAGCTACACACCTCAGCTCTGCAGAACCCAGCTACACACCTCAGCTCTGCAGAACCCAGCTACACACCTCAGCCCTGCAGAACCCAGCTACATACCTCAGCTCTGCAGAACCCTGCTACACACCTCAGCAGAATGTGCACTGAGGTCACTACAGTTCATCATGGACTGTTCTTATTAAACTAGATTTTAGCAGAGATGCCTGCGCTGAAACTCAGCTACCAGAGTTGTAAACAACGAATGACGTCACCAAGGGTCCCACTTAGTTTTGTAGCAGCCTCGTAAAGTGTACTTTCATACTTGGCTGCGCCCTTGCGCACCTCTGGGAATACGTCACCCAAGTGCACACCTTAGAGAGGGGTTTGGGCTTAGGGGGGGGCACTAGGACAGGGCCAACATCTGCTTCTCGTTGCCACAAGTCAAAAAAAAAAAAAAACTGGCTGGTGCACAAAACCAACTGCCACAGTTGCCAGAAGACCAACTGAGGAGAGTAATTTGTGCAGTTTTCTGGATTTCCAGAAATACTTTTTACACAGAGTAAGCTCCAGGAGTTGAATACTATGCACCTTTTAATCACATCCACTCCTTCATTACCACAAGTGAACATGGGTCTTTTAATCACATCCACTCCTTCATTACCACAAGTGAACATGGGGGTGGGGGACAACATGTTTACTGTGCACTTTTTTTGCAATTTAGAACTTCCATGAATCAAGAACAAGGTGCAGGTGAGCAACAAGACACAACGAGACACAGGTGCATTCAATCACCCAGACAATAACGTGGAGAGATTCCAAACAAGACACCAACACAAGGATAGAGGAAACAAGGACACAAGGAAGGGAACAGACTAGGAAACAGGAGGGAGGACTGGGACTGGAAATGGGACTGGGCTGAAAACTATAATGGAGCTAGGGAAACTAGAGCTGTGTTCGGAATCGCTCCCTATTCACTATATAGTGCACTATATAAGGCGTCAGCCATTTTGTTTGTAGTGTCCGAATTCTCCACGGAATTCTCGTTCCCTATATAGTCCACTATTTATTACCCACAATTCACCTTGATTTGCAGGGAACAGTGCATGTACCCTACATTTTCTCCGTTCCCTAGGTAGTTCACTACATGGTGAACCCTATATAGGGAATAGGGAGTGAGGGAACGAGGGAGCGATTCCGAACACAGCTTAGGATGGGATAGTAACTAAAGCTAAGGGCTAGTAACTAAAAGGGGAAAGAGAAAGAAACACCAGGAGGGGCTAAAGGGGAAGGGGGCTAGCAACTAAGGGGGTAGCAACTGACTAGGAAGGGACTGGAGTGGAGTGGGACTAGTGGGGGACCGGTGGGGGACTAGTGGGGGACCGGTGGGGGACTAGTGGGGGACTAGTGGGGGACCGGTGGCTAGACACACTCAAACCCAGGGGCTCAGAACCCAGGGAGCAGGAGGGAGTCACTGAGGAGAGGCAGGGCGAGAGTAGGGGAACGGGCTCAGGCCCCAGGGGGGTCCAGGGGGCAGGGGGGAGCTGGGTGGACACAGCCAGGACCACAACAAAGCGCATTGGATGGAAAGTTCAGAGAGCGGCACTGTGTTCAGAGAGTGTTCAGAGAGCAGCGCTGTGTTCAGAGAGTGTTCAGAGAGTGTTCAGAGAGCAGCGCTGTGTTCAGAGAGTGTTCAGAGAGCAGCGCTGTGTTCAGAGAGTGTTCAGAGAGTGTTCAGAGAGCAGCGCTGTGTTCAGAGAGTGTTCAGAGAGCAGTGCTGTGTTCAGAGAGTGTTCAGAGAGCAGTGCTGTGTTCAGAGAGTGTTCAGAGAGCAGTGCTGTGTTCAGAGAGTGTTCAGAGAGCAGCGCTGTGTTCAGAGAGTGTTCAGAGAGCAGTGCTGTGTTCAGAGAGTGTTCAGAGAGTGTTCAGAGAGCAGCGCTGTGTTCAGGGAGTGTTCAGGGAGTGTTCAGAGAGCAGCGCTGTGTTCAGAGAGTGTTCAGAGAGTGTTCAGAGTGTTCAGGGAGTGTTCAGAGAGCAGTGCTGTGTTCAGAGAGTGTTCAGAGAGCAGCGCTGTGTTCAGAGAGTGTTCAAAGAGCAGCACTGTGTTCAGAGAGTGTTCAGAGAGCAGCGCTGTGTTCAGAGAGTGTTCAGAGAGTGTTCAGAGAGCAGCGCTGTGTTCAGAGAGTGTTCAGAGAGCAGTGCTGTGTTCAGAGAGTGTTCAGAGAGCAGCGCTGTGTTCAGAGAGTAAAGAGCAGCGCTGTGTTTCATTATTCCCTGGAATAAACCTCCCTGCACCTGTGTTCGTCTGCACACGCACCCTGTCCTGACCCCTGACCCCTGACGAGATGAGCTGGGCTCGGAGGCGGTGTTTGTTTTCAAAACAGCATAAAACATTATGGAAAATTCCTCTCTCTCACACACACACACACACACACACAGACACACACACAGACACACACTGTACATACAGTACATACGCAGGCACGATGCTAAACCAGGTGACTCAAAGCACAACCGTAAAAAAAAGCGAAGCTGTAAACAAAAGCATGTACTGGATGGTTCCACTACGCACATTAACAGACTTCACAGAAGAGAGGACCCTTGTGACATGGAAACAAGTTTATTTTGAGCAGGCTGTCAATGAGGGCACCTCTACACTTCAGTCACAATATTTATAGAGGACCTGTACCACACTACAGCCACCTCCCCTGCTGTCTAACCCTCACCACAGTGGGCGCTAGAGAAGCAATGGAGGGTCTGCTACAGGGTGCACTTCCTCAATAGTAAAGGTCAATGTTACCTAAGGGGTCATATCCAAGTTCAAAGTACACTACATTCACATAATGCCCCCATAATCCTCGAACTCCAAAAATGCTAGCGCATCTCCCTCTATGTAGCTTCATAGGCTACTACTCTGGCATCTCCGTCCCTTTGCACTACTCTGGGCACACCTGGAGTATGACACAGTGGCACTACTCTGGGCACACCTGCAGTATGACACAGTGGCATGCATGTTAAGGCACACCTGGAGTGTGACACAGTGGCATGCATGTTAAGGCACACCTGGAGTATGACACAGTGGCATGCATGTTAAGGCACACCTGGAGTGTGACACAGTGGCATGCATGTTAACACTGTACCGCTATCATGTGCATATCAAAATAAACCCACTTGAACTTGCCTTAACAATGACACTGTTGCTCATGATCATAAATGGAGGTTTGTTTCCAAAACTATTCTAAAACATCATTCATTATTTGAATTTCACTAAGAATACAAACAGGAATATAGTCCTGGTAACACCTTTGTGGTAATGGTAATATACCTGAACATGCTGTCAGTGTCAGTAGACCCGCGTTTTTCTAAATGGATATAACATTATGTAATGCAACACTTTAATTGTGAATTTCTGTACTAAGTGTATAGTATAAAACATTTCAGTACAAAGCCACACTGTATAAATAAACAGATTCTGTTTCTGATGCAACAAACATAAGCACATCTCATTTAGTCCTGAGATACCCCTGGATAAAGGCTAGAACATCTCGTGCTTGAAAGCACTTCTTTGGCACATGAACCAGTTTTTGATTAATATCTCACCTCCCAAAACACTGGCTTGGCATCACATACCTGGCAACACCGACCCTGTTGTGACATCACAGAATAAATCTGGAACATTCTGCACCTTGACCATCCAATCAATGAGTGGGTGGAGTCTTGTCACTGGGTATGTGTGATCTCTGCATGAGGTAGGCATGGTCATGTGATATGCTCACTCCTCACCCCCCCCCTCACACACACACACGCACACACACTTGATCTTCCAGTGTCGACCTACTGTAGAGGCCAGTGTGTTTGACAACAACAAAACGTGTCATTATAGTATGTGTACCACCAACCCGTTGTGATCCGGGTTGCTTGTGGCATCGGATTCTCTCAGAACTACGTGTTCTGCTAGTGCTCCCCTAATTCATGTTTCTGTCAATCTATCTGGAAACAATAACACAAGTGGAGTGGCCTTACTCAAAATGTGCATTGGGATATTTATCGGGATAACTTTGGGTCAATGTCACAAATTTGACTCCATACAACCCCGGGTCTGGTGAAGCCAGGCTGGTGAATGTGGAGGTGATCTGAATGGTGAAGCCAGGCTGGTGGATGTGGAGGTGATCTGAATGGTGAAGCCAGGCTGGTGAATGTGGAGGTGATCTGAATGGTGAAGCCAGGCTGGTGAATGTGGAGGTGATCTGAATGGTGAAGCCAGGCTGGTGAATGTGGAGGTGATCTGAATGGTGAAGCCAGGCTGGTGGATGTGGAGGTGATCTGAATGGTGAAGCCAGGCTGGTGGATGTGGAGGTGATCTGAATGGTGAAGCCAGGCTGGTGGATGTGGAGGTGATCTGAATGGTGAAGCCAGGCTGGTGGATGGGGAGGTGATCTGAATGGTGAAGCCAGGCTGGTGAATGCCGGAGGTGATGATCTGAATGGTGAATTTTAACTTTATCTGCCACTGGTGTTGTAATGCTTTCCATACACATGCAGCCCCAGTTTGATGTTTTTAGTAGATAAGATACTTTATTAATCCCAGAGGGAAAACTGTGTTGCATGTTTCCAGTAACCTATAGTATCAGTACATTCATTTTATTTAGTGTATTTAAGCATGTGCCCGTGCAACTCATCACAACATTCCTTTAAAGCCTATTTCTATGCATTATTAGATTTTTCTTAAATGCACTAATAATTTACTAACGGGTTACTTGAAACAGCTCCCCTTGTTTAATAGTCTACAAAGCAAACCTTTCTAAGGAATACAGTATGTAATGAGCTTCATGCGTTTGAATATGTAATGAGCTTCATGCGTTGCATGGGAACGGGAACACAGAATAGCCACAAAGCGTGCATCTAGCAACGTGCAGAACAACCACAATGAGCACTGTACTAGTTACAAATAAGTGAATTTTATTATTTTCCAAAAAAGGTTATTTACATTATGTACATACGCAACACCCACAACAATAAAGGCACATGTGTAGTTCTTTAAAGGCACATGTGTAGTTCTGATGAAACGGCAGCACAGTGAGAGATCATGTGCTTGAGCCCAGTCACATCTTTCAGTAATACAGTGTATTCACAAGAATCACACACACACACACACAAGAATCACACACACACTCACAATAATCACACACTCGCGCACACACACACACACACCTCTCACAGACACAGACAGCAGCTCACAGATGGGGAAATGTATTCAAACATGTGCTTCAGTACTGGGTGTGCTTCCGGTTGATAAATAAGCTTGGTCTTGCAGTGCTTTCATTCTTCATAAATTAAAATATACACAGTAAAGAGCCTACGCTTGCTGGGGTGCCTCTGATGACACAGTGCTATCTGCCCACTACGTCCTAGTCTAACCGATCATACTGAGGTAAACTGTGAATCCTTGGACCATCCAGGCAGCGTCAGGCCTGCCCCCCATGGCCAGCCCTGCGCAGTACCCAGCCCTTCCATTGGACAGAGCCCAGGGTCATATGACCTGTGACCAATGGAAACCACCCAGGTGCGTTCCGTGTCCAAGCCTCCTTAAGCCCCTCCCACCGTGTGCTCATAACTCCTCTTCCTCTCTTCCTATCAAAAGTGCTCAGATGAAGAGATGGCAGCGCTTCCTGTCTCTCCGCCTTGGGTCCCCGTGGTGCTTCTCAAAGTGCTGAGTCCCTACGCGGGCAGTCTGGAGAGACCAGAGAGAGATCAGAGAGAGAGAGAGATCAGAGAGAGATCAGAGAGAGATCAGAGAGGGCTGCTCGGTCAACTCCTCATTCTGGCTTCCAGCCTTAATAAGTTGTCATTACAAAACAAACTACAATTGTGTACTACACCTACTGTAAAAAATGACTTAATGGACAATTACAAATACCTTTTTCTAGGTTTCACCTCCCAGCCATCACGACACTTCACATATGTGATGCCCTCACCCGGTGAAATTTCGGTCTTAGAAGGATTTTCGGCGCAAAAAGTGAACCTACAAAATGATAAAAGAAGAAACGCATCACCATAAATGCATAAACCACTAATGGCAACAATAAATAATTAGCTGGCCGGAATATTTAGCAAAGCCGTGGATCCGAGTGGAGCCACATTTTAAACGTCATCGAATGGCTGACCGTACGTTCTCAAATTCATAAATGACTTGAGAGGGCCAGCCAAAGATAAGGCTTGTGTTAATCGCAACATCGCATGGACAAGATGGACGCTGCCCCCCCCCCCTACTCACTTCTTCTGCGTTTCCCCACACTTGACGCGGATGCGGCGCACCTCCAGCACCGGCGTGGTGGGCGTGCTCCCCCAGGACCACAGGCTCTTCTTCAGGCTCTTCAGCACCGAGCTCCAGGAGTCGGTCACGCCCTCCCAGCTCAGCTCGATCTTCAGCAGGTCGCCGATATCCTCCTCCGTGAACACCAGGAACGTGTTGGTCAGGTTCAGCCCCACTCGCTCAGGACTGGACGGGGAAAAGTCCAGTCAATTTACACTCTACTCTGGTTTTACCTACACGTACACAATTTCCTTTGAGTTCAATTTCCCATCCCATAATTACCCTCTCAACACTACAGTCAGAAGTGGGATTGGAGGTTCAGTACTCACACGTCTACGGACAGGTTGATGGAGTCGTTATGGGCGCCGTGCAGCTTGACGTAGAAGGTGGGGTCTGGTTCGTCCCCCTGCTTCCTGTTGAAAACGTGCATCTTCATCTGGTAGTGGTAGCCTTGAGGGAGATAACGGGTTATTAAAGGGTTTACTCCCACAGGGCAAAGGTCACATGTACAATCGCTGTATGACTGCTACCGTGGCATCATAAAAACATGCGATACTAGATACCCATAACAGTAGATTAGACGTGTTGTATCAGAACAGTATTCTAACAGAACATCCATCAGAGATAAACAGATATATACTTTATTGACCCCCATCAATGTGTTGCAAACCCAGAGCATTAACTAATGGCCTCACACCCCAAAAAGCATTGAATCAATTCAGCAACTGACCCCCGACCCCGAAGCCCCTCCCCCGGTGGGCCCTGTGTCTCACCTCCGAAGGGCTCCCCCCCTCCCCCGGTGGGCCCTGTGTCTCACCTCCGAAGGGCTCCCCCCCTCCCCCGGTGGGCCCTGTGTCTCACCTCCGAAGGGCTCCCCCCCTCCCCAGGTGGGCCCTGTGTCTCACCTCCGAAGGGCTCCCCCCCTCCCCCGGTGGGCCCTGTGTCTCACCTCCGAAGGGCTCCCCCCCCTCCCCCGGTGGGCCCTGTGTCTCACCTCCGAAGGGCTCCCCCCCCTCCCCCGGTGGGCCCTGTGTCTCACCTCCGAAGGGCTCCCCCCCTCCCCCGGTGGGCCCTGTGTCTCACCTCCGAAGGGCTCCCCCCCTCCCCAGGTGGGCCCTGTGTCTCACCTCCGAAGGGCTCCCCCCCTCCCCCGGTGGGCCCTGTGTCTCACCTCCGAAGGGCTCCCCCCCTCCCCCGGTGGGCCCTGTGTCTCACCTCCGAAGGGCTCCCCCCCTCCCCCGGTGGGCCCTGTGTCTCACCTCCGAAGGGCTCCCCCCCTCCCCCGGTGGGCCCTGTGTCTCACCTCCGAAGGGCTCCCCCCCTCCCCCGGTGGGCCCTGTGTCTCACCTCCGAAGGGCGTGTCGGCGCGCGTCTTCAGGTACATCTTGCTGTTGCGCCTCTTGCGCATCTTCTTGGAGTTGTAGCCGATGTTGTTGCAGCGGTTCTTGCGGCAGCTGAGACAGATGCCCTTCTTGAAGCGGTCGGGTCCTGTGCACTGGTAGGCGAAGCTCATGTGCTCCTTGTTCATCAGCGAGTCCACAAACAGGTGCACGGCACGCTCGTGCTCGCACTTCATCACCTCCATGAAGTCTGAGAAGAGATGGAGGATATTTACATAAACAGCCAGCACAAAAATAGCATCCAACTTCTAAAACTAAAAGAGGAACATTCAAACTAAATCAGGACGTTAATGCTAGCAGGTGTTTACTGTGCACGAGAACTCACTTCCTGCTACCGTCAGCACGTCACTCAGAGCGCAGCCCGGCTGCACGTCGCCTCCGTTGGGGTAAATATCGATGTCACCGATGGGCTCCTTGATCCCGATGCTCACGCCCAGGGCCTCCCTGGTGTAGGTGTGGAGGACGTCCACGAAGTCTGCGTCATCCGGCGAAAGGCGCTTCTGCTTGTCCACCCCCTCAAACATGGGCCCGGCGGGGTCTAGACCTGTGGGAAAGGAAGGACCATTTCATCCAGCAGTCTGCAAAGGGGGACCCCTTTATAGACGTGGTACATCGACTACGCCAGAGGCCCAGAGGAGCACTAACCCTAACCCTAACCCTAACCCTAGCACACCAAGGCAAGGAAGAGATCTGACTACAGGCAAACTTGCACTCATTCTTGGTTCACTCACCCGTAATCCTGCCGACGGTCCCTTGCACGTACGTCCCGGCGTAGCCCGCCACGTGGGCCCCCAAACTGTA
>NC_140239.1:262500-325000 GCF_949987555.1 Borostomias antarcticus | reverse complement strand
ATTATCGCAACACCTAGCCTATAGGCCTATGTTGCTGTCTTTGCAAATTAGCCTGTGCCTGAAAGGTGGCTCAGAAGCACTGTCACTAACCTTACCGCATTTGGACCGCTCGTATTCTGCGCATGCGTGAGCCTGTCCGCCATCTTGGACGCCTAGCTACGGCAAATCCATTGCGAGTTCGTTGCTACCTGATTTCGAGTTTAACAACGTTATATAGTAGCCTAGGGGCAATGTAGCTATTGCATTGTTATTGTTATTCTTGTCGGATGTTTAATTTAGCTAATGGGCTGGTTCTGCACATATGCAAACGGTCCGCTATCTTTTAGTAGCCATCTTTCAATAAAATTTGTTTGGCCCAATGAAACTTTTCTTTGGAGCCTAATTTGATCACCAAGTCTTTTTGTAGGCTGAGGGCTTCATTAGATAGATACAGTAACTGCTGCAATGCACAATAAAACAGACGATACTGTAGCATCAGGGGGGAAGTGAACTACACTCCCAGCGTTCCCTGGGTAGAGAGGGGGGGGGTTATGGGCGTCCAGCCAGTTCAGTGTTATATGGTCGTTGACTAGTTGCTATGGACGCTGTGATTTTGGGTTGCTATGCGCGTGAGTGTGTGTGCCGCTCGGCTGTAAATGAGCTGCTTTACGTTAAGTCATTGGGAAATAAATACGCCCGTGTTTGTGGCTAAAAAGGACAACCAGTTCTTCCATTCTCGCTACATTGGTGTCAGAAGTGTGTAGCACGCCCCGCGGAGCCGTGAGGGTGGAGCACAGTGAGTGAGATCCAGGCCGGGTGCTAGTCCGCGCTAATGCGCATTTATTAATAAAACAAAGGTTAGAACAAAGGCTGGATGGCAGATAAGGTGGGTCCCTCGGTCTCCCTCAGCCGTGCTGCGTGGGGCCGGGGTACTCCAGGGCTGCTCACTCCTGAAGAAAAACACAAACCCGGGTCAAGAGCGGTACTTGGGTACGCCTGCAAAGGTTGGTCCATCAAATAAGCACCGCTGTCACTTACTGAGCCCTAAGCCTCCTGTTTGCCTCCTTTGCTGGGCTTTTATGCTGGGGGAGCTCGTTAGCCGATCGCCTGCAGCCGGTGTCCCGGCAGTCAGAGGCTGATTGGGCAATCGGCTGCAGCTGGGTGACTGGGTTGCCATGGGGAGTGAGAAGGGCCAGTAGACACCTCTCACTACCTGGCCGCGCTGTCCATGGTACTGGACCTTAGCTGCCAGGGGGGTGGGGCGCCGGCGGTGCTGTCCATGGTGCTGACCAGGGCTTTGGAGCGCAAAGGCGGCTTCCTGGAGCGCTCCCGTGGCAGCCTCCCGCCGACCCTCGGCGAGGCGGATGCCACATGGCCCCCCCCCTGGATCGACACCGGGGCCGTCCCCAGGATCCTCCTGCCCAGAGTCCCGACGGGAAAGAGCGTCTGCATTGGTGTGTGCCGACCCGGGCCGATGCTCCACCTGGAAATCATACTCCTGCAGACTCAGGAACCAACGGGTTATGCGGTCATTTGTGTCTTTGGCCGTGCTAAGCCACTTAAGGGGCGCATGATCCGTGACGAGCCGGAACCGGCGGCCCAGCAGATAGTACCTGAAGTAGCCGAGGGCCCACTTGATGGCCAGCGCCTCCTTCTCTATGGTAGAGTACGCCCTCTCGTGGACAAGCAGCTTCCGGCTGGCGAAGATCACCGGATGTTCCTCCCCCCCCCGATCTTGGGAGAGGACAGCGCCCAAGCCCACGTCCGAGGCATCGGTGTGTACCAGGAAGGGGAGGTTGAAGTCAGGGGTGACCAGGACAGGTTCCCGGCAGAGGGCCTCTCGGAGGGCCTGGAATGCCCGGGCTGCCTCGGGACTCCAGGTTACTTTGTCGGGGAGGTTTTTCCGGGTCAGGTCGTTTAGAGGGGCGGCGAGTGTGGCGAAGCTCTGGACGAATCGTTGGTAGTACCCCACCAGCCCTAAGAACGACTTCACCTGCTTCTTTGTTCTTGGGGTAGGCCAGGAGGCGATGGTGTTGACCTTCTTTTCCTGCGGCCGGACACAGCCCCGGCCAATGTTAAAGCCAAGGTACGAGGCCTCCTCCAGCCCCAGCCGACACTTCCTGGGGTTGGCGGTCAGTCCCGCTCGGCGGAGGGCCCGAAGGACTGCCCGGAGATGGGCGAGGTGGGTCTCCCAAGCCGGGCTGTACACGACAATGTCATCGAGGTATGCCGCCGCATATTCTCGGTGGGGTCTGAGGACTCTGTCCATTAGTCTTTGAAAGGTCGCTGGGGCCCCATGTACTCCAAACGGTAGCACCGTGTACTGAAACTGGCCCTCAGGAGTGACGAATGCTGTCTTCTCCTTGGCCTGGGGAGACAGGGGCACCTGCCAATACCCCTTGGTGAGGTCGAGGGTGGAGATGAAGCGGGCGGGGCCGAGGCGTTCAATCAATTCGTCCACGCGGGGCATAGGATAAGCGTTGAAACGAGAGAGTTCATTTAGCTTCCTAAAGTCATTACAGAATCTCCACGTACCGTCCGGCTTGGGGACTAGCACTATGGGACTGGACCAGGGGCTGTGGGATTCCTCAATCACCCCGAGGTCCAGCATGGCCTGGACCTCCAGGTTCACGGCTTGTCTCCGGGCTTCGGGGATGCGGTAGGGTCGGAGGCGCACGTGCTGCCCAGGAGGTGTGTGGATCTCGTGGTTGATGAGCGTGGTGCGGCCCGGCAGGTCAGAGAAGACGTCCTGGTGTTGCATCACCAGCTCCCGTACGTCTTGCACCTGGTCTGGGCCCAGCTGTTCCCCATGGGGCACTTCTGGCGGTGCAGGTTTGGCCAGGAATGCTGACACCACGTCCCTGGTTGGCTCCTCTGGTTCCTGAAACGATTTCAGCAGATTCACGTGGTAGATCTGGGTGGGCTTCCGCCGGCCTGGCTGGCGGACCCGATAGTTGACCTCGCTCGTTTTCTCTATCACCTCATACGGTCCCCTCCACCGGGCCAGGAATTTACACTCCACAGTGGGGACTAGTACCAGCACTTGGTCGCCTACCTGGAACTCCCTTGGCTGGGCTCCGCGGTTATACGTCTGGGCCTGGCTCCGCTGGGCCCGCTCAAGGTGCTCCCGAACTACTGGCCATACCTGTCGGAGCTGCTGTTGCATGGTATCCACGTGCTCTATCACTGACCGGTGTGGGGAAGGTTGTGTCTCCCAGGCCTCTTTTGCAATGTCGAGAAGGCCCCGCGGTCTCCTCCCAAACAGCAGCTCGAAGGGGGAAAAACCTGTCGAGGCTTGGGGAACTTCCCGGACAGCGAACATCACGTATGGTAATAACTGATCCCAATCCCGTGCATCCACTTCTGTTACCTTTTTTAGCATCTGCTTGAGGGTTTTATTGAACCGCTCTACGAGGCCGTCCGTCTGCGGGTGGTATACCGATGTCCTCAGCTGCTTGACCCTCAGGAATTTCAACACCTCCTTTAAGACTGAGGACATAAAACAGGACCCTTGATCGGTCAGGACCTCCCTGGCCACACCCACCCTGCTAAATAGAAGTACCAGTTCCCTGGCTACCGCCTTGGCCGTGGCTGCCCGGAGGGGCAAAGCCTCGGGGTACCGGGTGGCATAGTCCAGTATCACCAATATATACCGGTGACCTCGCCCGGACTTAGGCAGAGGCCCAACAATGTCCATTCCTATTCGGTCAAAGGGCACCCCTATGATGGGAAGGGGAACAAGGGGATTACGGAAGTGGGGCCGTGGTGCATTCAGCTGGCAAACCTCGCAGCGCCGACAATGGTTGACGACCGCCTGCTTCACCCCGGGCCAATAGAACCGGGCGAGTATCCTCTCCCGGGTCTTGTCCATGCCGAGGTGTGCACCCAAGAGATGGTCATGTGCCATGAACAGAACCTTGGACACAAAGCACTTGGGGACAACGAGTTGTTCGACCATGGTGTTGTTGTGGTTGGCGACACGATACAACAACTTGTTCTTGGTGCAAAAATATGGTGCAGTGGGAGGACTCACCAGGTCTATGGGGTGGCCGTCATGCGCCTTGACGTCCCCCCAGGCGTGGCGCAGGTTCTCGTCCTCCAACTGGGCGGTGGCGAACCGGCCTGGTGGTCGTTCCAGGCCCTCTGGGGGGAAGGGGAAGTCGGAAAACTCCGTCAGGGGGGAGCTATCGGCCCGTTCGGGGAGGGGGTCAGTGGCGGGGCTCCCAGAGGCGTTCTCTGCTTCCGGCGCCGACTCGGGACCATCTGCGGTCACGTGCCCTCCCGAGGAGGGGGAGGTGGTGTCCGGGCTGGTGCCAGCGGTGGGTGGGGTCACTGGGGACGCCAGACACGCTGTCTTCTTCTTGGGGTGACGCCTCGGGGCTCGGCCCCTCCCAGGGCCTGGGAGTAGGCGGGTGAAGATTGGACAGTCTCGGCCCACCAATAAGGGAACAGGGAGGTTAGGTACCACTCCAGCATTCATGGTGAAGGTGCCGCGTGGGGTGCGTACCTCTACCTGGGTTGTTGGATAGGCTCGAGTGACTCCGTGCACACACCCCACCTCGATGTCGGGGCCTGGGGTGCCGGTGGCGAGATCTGACCGGACCAGGGTGACACTGCTGCCAGTGTCCACTAGAGCGAAAGTGTCCACTCCTCCAACGCGTACGGGTAGTCGCGGGGCGGCTGCCCCCTGGTGGGCCCAACAGGTGGTGAGCAGGGTGCAGGCTGGGCCTCTGCGGTCCTCACCCCCGCTGGCTGACCTCATGGGAACGTCCTGGTGGGGACACTGACGAGCCAGGTGGCCTGCCTCGCCGCAGGCGAAACACCTCCACGCCTCAGCAGGATTGGATTCTCTCCTCCTCGAGGGCAGGGCAGCTGGTTGGTTGGGTCGGGGTGCCCGGGTGGGTTCCCGGCCGGCTCCATCTGGGTTCTCCTCCCGTCGCCTTCTGGAGCTGGAGGCCATGAGTTGCTCCATGACCCGGAAACTCTCCAATACTTCCACCAGCACGTCAATGGAGGTGGGGTTTTGGAGAGCGGTTTGGCGTCGGGCAGCTGGGGGCAGGGCCCGCAGGGCCCGATCCATGACCAGTCGGTCGATAGCCGGAGGTCCTGTCCCACTGGTGAGCCACCTCCGGGTTAGGCGTGCCAATTGGGTCAGCTGACTTCGTATGGGCTGTCGTACATCAATCTCCCACTCGTGCCACTGCTGGGCTCTTGCCTGGAGATTCACGCCGAACTGGGAGAGGATGGCTGTTTTAAGGGTGGGATAGTCGGCTGCGTCGTCGCCGGGTAGGCCGTAGCATGCCTGCTGGGCGGCCCCTGTCAGGTATGGGGCCAGGATGCCGCCCCATTCCATCCTTGGCCACCTCTCCCGGTCTGCGGTGCGCTCAAACAGCTCCAAGTAGGCCTCGATGTCATCATCCTGTCCGAGCCTGGTCAGAAGCTGTGCGGGCGGTGGTCGGGGAACCGGAGTCGGGGTTGGGCTGGTGCTTTGGGCCAGAAGATGGTTCAGGCCATCTTGCATCTGGGCCTGGGACTGGATCAAGAGGGCCACCGCGTTCTCGAGGGTACTCATGGCAGCTACAATGAGTAGTCGGTGGTGGCGTCTTCTTACTGTGCTCCTGCAGGTCTCAGCGTGCCCGCATTCTCCACCATTTGTAGCACGCCCCGCGGAGCCGTGAGGGTGGAGCACAGTGAGTGAGATCCAGGCCGGGTGCTAGTCCGCGCTAATGCGCATTTATTAATAAAACAAAGGTTAGAACAAAGGCTGGATGGCAGATAAGGTGGGTCCCTCGGTCTCCCTCAGCCGTGCTGCGTGGGGCCGGGGTACTCCAGGGCTGCTCACTCCTGAAGAAAAACACAAACCCGGGTCAAGAGCGGTACTTGGGTACGCCTGCAAAGGTTGGTCCATCAAATAAGCACCGCTGTCACTTACTGAGCCCTAAGCCTCCTGTTTGCCTCCTTTGCTGGGCTTTTATGCTGGGGGAGCTCGTTAGCCGATCGCCTGCAGCCGGTGTCCCGGCAGTCAGAGGCTGATTGGGCAATCGGCTGCAGCTGGGTGACTGGGTTGCCATGGGGAGTGAGAAGGGCCAGTAGACACCTCTCACTACCTGGCCGCGCTGTCCATGGTACTGGACCTTAGCTGCCAGGGGGGTGGGGCGCCGGCGGTGCTGTCCATGGTGCTGACCAGGGCTTTGGAGCGCAAAGGCGGCTTCCTGGAGCGCTCCCGTGGCAGCCTCCCGCCGACCCTCGGCGAGGCGGATGCCACAAGTGGGATAAGGAAATGTCGAAATTTCAAAGAGAGGTGGAAGACATTGAACAGTTTCTTGCAAGCCTACAAGTCTGCGACCTCAAGACGCGGCCAAGAGAGCAACTGTTTACCTCAACTTTAGCTAACGTGAGGCTAGCTAGCAGTGAGCTAGCAGCACCTCCGCCGCAGGGGAGCCATAGAGAAGGAAACGGCGAGATACCTGATGGGGCCAGCGCTCCACGGCCAACGGTGAGACGGCGAGATACTGTCCCTTCTGCAACGTTGCAGAGAGAAGATGCTGCTGCTGTACTGCCGTCGGCGGGAGTGATGGAGGATGCTAACGTCACCTCCCCAGTTCCCCTCCCAGCGCCGGCGGGCGGAACCCGGAGAAGTGCCATTAAACTGCCGCGATTTGGTGGTGAGGAACCCATAGAGAACTATCTCATCCAGGTCCAGCTAGCTGCTCAACTTAATGCCTGGACGGCTGAAGAGACTGCAGTTCATGTTGCCCTTTCCCTGGAGGGGAGAGCACTACAAATCCTCACAGACCTGCAGCCAGAAGAGCGGTTAAATTGGCCAGCTATTGAGAGGGCGCTACAGTACCGCTTTGGCCAGCGCTATTATTCTGATGATGTCAGAGACCAACTTGTCCGACGCCAAAAGGGGTTAACAGAGAGCCTGGGTTCATATGCAGCAGACCTTCACCTCTATGCACGGCGTGGGTATCCGACCTTCGATGTAACAACACAAGAGGAACTCGCCCTCCAAGCCTTTGTCCGTGGTCTACGACCAGAACGACTCCGAGAACACATTCGTCTCCACGCGCCGAGAACCTTGACAGCAGCCCTAACTGAAGCAGAGTGGGTCGAGCATGTGCTGTGTGCCAGGGAGCGTTCTGCAGAAGAGGGACACCGGGTTCGGCGCGTGGACCAGAATGACAGGGGGGAAGGGGAAGTGACCCGACAGGCAAACGCCACCATCTCCCCACGGCCGATGCGACGGGGGGCAAGGTCAAACCGACCAACCAATGAGTGCTGCTACCAATGCGGGGAGCCAGGCCACATCGCACGCTATTGTCCAGCTCCAGCCCCACGAAGCCCAGGCCCCCAACCGTTGTTAAACTAGAACCGGGCAGTGCTGTGAGGGAACCGCTGCCCACTGACTTTTCCACTAACCCTCAAATGCGTCTTGGTCGGCTGGGTCAGGCACAAGGACTGTACATTGACTGTAACTTGAATGGTACCCCCTGTAGAGCCCTGGTAGACACGGGGTCCACCATCTCCCTAGTTCGCCCCGGAACTTTACCTGGCACCACGGGCCGTAGGCTACAGGGTTGGGAACCCACGAAGGTTCGCATCACTACAGTAACCGGTGAGGAGGCTAGAATGCACGGGAAAGGGTTTCTCAGTGTATCTGTGGCGGGCTGCCGCATCGACCACCAGTTCTGGCTAGCCGACATCCAGGACCCCTGCATCATCGGACTGGACCTGCTGACAAAATGGGAGGCTAGAGTGGATGTGCCTAAGTCCACACTCTACATGAGCATAGGGGCTGTGACGCTTCATGCCGCTGGTGGGAAAACAGCCGCCAGAGGGTCCCGCACGTCGCTGCCGGCTGCCAGAGGGTCCCCCACGTCGCTGCCAGCCGCCGGAGGGTCCCGCACGTCGCCGCCGGCCGCCAGAGGGTCCCGCACGTCGCCGCCGGCCGCCAGAGGTTCCCCCATGTCGCCACCAGCCGCCAGAGGGTCCTGCACGTCGCCGCCAGCCGCCGGAGGGTCCTGCACGTCGCCACCGGCCGCCGGAGAGTCCTGCACGTCGCTGCCGGCCGCCAGAGGGCCCCGCATGTCGCCGCCGGCCGCCAGAGGGTCCCCCATGTTGCCGCCAGCCGCCGGAGGGTCCTGCACGTCGCCACCAGCCGCCAGAGGGTCCTACACGTCGCCGCCAGCCACCGGAGGGTCCCCCACGTCGCCACCAGCCGCCAGAGGGTCCTGCCCGTCACCGCCAGCCGTCCGGGGGTCCTACACGTCGCCGCCGACCGCCAGAAGGTCCTGCATGTCGCCGCTAGCCATCGGAGGGTCCCCCACGTCGCCTCCAGCCATCCGGGGGTCCCCCACATCGCCGCCAGCCATCGGAGGGTCCTCCATGTTGCTGTCAGCGGAGACGAAGCGGGCTGTGGACGACCTGTTTGAGAGGAGCTGCGCGGGTCTGGAGGCGGACCAGAGGGGCCAGCTCCATGAACTTCTGGTAGCGTTTTCAGACATATTCGCTGCCAAAGATGAGGACTGCACGCACACCAATCTAGTTCAGCATGACATCGACACTGGTAATGCCCTCCCCATTCGCCTTCGCCCCCGTCGTCTGCCACTCGCCAAGCGGTTGTCAGCAGAGCAGAAGGTCAGAGAGATGGCAGAGGCGGGTGTCATCGAACCTTCCAGTAGCCCCTGGTCAGCCCCAGCTGTCTTGGTCAAAAAGAAAGATGACACATGGCGTTTTTGTGTGGACTACCGTCGCCTTAATGACATCACCCGCAAAGACTCCTACCCCCTGCCCCGCATCGACGATGCTCTAGACCACGTCACCGGGTCCCAATGGTTCAGTTCCCTCGATCTCCGCAGCGGCTATTGGCAGGTGGAGCTGACGCCGGAGGCCTGCCCTAAGACTGCCTTCTCCATACCCTCGGGCGGGCTTTGGCAGTTCAAAGTGATGCCATTCGGCTTGTGCAACGCCCCGGCTACCTTTGAGCGCCTCATGGAGAGAGTGCTAGCTGACATCCCTCGGAGCCGTTGTGTGGTTTATCTCGACGACCTCCTCGTCCACGCTAAAGACTTTGGGGGCGCCCTAGCCAACCTGAGGGACGTCTTCTGCAACATCCGCCGTGCAGGCCTGCGCCTCCACCCCAAAAAGTGCCACCTGTTCCGGCGAGAGACAGTCTTCCTCGGGCATGTCATCAGCGGTGAGGGTGTGGCCACCGACCCAGCAAAAGTAGCTGCAGTGAGAGACTGGCCCATCCCACAGAACATCGCAGAGCTGAAAAGCTTCCTGGGTCTGGCCTCATATTACCGGCGGTTCGTTAAAGACTTCTCCACTGTCGCCGGCCCGCTGCACAGCCTCACTCACAAAGGGTGTGTGTTTCAGTGGGAAGAGAACTGCACTGCTGCTTTCACTGCGCTCCGAACAGCACTCATCGAGGCCCCTGTGCTGGCCTGCCCAGACCCTCGAAGACCGTTCATTGTGGACACTGACGCCAGCAACTTGGGTCTCGGGGCGGTGCTGTCCCAGGAGGGGGAGCATGGAGAGCACGTTGTTGCTTATTTCAGTTGCACGCTTAACCGAGCAGAGAGGAACTACTGTGTAACACGCAGAGAACTGTTGGCCATCGTCCGGGCAATTCGCCACTTCCGGGCCTATCTCTACGGGGTGAAGTTCCTCCTGCGCACTGACCACGCCTCCCTCTCCTGGCTCCTCAACTTTAAGGAGCCGGAGGGTCAGCTGGCCCGGTGGCTTGAGGTCCTGCAGGACTACGACTTCGAGGTCCACCATTGGGCTGGGCGTCACCACGCCAACGCATATGCCCTGTCCCGACGCCCCTGTGCTAAGGAGGTGTGCCGCCACTGCCAGCGCACCGATGACTGAGTGACAGGGACTCCGCTGGTGGCGGCCCTACGGACCACTTCGGCAGATGGGGGCAGCACCGCCCCCACCGACAGTGGCCACAGTCCCGAAGTTCTACCAGGTGACGACAGCCTGGAGACCCTCGACCCCCAACAGCTCCGCCAGGACCAGAGTCAAGACTCCGTCCTCTCCCGTGTCCAGGTCTGGGTGGAATTGGGCCAGCGACCAGCATGGGAGGAGGTATCAGCCCTTGACCCCGAGACCAAGGCCCTCTACTCGCAGTACTGGAACCTCACCATCCGAGATGGTCTTCTGCATCGACGATGGCAGTCCCCAGGGGGCCACCGCGAAGTTTTCCAGCTCCTGGTACCTCGGCAGTGGCGCCCCCGCGTCCTCCAGCTCGTCCATGGATCAGTGGGGGCCGGCCACTTTGGTGTCACAAAAACCCGAAATACACCGACTCCGGTCCCGATTCTACTGGCCAGGGTGTCACCGGGATGTAGAGCTCCTCGTTCATCGCTGTGACTCCTGCACTGCCAAGAAGGGCCCCACACAGCGCTCTCATGCCCCACTGCAGCAGTACCAGGTGGGGTTCCCCATGGAGCGGGTGGGGGTCGACATCCTGGGCCCTTTCCCCACCTCAGACTAGGGTAACCGCTACGTGCTCGTGGCCATGGACTATTTTACTAAGTGGCCAGAAGCGTACGCGGTCCCCGACCAGACCACCACCACCACCGCTGAGTACTTGGTCAACGAGATGTTCTGTCGGTTCGGTGCACCTGAGGAGTTGCACAGTGATCAGGGGCGGAACTTTGAGGCGGCTGTGTTCAGTGAGGTCTGTCAGCGGCTGGGAGTCAAGAAAACCATGACCACGCCCTCCACCCCCAGAGAGACGGGCTTGTAGATTGTTTAATCGTACTCTGGCCACACAGCTCGCAATCCTGACCAGCCGCCGGCAACGAGACTGGGACCTCCACCTGCCCCTGATCTTGTGGTCTTACAGAACGGCGGTTCAAGAGTCCACCAAGTGCACCCCTGCCATGCTCATGTTTGGGCATGAACTCCTTACCCCAGTCGACCTAGTGTTCGGGCCGCCCCCTGAGCCCGAGGCACAGGGGAAACCCGGCATGAGCTACCTCTACAACCTGCGTGAAAGGCTGCGTGAGGTACACGAACTGACCAGGCAGGCCTTAACGGATGCCGGGTCCCGACAGAAGCGGGCCTACGACTCCCGCTGCCGAGGAAGGGACTTTGCACCTGGGGCCCAAGTGTGGGTCTATTGCCCAGAGAGGAAGAAGGGTCTCTCTCCTAAGCTAATGAGCCAGTGGGTTGGCCCTTGCACCGTGCTGGAGAGACTGTCAGACGTGGTGTACAGGGTGAGGTTGGTCAAGCGGAACTGGGTGGTGGCGCTCCACCGTGACCGACTCGCTCCTTACCAGCTCCTGGCCCCAACTGAGGAAGCGTCGGATGTGGAGAACCAACCCCACATAACGACTCCTACCGCTGTTGCTGCAGAGGGGTCCCCTAGGCGGGCCCAGCGGCAGCGCCAACTCCCACATTACCTCAGGGACTATGTTCTAGATGCCTGGGTTGCTGAGGACAGCTAACCTCTTAGGTGGGGGCAGTGTAGCATCAGGGGGGAAGTGAACTACACTCCCAGCGTTCCCTGGGTAGAGAGGGGGGGGTTATGGGCGTCCAGCCAGTTCAGTGTTATATGGTCGTTGACTAGTTGCTATGGACGCTGTGATTTTGGGTTGCTATGCGCGTGAGTGTGTGTGCCGCTCGGCTGTAAATGAGCTGCTTTACGTTAAGTCATTGGGAAATAAATACGCCCGTGTTTGTGTCTAAAAAGGACAACCAGTTCTTCCATTCTCGCTACAATACATTGATGAATCATTTATTGATTAATTATGATCAATCATTTCTTCATTACAAAAAAATCATATATATCATAAATCATATCAAAACAGTATATTCAGAACCAATGTCAATGTTTAATATTTTTGTCCTTAATAGAATCCTTGCGATACCTTATGTCAAAGACAGGTCTTCTTCGAAATATCTTCTCAGCCTCCAGCACAGACAGATTCTGAATGCAGGCGAGGGCACAGAGGACTACCAGAGAAAGAATCAAGTTAAGATCACACCCCAAACAAGCCAAGTATCATTTTTGCATGTTTATGTTTTACAATCGAATCAAATATATCTTCAACTTTTTTCCCCAATAATCTAACATTACGGATAAACAAAGTGCACATTAGAGACCACGGCTCTTTAGCGCCCCTAGACGTTGCTCACATAGTGTCCCGAGTGTCCCCACGTCCCGAGTGTCCCCACGTCCTGTAAATGAGTGAGTGATGATCTTAAATTGGCGGCTATAGACCACTGGGTAGCTCACTACACCGTGGTAAAAACACAGAGCACAGCTAACACGAGACATTACATTGCATTACAGTCATTTAGCAGACGCTTTTATCCAAAGCGACTAACAATAATTGCATTTAACGTAGGAAGAGCCAATGTACTACTACTTGCCAGAACTCACAAGTGCATCTTCTCTCCAAAACAAGTGACTAAGAGCATAATCTAGTACTGAAGGCAAAGTGCAAGAATCGCAATCTAAAGTACAGTGCAATATAATATAATACAATAAGTGCTTAGGTGGGAGGATTGTTGTAGTACTTCTTGAAGAGATGAGTTTTGAGCCTGCGACGAAAGATGGGCAGCGACTCTGCTGTCCTGACGTCAGTGGGAAGTTCATTCCACCACTGCGGGGCCAGGACAGAGAAGAGCCGTGACCGTGTCGATCGACCGCAGGAGACCTACCTCTGGAATAAGGACATCCAGAAAGAATGGGATCTCATCACTTTGGTGTGTGTGTGTGGGTGTGCTCTCCATAATTGAAGCCAGGTGAGAATAAATGAGATTCATTTGCTTCTCATCTTCGATGAATAGTGGCACAGGCAGCGCTTTCTTCATGGAGCCGGAATGCTTCTTGTATTTATCAAGCCACACTGATCTCTGTTTATCAAGCCACATTGATCTCTGTTTGCCACTGATGATGGACAAACGTCAGAGTTCCAGTAAAAACCTTGGAATGTACATAACGGGGGCTGAGTTCTTTCTGAAGTCGACCACCATTTCCACTGTCTTCAGAGCGTTGAGCTCCAGGTTGTTCCGGCCGCAGCAGGACAGCAGCTGTTCAATCTCCCGCCTGTAGGCGGACTCGTCCCCCTTGGAGATGAGGGTGGTGTCGCCCAAACTTCATATGGGGGGAAATGATGTATTTGCCCAGGAAATAGTTTAGCCTAGCTAGCTACATTTCATTTGCCCTGGGAATTAAATGTACAGTAGGCTGTGCTACGTTTTGAGGCCAATTTTGTCTTTGCCCAGGAAAATAGCCTAACCTAGCCTAAAGTAACATTAGCTGAATGAGCATACTGTATAACTGAATGAGCGTATAACCTAAAGTAACATTAGCTGAATGAGCATACTGAATGAGCATACTGAATGAGCATACTGTATAACATACCTTTTACAATCAAGTTTGGAGCAGCACGTTTTAGGTCCGTGTACCCTCCGTCCAATCGTTATTTCTCTTGACTCAGTAAAAAGGAAAAGCTAATTTACTGCTTTTTCGCTTTCTCTTACGGTAAAAATGGGTAAACTGAATTAACACGTGATAATCCGTTTTATCCTTTACCGTTGTTTCCTTTTTTGCTTTCATGACAAGAGGGTACTGTAGGATTCTCGGTTGTTTTATCCTTTTACTGTTATTTCCTTTTTGCTTTCATGACAAGAGAATAGGATGCTCGATTGTTTTCTCATATTGTTGTGTAACCCTTTCCTCCTCACTGCTTGAATTCATTCCGTTTGATCCTGTAACCCTTTTTGCTTTTTTGCTTTCATGAAGAGCGACAGCGATGCTTGATTCCCTTTTCCCTTTGGTCGTTTATCCTTTTCTGAAAGGTGCAGCCTATTAGCCTACTGCTTGATTGCTTTTTCTTTCTTTTTATTAAATCAAACACGTCAATGGAATCAATCAAGCGCGGGAGGGGGAGAGGGTGAATGGGAAGTGACATTAAACTTCAAAATAAAAGTTTTCTAAATGTTAGCCCTTCTCAGTGAGTGCGCTGATGACGTAATATCTGCTACCAGGAAAAAGGAAGTTATGTCAATGTAGCGGTTCTCAGGAACTGTGAGTGCGCTGATGACGTAATATCTGCTACCAGGAAAAAGGAAGTTATGTCAATGTAGCGTTTACCGCACGTATGATTTCAGTTGGGAGTCGAGGAGGCTGTGTTCCGAATCGCATAGCCTACTTCTACTTCTTACTACCAGTACCTACTACAGCTGCCCTTAGAAAGTACGTACTTTGCAAGCAGTAGGCATTCAATTGGGGCATACTACCTTGTCATAACATTGCGCCTTGAAATTTGCCCACATCCGTCGCTGTCCATAACGCGACATTCGTCTACAGCTGTCACGACTCGCACATGTGACGCACATTTCCGCTGCGCACAGGATTGTGGGTCAGAATAGCCAGAAAAGCCTGCTGGCTTGCATACTGCAAAATATGACCGGATGTAGTAGGACATCCTGGTATTTTTGCCATACTGCATGTGGCAAACTATGTATTGGGACATACTACATCCTGTTTTGGCATACTATATAGTAGGGTAGTATGCGATTCGGAATGCAGCCATAGGCTCTACCCTTTCCCTATCTTTGAGGACATCTACCGCATCTAACTCCTTTTCAACAGAAACGTTTTCTCCGGGCGTCAGCATCATATGTTGTACAACCACTAGACCTGGTCCAGGGCGATATAAGATGCATTACATCTTAAATGGTGTTGAGAGACTTTAAGATGTAATTCGTCATCCCCGACATGGGCGGCAGCAGTGAGTAGGCTAAACAAAGCGGAGAGCGCCGATTCGCCGGTAGAAGAAGACAGTCGATGCGCTGTGGATATAAAACATTTAAGTGTACAAATTTGCCCTTTATTTGAAAGGTGGGGGACTACAAACTGTAGCGACTTAGGAGAAAAGGCTTTCATCTTTCCAACGATGTGTTTACTTTGGTGAGTAACGAAACGGTTTTGTCTGTAGACTCGGACGACCGGGCCGATGAAGCGCTTTCATAGGCAAATTGCATTGAGAGTAACAGACCTGGACCAGGTCTATACAACCACAAGCTGATCATAGATCAAGAAGGAGAGTTGTGGATCGCACTAACTGTCTTAATGGGCAAGCATACGGACGCAGAACTAGCAAAAAAGCAAAAACAGTTACTTTTAATAACCTATCTGGCCGAAGAGGGACAACACAGATTTAATTTATTGATTTTATTCACCTCCAAGCATATATTGTCAATGAAAAAATGAACAACCTGTTGTTGATCACCCAGAATAACTTTGTATAGACTTGCAGTTACCCTTCCCTGCAAGGGGAGAAGTTGACTCAAACCATGTCAGGAAAATCCCCCCACAGCCCAACAGAGCCCCCTCACTGTGTGGGTCCACAGCCTAACAGAGCCACCTCACTGTGTGGGTCCACAGCCTAACAGAGCCACCTCACTGTGTGGGTCAAAATCCCCCCACAGCCCAACAGAGCCACCTCACTGTGTGGGTCCACAGCCCAACAGAGCCACCTCACTGTGTGGGTCCACAGCCTAACAGAGCCACCTCACTGTGTGGGTCAAGATCCCCCCACAGCCTAACAGAGCCACCTCACTGTGTGGGTCAAGCTCTCAGGCCTGGGCATCACTCACATGGTACAGTCACCACATTTCAACACAACTCAACACCTATGGAGTTTTTTCTCCACCCTTTACCTCGTCACATACAGGGCATAGGCCTACACCAACCCAAAGTAGCCTAACATAGGAGGTCTATGGGGTTATAGTGCTGCAGATAAGCTCATATATGGAAGGTAGGCTATTGTGCATTGTATGACTAAAGCATGAAACTTTCAGCATATGATCTATACACCCCAAGGATTTCAGACGTAGAACCACTTCAGGAGGGACCTTTTACGGCTGTGGCAGCCATTTTCCAAAGTGGCTGCCAAAATGGTGGGCGCTTCAGTCTATTTTGACTGCAGGGGGCATATATAGTGGTGCTGTGGTGATAGCATGAAGCATGAAAAATTGGGATGAGCTGTCTGCATGGGTCACTTGACAAGAAGCCACTTGAAATTTCAAGATGGCGACCATTTTTCAAGATGGCCGCCACCTTAGTGGAGTGGTAGATAAGCTCATATGTAAGGTATTGTGCATTTTATGACTAAAGCATGAAACTTTCTCCAGTGTTTCTATACACCATGTTTCTACACATCATGACGTCTATTGTCAAATGTGGAACCACTTCAAGAGGGACTTCTGGAACTTGTCAGAGGTCGAACACATTTGAGTCATCATCAACTTATTTTTTCACTTTGTAGGCATAAATGCAGTGGTGTGATTTTCATTTGACGGCCGCCGTACTGAAAAAGGAAGTTATGTCAATGTAGCGGTTACCGCACGTATGATTTCAGTTGGGAGTCGAGGTTACTCATAGGCTCTACCCTTTCCTATCTTTGAGGACATCTACCACAACGTGTGAAAACTCCTTTTCAACAGAAACGTTTTCTCCGGGCGTCTGCATCATATGTTGCACAACCACAAGCTGATCATAGATCAAAAAGGAGAGTTGTGGATTGTCTTAATGGGCAAGCATACGGACGCGTTTCGGCCTTAATCCATCATCAGCATCACAAAGAAAAAAAAAGCCCATAAGGGTGTGGTGTCTGCCTTAACATGGGCGTCAATGGGAAACTTTGGACCCTCCCTGTAGCTTTCCTGCAAAATGTTGACCAGGTTGTCCACCCATCTTTCAAGATCCTAGATATCATCTCTGGTGGACAACCTTTTACAACGTTCCATGTCTGTAAAACCACTTTGGCCCCGGGCCCCTGCGTACAATGAGGCCGTCCTCAGAGCAGGCATTTATATTTACTTTATCCATGGACCCTCAGTATGCACACTTCTTTATCCATGGACCCTCAGTATGCACACTTCTTTATCCATGGACCCTCAGTATGCACACTTCTTTATCCATGGACCCTCAGAATACACACTTCTTTATCCATGGACCCTCAGTATGCACACTTCTTTATCCATGGACCCTCAGTAGACACACTACTTTATCCATGGACCCTCAGTAGACACACTACTTTATCCATGGACCCTCAGTAGACACACTTCTTTATCCATGGACCCTCAGAATACACACTTCTTTATCCATGGACCCCCATGGACCCTCAGTAGACACACTTCTTTATCCATGGACCCTCAGTATACACACTTCTTTATCCATGGACCCTCAGTAGACACACTTCTTTATCCATGGACCCTCAGTATACACACTTCTTTATCCATGGACCCTCAGTATTGTGATAGTATTTTAAACTGGTCTAGTCAAAAGATTTACCAAGATACGTTCAAAAGGTTAAGTCTGGTTTATTGTGAAAAACAATATGTGCGCAAGGACTTCCTGAACAACGCAACAAAGGTGGTTTCGTCAGAGAAGTGAGTTCAGCCTCTTCTAGCTGTGGCTTATATGCAGTCAAAACACAGGTAAGATCTTTCTAGGATGTGATTGGCTAACTCATTACACGTCATGTGAAATGGCAGGCGTGGCCAAGAGTACAGACGTGACAAACAAAGAAAACAAAAGGTCTGAAGACGAAGGTGTGGCCCTTCTGACTTAAACAAAGAGATGAGGAAGAGCGAGGCAGAGGGGGTGTTTACAATTACAAAAGGAGATTGAAACTAGGGGTTGTAGGGGGCTTGATGAATACTTGGGGGGAGGTGATGAATTACAAGAGAAGTGAGAGGACAAAGGTTTAAGGTGTTTGGATGTAAATTCCTGGACAATCCCCCATTTGTGCCTGAACAGGTACACAAAAATAAAATATAAAATCCAAACACAGTGTAAACAGTCAGCTATGCTATACATGTGGAAAGGAAATAATCTCTCCACTAGGTGGAGCAAAAAAAAAAATTTTTTTTTATTATTTTCTTTCCACGTGCAAAATCACGCACCAAAACCCCTTGTTTCAGAAATTTGACAGGAAACAAGATAAAAAAGATGACATGATTATATACTATTTATAGTCTAAGAGTGGACAACCATTCACCAAAAAACTTGATTTAACAAGGCAAAAAAAATAAATGGTTACCAGCGTAAGAAGGGCAAAAAACCTCTTGGTCAATTTAGAGGAAAAACCCAAACTTATTTATCAACTCATGTTTCAACCATTGTAACTCTTCTAAACAAATATGATATTTTTCAGATTATTTCAAAGTTCATTCACTCTTGTGAATAATCGCATGTGATGTCCTATGGAACATAGCTTCCATGTGTGCGTCTCTGAATGTTTAATGTAGGTTCCAGTGTGTGCGGTCCATGTTGTCATACCACAACCACAAGAAGGAGGTGACCGGCAAGGTCAGTCTCCGATTGCTCATCAGAGGAGAGGAGAGTGTGGCGGTGGCTGTCAAGGTCACTCTTGTTCAGTGTATATCCAACAGTCATTTAGGTGACACTTCTCTTTTGGGCAATAGAATGTCACTGGGGAATGCAAGGCGTCTTCTCTTCTAGATCGCAACTTCAATGTCGCGTTGTTTGAATCAGTTATGTTCAATGTTAGTGTGTGCAGGTGTGTGTGCGTGTGTGGTGCATCTTGTGAGGTCATGGCTGTGGAGTTTCTCCATGTTGCCATCATAATGATCATGAGAAGGAGGTGACCAGCAAGGTCATTTTTCCTCCGATTCCTCGTCAGAGGAGAGGACAGTTGTGGCAGCTCATGGCTTTGGCCTCTGAGCCCTCTGGTTCAGCTGCATCCTTGATCTCCTGGTGTTGGCGATCCCCTGGTGGACCGTCCTCTGCTGCTTGGACCCGTCGGCAATGGCTTGCATGGATCCACGAAGTCCTCTCAGATCGCTGTCTGCGTGGTGAGTAGAACCTGGTACGGGCCGAGCCACCTCGGCGAGTTCCAGCTCCTTCGTCTGTGGTCGTGGACCAGGACCCAATCCCCAGGAGAGATGTGATGCAGGAACCCCTCCTTAGCCTCAGGAATGGCCGTCCTCACTCTGTTGAAGACATCCCTGGCATGGAGAGTTCAATAAAATCCATTATTACATGTTCCCATGGCCCACTTGGCCTAGGATGTGCTGACAGTTCCATTTTTGACGGGTAGGTTCCTCCCGCAACATCTACTTCTCTTCCATGTTTTCTGGCCTGTTCTCAGGCTGCTTATCTGCTCCTGGTAGTCTCTTGTCTCCCCACTGGGCAGGTCCACATAGAGCGGTCAGCCAGCGAGCTCTCGGAAGGTGAGGAGGGAGTCCCTGTCCTGGTTCAGCAGGGTGAAGGTGCGGTGGCCCGGGTCGTGCTGCTGGAGGGCTCACCTCGGCGCTCCCGCTCCCCCAGTACAGGCTGATGAAGTGCTCCATCTGTGGATCCACAGATGAGAGAGACAAACAGAGACAAAACAGAAGAGCAAAAGGAGAGTCCTCTGGTCTGGTCTCCCTGTTCCCCTCTTTGGTCAGGAACGGTTATTCAAAGTCTGTTGGAGATTCTCAGAAACATGGTTAAGCGCAAGCTCCTGCTTTGGGGAAAAAATGTTGTTATTCAGTCAGGAAAACTTAAACAGGTTGTCTGTTCAAGTGTCATTTAGAGCCAGTCTGCAGTAACCCCCTAAGGGTGAAAGCAAAAATTTCCTGAAGTCAGGATAAAAATAGAGATGGGGCAAAGAAAATGACACTAAAATGAACTGGCTTCATTTACAATTAACTAATCAAAAAACTCCATCAAAGCTTCATTTGTATAGCTAAAATTTGTATATCTAAAACCTCCCTCTTCTGCATTTGAGGACAGAGTATTTGGGCACTGCTCCTGTTTCATACTTATCTGTCGCTCACAGTGAGTTGGTGACATGGCGTTGGCCTTGCATCTTATGAACCCCAGATCGCCCATCTGTAGGGAAACAGGCCAGTAACCTCCATCTCCACCTCCGGTCCTGTGCCCGTCTCCTGGTTCGGCATTCACCCATCACTCCCGGAACGACAGTTGTCTGTAAAAAAACACTCAGAAAAAACTCAGGCCCGATGAATGTGCCTCAAAATATAAACATGAGATATTTAACATAACCATTTAAAAATATATAATTGGGTTATGAGATTCTGCATTCAGATTAAGACACTGGCAACCCTTATCTATTCCCCCCACTATTATGCACAAACCTTATGTCTTAAGCTACATATCAGAAAGAGAGACAAAACAAACAGTTAAACAGACAAACAGCAGGTCCCAAGCAGTCCCCAGGAAGGCATGATCCAGGCTCCTCAAAGACCTGCCGCCCAGGGTCCATAGCACCTGAAAAATAAGACTCAAACACAGACTGGGTTCAATAGCAGAGGTGAAGGCCTAAAGCCAACTCCTCAAAAAACACATCATCATTATATGAATGAAATTCATACAGTAGAATGCATAAAACGAACAGCTTATGGCCATTCATTGACTATTGAAACAAACTCCTGAATCAAACACCTATTCAAAACCCTGTCAGACTTTTGAGTTCGCACCAATACCTAAAAGATCCGCTCAGAAACATTAACAACAACTTAAGACTCAAAGGCTCTACATCTATTTCATCCTGTTTATTTACCTTAAAAAAATCTCTCTATCTTGGCTAGTTTAAATCTCCCTTATGGGTTGTTCAAGGGAACTCCAGCAGGTGGCGCTCGACCCCAAATCGGAGGCTCTTCCTTCCTGACCTGTTCGGACGAATACCTCGTAGAAAGGGGCGCGCTTAACTCGTAGAGAGAAGGGGCGTGGCTAATGGCGGGGGCATTGTTGTGTGATCATGGCGCAACAAGTCGAGGGGGGAAAATATAATTTTAAATCAGAGTTATTCTGCTGGGGAAATGGTGGAGAGACTGTTTGCTGAATCTCCTTATCTTTCCTTCCTGACCTAAAAACCCGCTCTCGTGCTACTCTCTCCCAAATCTTAAAAACAGACCAGTCTATAGAATTAACAGGCTTTTCCCTTAACCTAATCATCTCAACCACCTCTAGCTGAGCCCGAATCTTAGAATTTAACACTAATATGTCAGATGTGGATGTAAGAAATCGAAAATGCTTTAGCACATAACGAAATCTGCCAACAAACGCTCGCAGAATAATGCTTCAGCGCGACAATCTCCTCAGGGCTAGAAAAATGCAGTAGAAACCTGTTACATCCTCTAGCCATATGTTAGTAGCCGGGGTTACAGGGACACCTAGTGGTGTTCCCAAAATGTTGCATGTATGACCCGGATGTTGTCTTTGGCAGCGCAGGGAAATTTAAAGAAACAAATCCCTAATAACCACGACGCAGCCTAAAAACCCCAAAATAGCAATGAAAGGAAACCTTATGGTTAACTCACGGCGGGAAAGAATACAATTTCGAAAGAAACAAAGACACATTAAATTCGACTCACCCAGTCAGGAAGTTCTTTGTTCTCTGGCTCAAGGCGGATCACCGCGAGAGCTGTTTTCCGGCGTCTCCTAGACAACCAGCTAGCCTACTGGAATCTAGCAGAATTTTAACAGTCTAAAAAGTGTACAAAAATACTTACAATACTTTTTTCCTGGATCCATGGCGCGCGTAACAAACAATACAAATCAAAACCGAGGCTCAACAGTAAACACATAAGACGAACAACCCCGTGCACATACAAGAAAGAAGACAGCAGACTCACACGGGAACGCAAAACAAAGAACGACCAAAAGACGACCAAAAAAGACTAACATACGACTAACATGCTCGAACTGCACCCCACTTGGTCAAGGCTAGACCGGATGTCTAGATCCTACCAAAATACTGTACAGCCCCTTGGTCAAAGCTAACGCTCGTTAGGTTTACCAACGCGGATTGCAAAACTCTCAATCACTTGGTCAAATCTCTACCAGAAACGCGGATTGCAAAACTCTCAATCACGCTCTGTAGCTACATCTCCATTGAGCAAAACTCTCTCAACGTGCTCGCGGTTTAAACTCTCCCGCGACCGGCCAAAAGGGAAACCTGTTCTGTGCCAACTCTTTGGCGTATTTAACTCAAAAAACCCCGTTCTAAGCTGCAACCGATAAACAACCTAAAATTGTACATCAACTACAGGGGAACAAGATTCACGAGACCAAACTCTCACTTGAACAGCTTACCCTCGTAACGAAACAAGGACGAAGTCAAAAGACAATACGATATAAATATCTATTGCTGCTCACAACTTCCTTAGATAGTTACTTTAACTCATACCCACGCTGGGGTTTCTGTTTTCAAACAATCCAGACCAACACAACTGAACTAAATCAAGGCAAATACAACTCAGAACCATAAGAGGGTTCGTTTAAACGTACCTGTGAGCCTCAAGAATCCAGTGGAAGAACTGAGGAAATAATCTCGGCGTGCGCTCTGGCGCAAGAGAGAAGATTGATTTTCCAACGCCCACTATGGACCGACACGTCTGTCGATCAGTTCATCCACTGGAATCCCGAAGCAACACGCAGGCAGTTCTCCCATTTACCATTCCCGTTCGCCAACTGTGATAGTATTTTAAACTGGTCTAGTCAAAAGATTTACCAAGATACGTTCAAAAGGTTAAGTCTGGTTTATTGTGAAAAACAATACGTGCGCAAGGACTTCCTGAACAACGCAACAAAGGTGGTTTCGTCAGAGAAGTGAGTTCAGCCTCTTCTAGCTGTGGCTTATATGCAGTCAAAACACAGGTAAGGTCTTTCTAGGATGTGATTGGCTAACTCATTACACGTCATGTGAAATGGCAGGCGTGGCCAAGAGTACAGACGTGACAAACAAAGAAAACAAAAGGTCTGAAGACGAAGGTGTGGCCCTTCTGACTTAAACAAAGAGATGAGGAAGAGCGAGGCAGAGGGGGTGTTTACAATTACAAAAGGAGATTGAAACTAGGGGTTGTAGGGGGCTTGATGAATACTTGGGGGGAGGTGATGAATTACAAGAGAAGTGAGAGGACAAAGGTTTAAGGTGTTTGGATGTAAATTCCTGGACAGTATGCACACTTCTTTATCCATGGACCCTCAGTATACACACTTCTTTATCCATGGACCCTCAGTATACACACTTCTTTATCCATGGACCCTCAGTATGCACACTTCTTTATCCATGTACCCTCAGTATGCACACTTCTTTATCCATGTACCCTCAGTATGCACACTTCTTTATCCATGGACCCTCAGTAGACACACTTCTTTATCCATGGACCCTCAGTATACACACTTATTTATCCATGGACCCTCAGAATACACACTTATTTATCCATGGACCCTCAGTATACACACTTATTTATCCATGGACCCTCAGAATACACACTTATTTATCCATGGACCCTCAGTATACACACTTCTTTATCCCTGGACCCTCAGTATACACACTTCTTTATCCATGGACCCTCAGTATGCACACTTCTTTATCCATGGACCCTCAGTATACACACTTCTTTATCCATGGACCCTCAGTATGCACACTTCTTTATCCATGGACCCACAGTATACACACTTATTTATCCATTGACCCTCAGTATACACACTTCTTTAAACACCACTAATGTAAAAACGGTGACATTTCTGCTACAGTATACTCACTTCTTTAGTCAGAGATACTCACTTCTTTAGTCAGAGTATACTCACTTCTTTAGTCAGAGTATACTCACTTCTTTAGTCAGAGTATACTCACTTCTTTAGTCAGAGTATACTCACTTCTTTAGTCAGAGTATACCCACTTCTTTAGTCAGAGTATACCCACTTCTTTAGTCAGAATATACCCACTTCTTTAGTCAGAATATACCCACTTCTTTAGTCAGAGTATACCCACTTCTTTAGTCAGAATATACCCACTTCTTTAGTCAGAGTATACCCACTTCTTTACTTACGACTACACCCCTGCCCCTCAGCTGAAATAAGTAGGATGTACATACTGTACTTAACTGACAAAAGGAACCTCAGGAGATAGCCTTTGTTATAACGGTTTGTATATGAATAGTATTTGGCATATAAGTGGGATTTTTTATTTATTCTTCTTATGTTGATGGCAACCCCAGTTGAGTTGTTTTCAGGAGGAACTCTAGCACTCTCAAGTGGACAAAACAACACTTGGTTGAGTGGCGTTGGTTCATCTGTTTGTATTGTTAAAATGTTGTCCCTGGATGTTAAAGATATTATAGCCTACAGAATTGTTATGTCTAGCATCTATCTACCCTGAATGTTTACGATATAGCTTACAGAATCTATCTATCTATCTATCTATCTATCTATCTATCTATCTATCTATCTATCTATCTATCTATCTATCTATCTATCTATCTATCTATCTATCTATCTATCTATCTATCTATCTATCTATCTATCTATCTATCTATCTATCTACTCCACTAGTACAATTCTCTACCGCTTCCACTTCATTGTGATGGTATTGGGAACCCACTACAAAGGTTGAGTGATGTAGTTGCTAGCCATGATGAAGGCCAGGTGAACTTCCCCCTTCTCATCTTCTCATCTTCTGTCCTCAAGTATGCGAACAAACATCACAGCACACATGTGGTGACCTGGTTACACGGGTCTGGTCAACATCTGGGAGGACGTCTGACCTGGTCAGAAACCTCAGCTCCTCTTCCCAGTCTCTGACCAGTTCCTTGGAGAGGAGGGGGTCGTCCTGTTCTGTTCCTTTCCCACAGTCATGGGACCAGCACCTTCGCCCGGGTCGTGTATGGCAGTATGAAGCCCAGGGGGTCATACTGGCTTGTGAGCACTTTGTAGATGTTTCTCATGGTCAAAGCTGAGTGCACGACTGGTCTGTGCTCGTATCCCAGTGTGTCCGTGTTGCAGTGCCAACGGAGACCAAGCGCAGGTTCAGGTGAGTCTGACTTCTCCTGTGCGAGCCACGGTTCCTGGGAGCCACGGTTCCTGGGAGCCACGGTTCCTGGATGGCAGGTTACTGGCCCACTTTCTCAGGTCAAATCCACCGGATGCCAGTAACTCTCTCAGTCGGTCGACAAGTTGCCTTTACCTCTCTGGGTTCGGAAGACTCTGTAGACAAATGTCTACAAACCTCCATCGTCCCCAATTCATTGTCAATGGGGGGATTGAAACAGCCATATCTCACACACAGGGTTTGGACTGTAATAAAGCTCTTGACCTAACGAATGCAGCAATACCAACCAAACATGTCCTGCTCGCACACACGTGTGCATGCACAGAGCCACGAAATGCATTCATGGGCATCGGTCTGTGCTCTCCGAGCACCATTCAGGGTTTTTGCAGGTTCTCCCCATGCTTGGGTTTCTCTCCACAAAGAACCCCAATAGACATGCAGAACAGAATGCTCTCCTGTCCTGGGTTAGGCTCGGACATGAGCACTTAATTGGACCCGTGCGCCGCTGCCCTTGGAGGAAGGACAGCATGGATGTAATGTTTCTTTGTGTCGCCCCTCTGTGCTCACGTGCGTCATAAGATTGTAAGATGAATAAAGCATGACCTCCCTTTCCTCTGAAATACATTTTCCAGAGTGGTGAGGTCTGACATGACTTTGTAGACTAAGAAGTTAGAACTGCCACCATTGTGGGGTGTAGTCCAAAATCCCTATGGAAAAAATGAATGGGATTTCCGAAACATTAAGAAAATAAGGTCTGTGTTTAACAGAGACTCCCAGAATAGACTACTTTTTGTTCAAAAAAATTAAAATAGATAATTGAAGATGAGTTTTGTCAATGTCGAAGCCCTTAGTTGGTTCTCACTGTTCTGTTCTGATCTATTAATGTGCGGTTTACTGCGCGTTCAGGGGAGCTCTGTCGTTTAAGAGCGCTGGGATTGGCTGTTGCCGAGAAGGGGGCTTAGGGGCAGGAACACACCGAGCAGGGTCCTCAGGTCTTTCTCACCTGGATTTCGGGGGAGGCGTTTGAAATGAGGAATTGGTGCGTTGGTTGCTATTCGTGTTCCCCCCTTGATTGTTTCCCCCCAATTGATCCCTGATGTGACTGTAATTTTGTTCCTTGTGTTTCTTGTGTTTTCCCAGTTCGAAATCTGTTTGGTTTCTAATTAAAGTAAAGAATTGGGAACTCGAATCTCGACGCCTCTTTCCAGCCCCCCGTGTAAGGGACAAATTACACGACAATTTCGAACAATCCGGTGCGGCGGCAGACTTGCTGACCGGCGAGGTGAAAGAAAGGAGGACTCGACCCAGCTGTGGAGAACTGTTTGAGTAGGAAAGGAAATGAACCCATCGCACGTTTGGGAAGGGACTGTGATGTTAGGTTTCGGACAATGTTAAGCAGGAAAATACTATAAACCCACCGCATGTCTGGGGAGGCTTGTGCTAACGTTAGGACCCTGAACACTGTGTAGTCGGTTAGCATGCCCGGAGCCAGCTGGCTAACGAAGCTAGGTGCTAAGGCTAACGTGAGCCTAGCGTGTTAGCGTGCTAGCTGCAGCTAAAGAGTAAAGAGACTAGCGGAACTACAGCTAAAAAAGCCCCATATCCCAGGCCCCTGTCCCTGCGAGACGAAGAGAACGTCTGCGCCACGAGCCAGCAAGAGCAAGCTGACGAGACAAGCCAAGTATGGCAGGAGAGCAGAAGAAGGAGCTGGAGACGGCGATCAAGGCATTTGAGAAAAAAGCTAAACTCGCCCGCATGAAGGTAGACGCCGCGGCCGGGGAGGAGGAAATCAAGGGTGCATGGACGGCGTTCTCCGCTGAGGGGGAGCGGGTTTTCTCCGCGATTGAGGACTATGCGGAGAGCACGGACAGCGCGCAGAGCGGGACCGAAGCAGAAGAGGCGGAACGGAAGTGCTGGGTCAGGACCGATGAAGTGAACCAAGTGGTCTGGTCCCACCTCTGGTCAGTGTACGCGGGGCCCGCACTCACCTCCGCAGTCAGGGCGGCGAAGAGGGCCTGCACGGACGCAGGGAAAGGGGACCTGTCGTGGACGACCTTCACCTCCGCCAGGGCGCAAAATGAGGCCCTGGAGGCTCTGAACGCGAAGGCCGAAGGTCTGCTAGCCGCCTGGGAAAAGTGGATCCCGAGGGCCGAGAGAGGCGACATGGCGCAGCAAATACGGGAGCTCCAGGACAACGCGGCCGACCTCTGGACGAGACAGCTAGGCGAGCTCGGCAGGAACGAAGCCGTGATCGCCGAGGTCGAAAGGAAGGCCGTGGAGGACAGAAGAAGGGCCGCCAAGGACAGCGCTGAGGCCGCCTCGGCCGAGAGGAAAGCTGCGGAAGCTAGACTGAAGGCCGCCGAGGATAGCGCTGCGGCAGAAAGGAGGACCGCTGAGGCGGAGGAGAGAAACACTGAAACGAGACAGAAGGCTGCCGTACTCCAGCTGACGACGGCTGAGGCAGCCGAGGTAGAGCGCGTCAGGGTGGCCGAGGCCCAGCGAAAGGCGTGGGAGGAGACGCGGGGCGCTGCGCCGGTCGGCTCGGAAGGAGGAGACGCGCATGAAAGAGTCACACCGAGAGTGCGCCTCCAACCCCTGCAGCTGCCGAGGTTCGGCGGGTGCAGGAGAGACTTCCACCGGTGGCGGAAAGACTGGGAGAGCCTCCAGCGCCAAGGGGATCCGTACGGGTCACCTGAGGTTAAAAAGTTTCAGCTCCTGGGCAGCGTGGAGCGGAAGGTTCTTGACGAACTCAGGCTCTCAAGTTACAACTCCGCCGAGGAAATGCTCAGGGTCCTCGAGAACCGGTTCGGAGACAAGGCCGCGATCGCGATTCAAATAATCGAGGAGCTGGAAAAAATCCCGGCGGCGAGATGGAGTCAGCCCAGGAAAACTATCGACCTCATCCAAACTGTGGAGAAGGCTCTGGTCGACCTGAAAGACCTCGGGAGCACCGACGCCATTAAGAACCCGCTCGCAGTCAGAACCATAGAGAGCAAACTACCGTCTCGCTTACAGGAGAGCTGGCTTGCCTTCAGGCTTAAGGGCACAAACGGCGTCACTCCGGAACGCCATTTCGACGCCCTCCTGGGGTTCCTGAAGGAGCAGGAGGCGATCCTCGAAGGGCTGGAGCTTCTGGGGAAGTCGGAGGCACCTGAGAGGACGAACAGGTGGGAGAAGAAAGCGCTCACGAGATCCACGGGAGCGGTCCCCGAGGAAGAGGCAAGCGGCGAGAGCGAGGACGAGGGTCATGGAGACGAGTCGGAAGAGCGGGGAGCGTACTCGAGGGCCACGGGCGCACGCCCGGAGGGAGACGCATGCGGCGTGTGCGGAGGCAGGGATCACGAGGGGAAGGTATATTTCTGCGGGAAGTTCAGGAGCCTCGGCCCGGTCGAAAGGAAGAAAACAGCGAAGAGGATCAACGCCTGCCGGAGGTGCCTGGACTCTCACGGCGAAAGTGGGAGGTGCTCCAACAGGTTCATCTGCAAGAGGATACGCTGCCGGAAAGGCGAGTTCCCGGAGCACCACCACCTGTTGTGCCCTTATGAGGGAGAGGAGAAGGGTGGCGGAGAGCAGCGGGGAAGGCAGAAGGAGGGAAGAGGCGGTCCCCCGGGGGCAGGGGGGGTGCCCGAGCAGCTGGAGAAGGCCCTTACCCAAACCGAACCCGAGGCAGTAGCTGCAATGAGGAAGGCGTGGAGGGAAGCACGCACACTCAGGGCGGAGGCGCGTGCGGATGTAGGAGGAGAGGATCTCTCGGGAGGAAGCGGCCCCGGAGTGCACCCGGTGCTCATGATGATCATGAAAGTCACCGTCGGTGGGGGACAGACGGTCGGGGCCCTGATGGATCTGGCGTCCGACACCAACTACATCACCCACCAAGCCGCCAACAGACTCCGCCTGAGGGGAGAGAAAGTCACGCTGATCGTGCACGGGGTCGGACCGATGGAGGCGAGGGTCAAGACCAGGAAGTACCAACTCAAGATCAGGGTGCGGACCCCAGAGCGCTCCTGGACGCTCCACGAGTTGACTTGCTACGGCCTGGAAACAATCGCCAACCCGTCGACCCGGGGCGGCTCCAGAGACTCTTCCCAGGGGTCAAGAGGGAGGAGTTGGTCCGCCCGGACAAGATCGAACTCTTAATCAGCCTCCGGGAGGGTCGGCTCGCCCCGTGGCAGATGAAGAGAGTGGGTGACTTGGTCCTGTGGGACGGCCCGCTGGGGAAGGTCGTAGGGGGGACGCACCCTGGCCTGCTCGAGGACGTCGAGGTGACTGCCCACCGGTCCAACACGCACTTTGCGCGCTCGATGAGGACGGCGGCTGAGAGGGTCGAGGAGATCCTAGAAGAGGAGGAGCCTGAAAGAACGGCCAGGACCGCGGCCACGAGCGGCGTGGAGTTCTTGGAGTGGTTGAGGTGGGACAGTATCGGCGCCGCCTGCGTGCCCAAGTGCGGGGGGTGCCGGTGCGGGACGTGCCAGCCGGGCGGTAAAGAGATGTCGCTGGTGGAGGAAAAAGAGCTGGAGGAGATCAAGAAGGGCCTATCCTACGTGGAGGCGGATGGACACAGCGACTCCCCCCACTGGGATGCGGCGTACCCCTGGGTAGAAGATCCGGTCTCGCTTCCGGACAACAGGAAGGTAGTGGAAGCGACGTTCCGAAGGACCGAGAAGCGGCTCGCAAGGGAGGCGCGGTGGAAAGCGGCCTACACGGAGCAGGTCCGCGACTTCCTGGAAAGAGGAGCAGCCGTCGAGCTGACGAAGGACGCCATTGACGCCTGGAAGGGGCCCGTCTGGTACGTGAGTCATCTGGTCGCGCTCAACCCCCACTCGCTCACCACGCCGGTGCGCCTCGTCTGGAATAGCAGCCAGGAGTTCAGGGGAGTGAGCCTGAACAGCCTGCTATTGAAGGGGCCGGACGTCCTGAACCCGATCCGAGCGGTGCTGCTCAGGTTCAGAACCGGGGTGCACGCGGCCGTGGGAGACATCCGCAAGATGTACAACTCGGTGTGGCTGAAGGAGCGAGAAGTCCACCTCCACCGCTTCCTCTGGAGAGACTCGCCGGAGGAGGACATCCGAGTTTTCGCCGTCACCCGAGTGAACATCGGCGACAGGCCGGCGGGGTGCATCGCGCAACTGGCTTTGAGGGAGACGGCCAACCTGCCGAAGTTCCGTGACATGGCCAAGGAGAGGAGGGTCATCGAGGAAGACTGCTACGTGGACGACGTTCTCACGTCCCACAACGATCTAGAGGAGCTTGACAAGATCACAGCAGGGGTAGAGAAGATACTCAGTGCGGGAGGCTTCTCGCTCAAGCCATGGGTCCGCTCCGGTCAAAGTGGGAAGCGTGGGAGCGTCCCGAACGGGCAGGGCGGCAAGAGCCTTGAACCGGCGGCCGAGACCCTCGTGCTGCCAAATCAGCTCGGAGAAGAAGACAACAAGGCCCTCGGCCTCGGGTACCACGTGAGCAGCGACCAGCTCTTCCTGAGGGCCCCGATCAACTTCTCCGGGAGGAAGCAGAAGCTGAGGCTGGAGGCCAACCTCTCAGAGGTGGAGGTCAAAGCAAGGACGCCGGACCCCTTGTCGAGGCGTGAGCTCCTGAGCCAAGTCGCAGGACTCTACGACCCTCTCGGTCTGGTGACCCCCGTCAAGGAAAAGGGAGCCATCCTGGTGAGAAGGGCGTTCCAGGAGTCCGGAAGGAAGGAAGCCAGGCAGGGCTCGTGGGACAACCCCCTCTCCCAGAATCTCCGGGGCGAGGCCATCCTGCTGTTCGAGGAGTACGCGCGACTGAGCCGCGTCAGTTTCCCGAGGGGCCTGACCCCATCCGGATGGAAAGGGAAACCGTGGGGAGTGACGTTTTCGGATGGGAGCGACGACGCTTTCGGAGCCGTCCTCTACCTGAGGTGGGAGACGTCCACCGGGGTGGTCACGCGCCTAGTCGAGGCAAAGGCCAAACTGACGCCCCTGGACCAGAAAGGCGACGTGGTCAAGTCTGAAATCTGCGGAGCGGTCTTCGCCTCCAGACTGAAGAAGTACTGGGAGAAGCAGAGCCGGCTGGAGGTCGAGAGATGGGTCCACTTCGTGGACAGCCAGACCATCCTGGGAGCCATCCAGAGGGAGAGCTACGGGTACCAGACGTTCTTCGCGAACAGGGTCGGTGAGATCCAGAGGGCCGGGCCCGTAGCTGACTGGAGGTGGATCCCTGGAGAACTGAACGTCGCCGACCTCGTCACCCGAGGGTGCTCCCCGGAAGACCTGGGGGAGCACTCCGTCTGGCAGAAGGGGCCCAAGTTCTTGGAGGGGCCGGTGGATGAGTGGCCCATGAAATCCGCGGGGGAGGTGGCGGCCGAAGCAAGGGAGGCCGTGAGCAAGCTCCAGAGAAAGGCCTTCACAGCGGTCCTCACTCGCGCCCAGGCGCGGAAGGCGCTAAGTCCCGGGGCCGCGGCAGGAAGAGAGGGTGAGGCCCTTAGCTCCCCCGAAGAAAAGAGAGAGACGACCGCCTCAGGAGAAAGGGGCGAGGAGGGGCTGTGGGGTGCGAGTATAGTTGAACTGATCAAGCCGGAGAAGTTCAGCACCCTGCGTGGGCTGTGTGGGGCGCTCGGTTGGCTCAGGCGGGTCGTGAGGAGGTGGCTGGATCGCAGAGGAGCCGCAAAGAGAGAAAAGTGGGAGGCCAAGCTCGAGAGGAAGCCTAAGGAGGCGCCCGTGCTGAGCGCGTGGGAGCTGAGAGCCGCGTTCCAGGAGTTGTGTCTGGCGGCCCAAAAAGGAGTCGTCTTCCCCGAATCCACGCTGAGTCGGCTGGTGGTGGCCAAGGACGCCGGGACTGGACTGCTAAGGTGCTATGGAAGGGTCCGAGGCGTGGGAGCGGGCAAAGTAGGAGTGCCGCTGGTCCCCTACGGAGCATGGGTCAGCACCCTGTTGGCCCGCGAGGCTCACAGAGCAAATCACGAGGGCACGGCCGGGACCCTTCTGCGGATGAGAGGGAAGGCCTGGGTGGTGCAAGGTCAGCGGGCTGCGTGGAAAGTTGCCGACTCCTGCGTCCCCTGTCGAAAGACCAGGGCGAAGGCGTGCAAGCAGGTCATGAGTAGTCTCCCCCTCGAACGGACCGAGCCAGCCGCTCCTTTCGCGTTCACCTCCGTGGACCTCTTTGGCCCGTACACTGTCAAGGACGTGGTGAAGAGGAGGTCCGGAATGAAAGTTTGGGGCGTGGTGTTCGCTTGCATGGCCTCACGAGCAATGCACGCGGATATGGTGGAGAGCCTGTCCACAGAGAGTTTCCTGGGCTGCTACCAGAGGTTCACCGCGCTCCGTGGGCACCCCAAGAAGATCTGGTCGGACCAGGGGACGAACTTCATAGGGGCCCGGCCGGTCTTGAAGGAGATCTACGGATTCCTGGGAGGGATCAATAAGGACAGGGTGACGGCCGAAGCCGCTGAGCACGGAACCGAGTGGGCCTGGGCGCTCCATCCGCCCGACTCTCCCCATCGGAATGGCGCGGCTGAGGCGGCAGTCCGGGTGATTAAGCGGGCGCTGGGCAGCATCGGAGGGGATGGGAACCTCACAGGGCTGGAGTTCCAGACGGCGCTCTTCCTTGCGGCCAACCTGGCAAATGAGAGGCCTATCGGCGCCAGGGTCCAGATGCGGGATGACGCAGTGGAGGTCATCACTCCCAACTCCTTGCTGCTGGGAAGGGCCGGGCCCGAAGGAGACATGCGGGGGTTCGAGCCCACGACCTACCCCTTTGTGAGATTGAGGGCGGTGCAGGCCGAGGTGAACAGGTTCTGGTTGCGGTGGAGCCAACTGGCCGGGCCGAGTCTGTTCATCAGGCCCAAGTGGCACAGGAAAGCCCGAAATGTGGCGGTGGGAGACCTGGTCTGGTTGGCGGACCAGAATGCCCTGAGGGGTCAGTTTAGACTCGGGCGGGTCTTGGAAGTGACTCCCGACAAGGAGGGGGTCGTCAGGGATGCCATGGTGAAGGTGTGCCCCAGCTACCCCGCGTCCGGGCACGCTCGTCCGAGGGCGGGGACTACCGAAGGACGGGGACCCTCCGTCGTACTCAGCAGGGACGTGCGGAGGCTCGTGGTGCTCATTCCCGTGGAGGAACAGGATGGCGGGCCCGCGGACGTATGATGGCGGTGGGTTTTGTGGTCCCCTTGGGTCTGGAGACCAGGGGACCAAGTGGGAGGTGTGCGGTTTACTGCGCGTTCAGGGGAGCTCTGTCGTTTAAGAGCGCTGGGATTGGCTGTTGCCGAGAAGGGGGCTTAGGGGCAGGAACACACCGAGCAGGGTCCTCAGGTCTTTCTCACCTGGATTTCGGGGGAGGCGTTTGAAATGAGGAATTGGTGCGTTGGTTGCTATTCGTGTTCCCCCCTTGATTGTTTCCCCCCAATTGATCCCTGATGTGACTGTAATTTTGTTCCTTGTGTTTCTTGTGTTTTCCCAGTTCGAAATCTGTTTGGTTTCTAATTAAAGTAAAGAATTGGGAACTCGAATCTCGACGCCTCTTTCCAGCCCCCCGTGTAAGGGACAAATTACACGACAATTAATGAACAATGGAATCGAATGCAGCAAAAAGTGAACAACAGCTCCCTCTTGCGGTGCAACAGCGTAATCGCAGTGGACGGTGACAGCAGCAGGGGGAGGAGGCAGAGGCTGCCAGACCGGATCCTTCATGAGGGAAGAGGCCAGGGAAGAGGCCAGGGACAGCCAGCCCCGGCTTCTCCTCTCGAGTCATATTAATTGCGTGGTTCAATCCCAGGAGCCCGAGTAGGGGGCTGTGATAGTGCTCATAGGATGTCCCGTCATGAAGGTAAGGGGGGGTCCGGGTGCGCTGGGTTCGTTTGCCCAGATTGTTTCTGCTAACTAACCAGCTACATGTTAGATAGCTTAGCTTACGACGATTAGCTCACGTTAGCCAGCTAAGGACCGAATGCATTGGCATGGGTGCATGATGGCGGCCCCCAGGCACTAACCCCCCTAGTACTAACCCGTGCCCCCTAGTACTAACCCGTGCCCCCTAGTACTAACCCGTGCCCCCTAGTACTAACCCGTCCCCCTAGTACTAACCCGTGCCCCCTAGTACTAACCCGTCCCCCTAGTGAAGCTGCTCCTAGTCACCCTGCCAGCCAGAGCTAGTATGGGCCTGAACCACCAGACGAGGCTAGACTCAGTTAGCTAGCTGGCTAGCCTAGCTAATAGTGACTATCTAGTGGGCTAGCCTAGCTAATAGTAACTAGCTAGTGGGCTAGCCTAGCTAATAGTGACTAGCTAGCTGGCTAGCCTAGCTAATAGTGACTAGCTAGTGGGCTAGCCTAGCTAATAGTGACTAGCTAGCTGGCTAGCCTAGCTAATAGTAACTAGCTAGTGGGCTAACCTAGCTAATAGTAACTAGCTAGTGGGCTAGCCTAGCTAATAGTAACTAGCTAGTGGGCTAGCCTAGCTAATAGTAACTAGCTAGTGGGCTAACCTAGCTAATAGTAACTAGCTAGTGGGCTAGCCTAGCTAATAGTGACTAGCTAGTGGGCTAGCCTAGCTAATAGTGACTAGCTAGTGGGCTAGCCTAGCTAATAGTGACTAGCTAGTGGGCTAACCTGGCTAATAGTAACTAGCTAGTGGGCTAGCCTAGCTAATAGTGACTAGCTAGTGGGCTAGCCTAGCTAATAGTAACTAGCTAGTGGGCTAGCCTAGCTAATAGTAACTAGCTAGTGGGCTAACCTGGCTAATAGTGACTAGCTAGTGGGCTAACCTAGCTAATAGTGACTAGCTAGTGGGCTAGCCTAGCTAATAGTAACTAGCTAGTGGGCTAACCTGGCTAATAGTAACTAGCTAGTGGGCTAACCTAGCTAATAGTGACTAGCTAGTGGGCTAGCCTAGCTAATAGTAACTAGCTAGTGGGCTAGCCTAGCTAATAGTGACTAGCTAGTGGGCTAACCTAGCTAATAGTAACTAGCTAGTGGGCTAGCCTAGCTAATAGTGACTAGCTAGTGGGCTAGCCTAGCTAATAGTAACTAGCTAGTGGGCTAGCCTAGCTAATAGTGACTAGCTAGTGGGCTAACCTAGCTAATAGTAACTAGCTAGTGGGCTAGTCTAGCTAATAGTAACTAGCTAGTGGGCTAACCTAGCTAATAGTAACTAGCTAGTGGGCTAGCGACACATATCTATCTAGAGATCGAAACTAGCAGCGTGTGTGTCAGTTAATTCACCAGCTAAGTTAGTTAGGTACCAGTTATCATTCACGTTAGCTAATAAGAGGTAGTTGGCTGCTAGCTACTTCACTAGTCTCAGATGCACTCCTCTTTGCTGGCTCATTCGTTGGTCGCACTCCCTTCACCAAGTCCCCACTCAACCCTGCTATCATCTATCTAGTGAGCTAGTATCCATACTAGCTAGTGCTCGTTAATGCAGCTAGTCATACTAGCTAGTGCTCGTTAATGCAGCTAGTCTACTAGCTAGTGCTCGTTAATGCAGCTAGTCTACTAGCTAGTGCTCGTTAATGCAGCTAGTCTACTAGCTAGTGCTCGTTAATGCAGCTAGTCATACTAGCTAGTGCTCTTTAATGCAGCTAGTCTACTAGCTAGTGCTCTTTAATGCAGCTAGTCTACTAGCTAGTGCTCGTTAATGCAGCTAGTCTACTAGCTAGTGCTCGTTAATGCAGCTAGTCATACTAGCTAGTGCTCGTTAATGCAGCTAGTCTACTAGCTAGTGCTCGTTAATGCAGCTAGTCATACTAGCTAGTGCTCGTTAATGCAGCTAGTCATACTAGCTAGTGCTCGTTAATGCAGCTAGTCATACTAGCTAGTGCTCGTTAATGCAGCTAGTCTACTAGCTAGTGCTCGTTAATGCAGCTAGTCATACTAGCTAGTGCTCGTTAATGCAGCTAGTCTACTAGCTAGTGCTCGTTAATGCAGCTAGTCATACTAGCTAGTGCTCGTTAATGCAGCTAGTCATACTAGCTAGTGCTCGTTAATGCAGCTAGTCATACTAGCTAGTGCTCGTTAATGCAGCTAGTCTACTAGCTAGTGCTCGTTAATGCAGCTAGTCTACTAGCTAGTGCTCGTTAATGCAGCTAGTCATACTAGCTAGTGCTCGTTAATGCAGCTAGTCTACTAGCTAGTGCTCGTTAATGCAGCTAGTCATACTAGCTAGTGCTCGTTAATGCAGCTAGTCATACTAGCTAGTGCTCGTTAATGCAGCTAGTCATACTAGCTAGTGCTCGTTAATGCAGCTAGTCATACTAGCTAGTGCTCGTTAATGCAGCTAGTCATACTAGCTAGTGCTCGTTAATGCAGCTAGTCTACTAGCTAGTGCTCGTTAATGCAGCTAGTCATACTAGCTAGTGCTCGTTAATGCAGCTAGTCTACTAGCTAGTGCTCGTTAATGCAGCTAGTCATACTAGCTAGTGCTCGTTAATGCAGCTAGTCTACTAGCTAGTGCTCGTTAATGCAGCTAGTCATACTAGCTAGTGCTCGTTAATGCAGCTAGTCATACTAGCTAGTGCTCGTTAATGCAGCTAGTCATACTAGCTAGTGCTCGTTAATGCAGCTAGTCTACTAGCTAGTGCTCGTTAATGCAGCTAGTCATACTAGCTAGTGCTCGTTAATGCAGCTAGTCTACTAGCTAGTGCTCGTTAATGCAGCTAGTCATACTAGCTAGTGCTCGTTAATGCAGCTAGTCATACTAGCTAGTGCTCGTTAATGCAGCTAGTCATACTAGCTAGTGCTCGTTAATGCAGCTAGTCATACTAGCTAGTGCTCGTTAATGCAGCTAGTCTACTAGCTAGTGCTCGTTAATGCAGCTAGTCATACTAGCTAGTGCTCGTTAATGCAGCTAGTCATACTAGCTAGTGCTCGTTAATGCAGCTAGTCATACTAGCTAGTGCTCGTTAATGCAGCTAGTCATACTAGCTAGTGCTCGTTAATGCAGCTAGTCATACTAGCCAGTGCTCGTTAATGCAGCTAGTCTACTAGCTAGTGCTCGTTAATGCAGCTAGTCATACTAGCTAGTGCTCGTTAATGCAGCTAGTCTACTAGCTAGTGCTCGTTAATGCAGCTAGTCATACTAGCTAGTGCTCGTTAATGCAGCTAGTCATACTAGCTAGTGCTCGTTAATGCAGCTAGTCATACTAGCTAGTGCTCGTTAATGCAGCTAGTCTACTAGCTAGTGCTCGTTAATGCAGCTAGTCATACTAGCTAGTGCTCGTTAATGCAGCTAGTCTACTAGCTAGTGCTCGTTAATGCAGCTAGTCTAACACAATGCTCTGCCAGAGCGTGGATGCATTGTCATCAAAATTGTACTAGCTAACGCTGATTAGTGTTGTAACAGTTAGTGCTAGGCTATCTATCTATCTATCTATCTATCTATCAACTATCTATCTATCTATCTATCTATCTATCTATCTATCTATCTGTGCTAGCAAAGATATTCCGGTTGTAGCTAGTTAGTGCTAGATGGCTAGTACTAGCGGGTTGTAGCTAGTTAGTGCTAGATGGCTGGTACTAGCGGGTTGTAGCTAGTTAGTGCTAGATGGCTGGTACTAGCGGGTTGTAGCTAGTTAGTGCTAGATGGCTAGTAATCTAGTACTAGCGGGTTGTAGCTAGTTAGTGCTAGATGGCTAGTACTAGCGGGTTGTAGCTAGTTAGTGCTAGATGGCTAGTAATCTAGTACTAGCGGGTTGTAGCTAGTTAGTGCTAGATGGCTAGTACTAGCGGGTTGTAGCTAGTTAGTGCTAGATGGCTAGTACTAGCGGGTTGTAGCTAGTTAGTGCTAGATGGCTGGTACTAGCGGGTTGTAGCTAGTTAGTGCTAGATGACTGGTACTAGCGGGTTGTAGCTAGTTAGTGCTAGATGACTGGTACTAGCGGGTTGTAGCTAGTTAGTGCTAGATGGCTAGTAATCTAGTACTAGCGGGTTGTAGCTAGTTAGTGCTAGATGACTAGTACTAGCGAGTGGTGGGGCCCTGTTCCTCGGCCTTCATTAAACGGTTAGATCATGTCTTCTCCGGGTCGACAATCTAACGTGAGCCAGCTGGTCAGCACGGAAACAGATCGTTATTCAAGTTGACAATTGTTTACAGCAACCTAATCAGGTTGCTAGTGCTAGTATCCAGGGAAGGGCAAAGCTAACCCTAACCCTTCATGCCTAACTGTATGTACTGCAGCTAGTTTCTGCACGGCTGTAGTCAGTAAATTGACTGCTTTCCAAGTTGGCCTTTATATAAAGCCTAGCTAGTTACAGTGAGCTGCCAACTTTTCAGATAAACAGCGACTGTTTTTACGGCGACCGGTTAGCTTTGGTTAGCTTTTTGAAGCAGAATTTCCCAAAACACGACTCAGCGCCCGCCATTATTGTGAGGTGGTAGAGACGTAAGAATAGCGGGCAAGTCTATTTTTACGGCCGATGCCTTTCAGAAAAGCTTAGGCTGCGTTCCGAATAACATATTTCTACTTTTTACTACCAGTACGTAGGCCTACTACCGCTGCCCAGAGAAAGTACGTACATGCACGCAGTACGCATACAATTGGGACATCACTTTGTCATAACATTGCGCCTTGAAATTTGCCCACATCCGTCGCAGTCCATAACGCGACATCCATCCACAGCTGTCGTGACCTATGGTCGTGACTCGCACATGTGACGCAATTTCTGCTGCGCACAGGATTGTGGGCCAGAATTGCCAGAAAATTCTGCTGGCGTGCATATTGCAAAATACAACCGGATGTAGTAGGACATCCTGGCATTTTTGCGATACTGCATGTGGCATTCTATATATTGGGACATACTACATCCTTTTTTGGCATACTATATAGTATGGAAGTATGCGATTCAGAATGCAGCCATGGAGTGAGACACAACAGAAGTTGTGCATGCGTGTCACAAAAACATTTTGGGGCCCGTGCACACTTTTTTGGGGGGGCTGTTATTTTTATTAATGTTTGTACTTGAAGCCGTGGATTACCACATAGAGGGGAGACACGCAGGGAAAATCATAAATGTTGGGGGTGGGTCTTGGGGGTCTCCCATAAGAAATGTTGACCTTCACTTAAAGCCGCAATCATTGATTTTACTCCCATTGTCAAAACTAATTAAAACCATCTGATTGTTTAATTGAGCCATCACATCCTAATAGTGTCCTACTTCAATGACTCAGCCCTATGGGTCACCATGTTGTTATTCCAGCATTTCTGCCTGTGTTGTCCTGTCTTTGCACTGACTTGTCTTGTCTCTGCACCTGGTTCAGTGTTGTCTACATGCTATGCACCTTGCCCAAAAGCAAATTCCTAGTATGGCAATAAAACAAATTCTGATTCTGAATAGCTGGCCCGTACCTTTGCTCATGCCTTAAACCTGTATATTATACACTTAAGCCTTTTTTGTAAACAAATCTCTTACTGCCATCTAGTGGTAAATAAAATCAATGATTGCAGCTTTAATATCCTGCATTCTGGTGGATTTTTATGCACCACTTTGTGCTGGATTAGCTTGTCTGCTGCTAAGGTGTAGATTTTGACAACACATAGAGGATATGGCCCCCTCAAAACTTAGAACATGTACCTTTGCCCCCACCCCCCCCCAATAAAAACATGGAAGAAGCAGACTTTTATTTAGAAAAAACGCTCTGAGAGCCAACCCTTTGATGAAACTTTGATATCGGCCGTTGTATGTGATTGTAAATAACCTTATAACATGGCTTATAATGCTAAATTCCGAATCTGTCCTTTTAAGAGTCGAGACAGGGCAACACGCTGAACTTCAACATTCTCTCTAGGTTGTCCAGACAAGCCCCCCAGAGACATTTCCAGTCATCCCGATCCTCCATGCATCTGTCTAGCTTGCCAGTACTTTTGTATTAACGCTAGTTAGCTAGCCTATCTAGATCGGCGTGGCATGTGTCTGAATACAACTTGCTTGCATGTACAAACATAAACTTAGCTACCTTTGGGAGGGATCGCCAAGTAGACTACTTAAAAAAATATAAATAAATACATACCCATCACATGAGTTGGCTGGTGCAGAACAATACTGGGAGAATCACAAACCTGCTTCTGATTTCAAAGTTCAAAGTCAAACTCAAAAGTTCAAACTCATTTCCACCGATTTGCAATTACGAATCGAAATTGTGACACCCAAGTAGTGCTGATACTGGTGGATGGAGGTCACAGAGTCAGAGGGCTGGTTACCATGAGGGAACATGCATAATGGATGGTGGACGTGTTTGCATGTGTACTTGTTCATAATTATTTAGCAGTAATTGGCCATTTAGTCGTCCCTAATTACCTAATAAAAAAATCCGGCCCTGTCACCGTCTGCCCGGGACCCCTCCCGGTACCCGTGCCCAATATGAATGCTGTCAGACGCACGGTGTGTGAGGAAAATGGATCAGACAGAGATATACACACAGAGATACAGAAGCTTGCCCTTTATTGTGTTGTATGAGATGTTTGGAGGACATGGTGCATCCTCTTAAAAATAGGCCTAGTAATGTAATTACTTTTCTTAACTAAAGCTGTCTGTGTCCCTCTCCATGTCAACCCTCCCCAGGTGTAAGCTGTGATGCGTGTTTGAAAGGCAACTTCCGAGGCCGCAGATACAAGTGTTTAATTTGCTACGACTACGACCTGTGCGCGTCGTGCTACGAGAGCGGAGCCACCACCACCAGACACACCACAGAGCACCCTATGCAGTGCATATTAACCCGGGTCGACTTTGGTAAGTGGCCTAGCCCTCCTGGTATACTGTGTGCATTGAAGAGTGACATAAAGCTTACACACTGATAATTAGGCATAGCGGGGGACTTGGTCCACTGATATTCTGAGGCAACAAGTAGGCCGACACTAACATCATTGTAAGTAAAGTAAAGTTGCCTCCTAGGCCGCATGGCTGTGTAGTCGCTGGTGGAATGCGTCCTCTGCATCTGACCCTTCCAAGCTAGAAGCAGTGGGCAGCCTCACCAGCGGCACTCGGTGCCATTTTATATCATATAGTGGGCCTAATGGTTAAACATAGGGATTGTATGGTTTCAACAAGACTACCTAAATCTGTAGTCAGAAAGAGTCAGTCTAAGAGTAGGGCTGCAGCTCATGATTTGTTAATCGAGTATTCTGCAGATTATTCCATCGAGGTCTGTGCCATCGGCAATGATTTATACAGCCAAAAAATTTACCATGGATTAGTTCTGCAGTGCACTTTTGGAATTGACAGTGGATGGATTTTAGTAAAGTGGTGATAAGTTGTAGGGCCATGTTTACTGCGTCGTCCACAGACCTGTTTGCTCTGTAGGTGAACTGCAGGGGGTCCAGGGGTGGGTCTGTGATGGATCTGAGGTGCAGAAGAACAAGGCGCTCAAAGACCTTCATTACTACAGAGGTCATGGCGACTACAGGCCTGTAGTCATTGAAGCCTGTGATCTTGGTTTTCTTGGGGACAGGGATGATGGTGGAGGTCTTGAAGCAGGCTAGTGCATGACATGTCTCTAGTGAGGTGTTGAAGATGTCATTGAACACCGAGGACAGCTGATCAGCACAAGACTTAGGCATGGAGGGGGAGAGTCTGGTCTGGACACTTTCCGGGGGTTCCGTCACCTGAACAGGCGGTTCCGTCACCTGAACAGGCGGTTCCGTCTCCTGAACAGGCGGTTCCGTCACCTGAACAGGCGGTTCCGTCTCCTGAACAGGCGGTTCCGTCTCCTGAACAGGCGGTTCCGTCTCCTGAACAGGCGGTTCCGTCTCCTGAACAGGCGGTTCCGTCTCCTGAACAGGCGGTTCGCATCCTTTTCTAGGATGGTGAGGGGCTGTGTTGCAGTGGGGGGGGGCAGCTGTGGAGAGGTCCGGGCCCTGTTGGAATGGGGGCTGGCTTGTTGGCGCTGTTGGAATGGGGGCTGGCTTGTTGGGGCTGTTGGAATGGGGGCTGGGCTGTTGGAATGGGGGCTGGGTTGTGCGGGCTGATGGGTGAGGGAGGCGGGGAGAGGGTAGGGGGGGGTATTGTTGTCTTCCTGAGTTTGGCTGTGAACCAGGGCTTGTTGTTGTAGCTGATCTTGGTGCGAGTTGGGACATGTTTTCACAGTGTCTTTGTACTCATCCGGGCTGTTACCAGCCTCCGCATCCGCCCAGTCAACTGAGCCCCCATCATAGCCAGCCTATCCTCCTTAGCTTCGCTGGTACATTTCTTGAATTTCCTAACGACAAGCATAGAGAATTTTAGTTTCTGCCTGTGTTTAGGGATCAAGTGAATGGTTTTGTAGTCTGAGTGTAATTAGATAATGTGTAATTAGCTAATGTGTCTTCGTGTTGACAGGTGTCGGTGAACCAACGTATTCACAGCAAGCAAATTGTCATCTAAAGCTATACTAACGTAAGCTAACTGGGACTGTCTCATGACTAGCTAACGTTAGCTAGCTATGTAGCTAACCATATTGTGCCATATTGTATTAAAGTCATATCTTATCTCAAAATAGCCTGCCAAAAAAGACTTAATATTTAGAAACAGTCACATTTGTGTGGGACATTACAGCGTCTCCTCAGAAGAGAGAATTAAAGCAGATGGTGAGCGTAATTGAGTTGGTTCCTTAAAAAAATGCAACTGCTGCAATTTTGGCAGCGTTTCGGGCTCCCACCGAATGACAATGGAGAGCCAGCAAATATTGACGAGGCAGTTGCTAGTTAGCGGGATAGCTAATTAGCGCGGTCCAGAGAGCAGGAAGTCCCACTTTGCCGCTCGACAAGCAGTGGAAGCCTGCAGAGGGAACCAGGCTGATGGGGAACTGGACATCAACCCATGAGGCCCCTAAGCCCTTAAAAGTGTCCGGGACCCTTTGCTCAAGGTCCAGCTACAAAGTCCCGCCACAGAACTGGGCTGGGGGGCAGATCCAGCCTGACTTGGCCCCGGACACTTGGTGTTAGAGAACCAGGGTTGGATCCAGGGCCAGGGCTAGGGTTGGATGTCTGCACAGGGGACCAGGCAGGATGGAGAGGAGGGCAGAGGTCCAGGGCTCCAGGGAGAGATCCAGGGCTCCAGGGAGAGATCCAGGGCTCCAGGGAGAGATCCAGGGCTCCAGGGAGAGGTCCAGGGCTCCAGGGAGAGATCCAGGGCTCCAGGGAGAGATCCAGGGCTCCAGGGAGAGATCCAGGGCTCCAGGGAGAGATCCAGGGCTCCAGGGAGAGATCCAGGGCTCCAGGGAGAGATCCAGGGCTCCAGGGAGAGATCCAGGGCTCCAGGGAGAGATCCAGGGCTCCAGGCCCTTCCAGCCTGGTGCCCTGAGCGGGCAGGGAAGCAGGCGTAGAACGCCAGGATGTTGGGGTCCCACCTATATCCAGGTGCAGGGAACCAGGCTGGTTACCAGGCCTGATGAGAGAACCAGGGCTGCGGTCGCAATAACAGGTTATGACTGGTTGGTCAACCGCCTCTGAGCCAGGGATCAGGTCCTAGAGAAAGCCACACCTATACCAGAATGACAAGGCAGCTACTGTATATTTCTGGCATTAAAAAATCTAAATAAAATCGGCCTGGTGGGGGTTCTTATTGGCCTGGGGACGTACAGACCTGTACAATTATGGGGAAACACTGGGGGTAGGTTTCTGATTTCCCTCAGATGTTCATGGGCTACTAATTTTAGTTAATTATCGATTAGTCTCAGTAATAACCTTAAGACCTAAATCGTTTGGGTCTGCAACAAACAGAAGTGATTGAGATGTAGAGGAAGTGCTTTCAATCCTCCAGCCCACCCCCTGAGCATCCAAAGCATTTCAGCTCCCTCTACCTCCACTGTGTTCACCTTTGAGACTGGCTTGAAATACCTGCCCCCCACATAGAAGAGCACCAATCAGAATTTGCCCAAACCACTGACAGAAAAGTGGCTCTTCGGAACTTATTGTCCAAACACATATCCCGAGTCCCACAGTCCTGAGCCAGACGTTAGATGTAAATGTTACATTTAAGGCTACTACAAGAGGCTACTACAAGAGGCTACTACAAGAGGCTACTACAAGAGGCTACTACAAGAGGCTACTACAGGCCTAACCTCATTGCCATGTTCCTTCCTTCCTTCCTTGCAGACCTTTACTACGGAGGGGAGGCCTTCTCGGTGGAGCAGCCCCAGGCCTTCACCTGTCCCTACTGCGGCAGGATGGGCTACACAGAGAGCTCCCTGCAGGAGCATGTGGCGGCCGAGCACACAGAGACGTCCAGCGAGGTGGTGAGTCAGTCGCTTCCTAACCCTAAACCACTCTGGAACCACACACGGACCACACTGGGTTTGGTGGGGGAGCTCCTATAGATGCTCAAACTATCAGTGGACTACATGTGTTGATGTACAGAAACTAGTCAAGGGTAGTGGATGGTGGTGGGTTGAAGGTTGATAGGCGATCATCTGTAGCGTGACCCTCCAAATGAAGTGAAACTGTTCAGTGCACATGAGTGACTTCTGAACTGAGCCTAGTGTATAAGTACCTAACACTGGCCCAAATGTTGAGTTTAAGACTTATGTTTATTCAAATTCGCAGGCCATTGAAAAGCGTTATTTAGTGGCCCGGAGGTGTTCAAGACTGCACCGGGTCAGCGGGTCAGTGCTTATGTCCAGCCCTGCATTGCCTGAGATCCATTGTGTACTTACTGTACCTGTGACATGAGCAATGAGCACTAATATGGACCCAACCTTATATAGACCCAGCTAATAAGCAGTGAGGACTAATATGGACCCAACCTTATATGGACCCAACCACAGCTAACACAATGGATCTCTATGGGCACATGTGACATGAAAAATGAGTATTATCTCAACAGTGCAGTCTTCCAACATTGTTATATTGTTGTATATGTTCATAAATAACCTTATAACAGGGTTTAAAATGCTAAATACCACACTACCCCTTTAAGAGACGTATCAGTGTTGAGCGCGCCGGAGCCCAGTCTGCTGTTCTGACCCACCTTCTCTTCCAGATCTGCCCCATATGTTCTGACCCACCTTCTCTTCCAGATCTGCCCCATATGTTCTGACCCACCTTCTCTTCCAGATCTGCCCCATATGTTCTGACCCACCTTCTCTTCCAGATCTGCCCCATATGTTCTGACCCACCTTCTCTTCCAGATCTGCCCCATATGTTCTGACCCACCTTCTCTTCCAGATCTGCCCCATATGTTCTGACCCACCTTCTCTTCCAGATCTGCCCCATATGTTCTGACCCACCTTCTCTTCCAGATCTGCCCCATATGTTCTGACCCACCTTCTCTTCCAGATCTGCCCCATATGTTCTGACCCACCTTCTCTTCCAGATCTGCCCCATATGTTCTGACCCACCTTCTCTTCCAGATCTGCCCCATATGTTCTGACCCACCTTCTCTTCCAGATCTGCCCCATATGTGCGGCGCTCCCCGGCGGCGACCCAAACCACGTCACAGACGACTTCTCTGCTCATCTCACACTTGAACACAGAGCGCCCAGGGACTTGATATCCTTCACTCCTGCCTCTCGCTGTCGGGTCACACTCGTTAGAAAGGGGCATTCCACGCACATTCTTCAGGTTGTTCAGTTGTAGGCTTGGGAGTGAACTCACACTTCCCCCTCGGTGACCGTTTCCTCATGGTCCCCGTGTTTGCTCACCTTTGGGCTGTGCTCAGTATGGCTATGGGGAGGTTCTGGGGTTAGGGTTAGGGGTTAGGGTTAGTGGGTTAGGGTTAGTATGGATGGTGCTGGGGTTAGGGTTAGTATGGCTGTGGGGAGGTTCTGGGGTTAGGGTTAGGGGTTAGGGTTAGTGGGTTAGGGTTAGTATGGATGGTGCTGGGGTTAGGGTTAGTATGGCTGTGGGGAGGTGCTGGGGTTGGGGTTAGATGAACGCCAAACCTTACATCAGCGGACATTCATAGAACTACAGCGCCCTCTGCTGGCGAGCCCTAGGAACATGCTTGTGGTCGATTCACTCTGTCTTGTGAAAATAGAATGTAGCCTACTAAGAACAGTGCCAAACCTCTTTTGTTCTGAGTCAGTGAGGGTTAGGGTTAGGGTGATTGAAAGATGACTGTGAATACATTTGAACACTTTCCTTGGATGTTCCCACTGGCCTTGCATGTTTTTATGGGTTAGGGTTAGGGTTAGGTAATACTGGTAATGCCTACGCTGTAGCAGGCTCATTTAGACCGTCTAATCATCTAATCATGTGGTTACCTCAGCGGTGGACAGAAGAGGGCAGCCATGTTTGAAGGATACTTTGAACAGGCCCGGAGTGCTACAGCCGTGTTCCTTGACCATCTGCTCCACGACGAGTCGAGCGGCGTGCGGCACGTGAGGAGGATGTTCCACCCAGGGCGGGGTCTGGGGGGGCCGCGCGCCCGCCGCTCCAACATGCACTTCACCAGCAGCACCACCGGGGGGCTCTCCACCACGCAGAGCTCCTCACAGAGCTCCAACTACAACAGAGAGGCCATGGACCCCATAGCAGGTCAGACATGCCCAGCGCACGCTCACGTAGGGACACTCACACACACACACACACACACACACACACACACACACACACACACACACAAACAATCTCTCTCTCTATGTCAGTAATACAATACACACAGAAATGGGTGATACAGGCACACAGCTGCAATAGCAAAAGAGAGGCGGTGGACCTCACATGCTTTTCAAACCTTTTAACATACAAAGACAGCTGCAGCTTAAAGAAATAACAATAAAACACTATAGTGGGTGAGACAGAGAATACACACAGTCACAAACAGAATACACACAGTCACAAACAGAATACACACAGTCACAAACAGAATACACACAGTCACAAACAGAATACACACAGTCACAAACAGAATACACACAGTCACAAACAGAATACACACAGTCACAAACAGAAAGGATGTGATCCTCTTCCTCCAAGAGAGGAAAGGAGCGGTTCTTAACAACGTGGTTTCTAAAGAAGCATAACTAGAAACTCCTCCCAAGCCTCTCCTCCACCTCCATCAGAGCTAGTCGTGTACATGGAAACACTGATGCAGCAGGGGCCAGACTCGGGGGCCAGACTCGGGGGGCCAGATCCAGGGACCAGACTCGGGGGCCAGACTCGGGGGCCAGACTCGGGGGGCCAGACTCGGGGGGCCAGACTCGGGGGGCCAGACTCGGGGGGCCAGACTCGGGGGCCAGATCCAGGGACCAGACTCGGGGGCCAGACTCGGGGGGCCAGACTCGGGGGGCCAGACTCGGGGGGCCAGACTCGGGGGGCCAGACTCGGGGGCCAGATCCAGGGACCAGACTCGGGGGCCAGACTCGGGGGGCCAGACTCGGGGGGCCAGACTCGGGGGGCCAGACTCGGGGGGCCAGACTCGGGGGCCAGACTCGGGGGCCAGACTCGGGGGGCCAGACTCGGGGGGCCAGATCCAGGGACCAGACTCGGGGACCAGACTCGGGGGCCAGACTCGGGGGCCAGACTCGGGGGCCAGACTCGGGGGCCAGATCCAGGGACCAGACTCGGGGGCCAGACTCGGGGGGCCAGACTCGGGGGGCCAGACTCGGGGGTCGATGGATAATAGACGGACGTTGACATGAACCAATGGCTAACCCTAACCCTAACCCGGCAGGAGATTTCCCTGTTTTTCCATATCGGTCCATATTGGCCGCCTTTGTAGCGCTGTTTTCCCAGACTACTGAGACATGCTACCCCCCCCCACACACACTCACACACACATACACTTTTTTGCTTCCCTCTGAAAAATTAGGGGTAGGATCAGTATGTACACACCCTCCTCTCTGTACAGCACATTGTGTTGCCTTGTGTGTTTGAAATGCGCTATATAAATAAAGTTTGATTTGATTTTGATCTCTCTCTCTCTCTGTTCCCTCATTCCCAGAGCTCCTGTCCCAGTTGTCGGGCGTGCGTCGCTCTGCGGGCGGCCAGCTGAGCTCGGGCCCCTCGGCTTCGCAGCTCCAGCAGCTCCAGATGCAGCTGCAGCTGGAGCGCCAGCAGGCCCAGGCGGCGCGCCAGCAGCTGGAAACGGCGCGCAACGCCACTCGCAGCGGCGGCCGCGCCAATGCCGGCCTTAACACCGCCGCCAACAGCAACCCTGGCGGTCCCAATGCCAACTCCAACACCAACTCCTCCAGCCCCAACCCAGGGCCACCAGAGCCTAACACACACTCCGGGCACAGCTCGCAGTTCCTCCTCAACAGGTCGGCCCTTTCGCTGCTCTTATTCTGGTTATTGTGCTATTATGATCTAACCCTAACCCTCCACAACGCCCGTGTTATTATAGAGTTATCAAGTGTTCCATAAAGCGTTGTCCCTCTCTCCTCATTCATCACCTCCACCCTCCTTCCCTTTCTGTCTCTTTCTAAATGGAAGTTCTGTCTTGAATCCTCATCAGTCCGGATTCAGACCAGGACACAGAACCTCATCAGCCGCCACACTAGTAGTAAACGTCCGCTATATGGACCCAATTACCTCAGCTATTGATGATAACCAGAAATCTGCAGTACTGGTCATTGACCTCTCTTAAGCCTTTGACACAGTTGATCACTATCCTATAGGACTGGGTTGAAAAAATGGATTTTACGATTCAAAATCGATCTTAATTTGAATTAACGATAATTGATTCATAAATCCTGAGATTGATCTTTTAATATATGCTTTTTGCCGTGGATGCTTGAAGCTTTTAAACCCATTAGTCTGGTGTATTAGAGTAGCTATCTAGCTAACGTTAGAGCTAGCTAGCTAGCTATATAGCTAACACACTAGCTTATACATTTAGCTATCTACTGCCAGTAGCTAGTTCCATATAATTTAGCTAGCTACTAGTAATATAATCATTCTGATCTGAATCATCAGTCTGATCATTAGCTGACGTAAGCTAGCTTTGAAAAGACAGCTAGCGAGCTAACTGTTAACCAACTAGCTGATGGAAGGAGCTAACTCCCACTTTTGTGGACATTTCAAAATAAAAGGTCAGTGGAAAGACGCACTGAAATTCGCAACACTAGCTTAGACGCAAATGCATGCAATTGGTTTCAGGATTTCCTAGCAAATAGAAGGCAAGCTGTATTAGTTAGTTAGAGGTGTTATTGTCCCCTTGGGGAAACTGGTGTGCTGCGAGAACACATCACATAAGGCATCATGCATACATGCATTCACACAGATAACTAGGCTAACTAAAAAAGACAAGAAACAAGAAAACATCATCAACATTTAGGAGGCACCATATATAAGAACGTTCAGACCAGCTGGACGTTGTAGCCTAGCCCTAACCCTAGCCCAAACCCTAGCCCAAACCCTAGCCCAAACCCTAACCCAAACCCTAGCCCTAACCCTAGCCCTAGCCCCAGAGGAAGAGAACATATTATATTACTTATTAAGGAGTCTGATGGCCTGTCGGACAAAAGATAACTTGCTTCTATTGGTTCTAGAAAAAGGAGCACGGTATCGGCTCCCAGACGGCAGCAACTCAAAAGACGAGGCAAGCGGGCGTCTCTCATTGCTCACAATGTTGTTTGCCTTTGTTGCAATTCTGTCTTTGTAAATGCGTTCCATACTTGGAAGCGTGATCCCTAACAGCATACTGGCGGTTGTGACAGTCTTCCTGACAGAGCTTCAGTGGCATTACCAAACCAGGAACTGATACAGAAGCTCAGGACACTTTCAATAAAAGCACTGTAAAACATTTTGAGCATCTTGTTGTGAACGTTAATGGACAGCAGTTTCTTTAAGAAGTACATTCTTTGTTGTATCTTCTTACTCAGAAGGTCGGACCACAGGTCCCATTTCAGTTCAGCATCTAGCACAATACCCAGGTGCATCTAGCACAATACCCAGGTGCATCTAGCACAATACCCAGGTGCATCTAGCACAATACCCAGGTGCATCGAGCACAATACCCAGGTGCATCGAGCACAATACCCAGGTGCATCTAGCACAATACCCAGGTGCTTGTAGTCTGTCACAGATTGGATCTGTTCCCCGTTAATAAGAGTGGGCTGAGGGGATTTCTGCTTTCTGAAATCAATGGACATCTCTTTAGTTTGAGGAGTTCAGGAGCAGGTTTGACATTCGCACCATCTGAGGTAGTAGTGGAGGACTAGCCCGTGCTCCTCCCATCTGAGGTAGTAGTGGAGGACTAGCCCGTGCTCCTCCTCCCATCTGAGGTAGTAGTGGAGGACTAGCCCGTGCTCCTCCTCCCATCTGAGGTAGTAGTGGAGGACTAGCCCGTGCTCCTCCCATCTGAGGTAGTAGTGGAGGACTAGCCCGTGCTCCTCCTCCCATCTGAGGTAGTAGTGGAGGACTAGCCCGTGCTCCTGCTCCCATCTGAGGTAGTAGTGGAGGACTAGCCCGTGCTCCTCCTCCCATCTGAGGTAGTAGTGGAGGACTAGCCCGTGCTCCTCCTCCCATCTGAGGTAGTAGTGGAGGACTAGCCCGTGCTCCTGCTCCCATCTGAGGTAGTAGTGGAGGACTAGCCCGTGCTCCTCCTCCCATCTGAGGTAGTAGTGGAGGACTAGCCCGTGCTCCTCCTCCCATCTGAGGTAGTAGTGGAGGACTAGCCCGTGCTCCTCCTCCCATCTGAGGTAGTAGTGGAGGACTAGCCCGTGCTCCTCCTCCCATCTGAGGTAGTAGTGGAGGACTAGCCCATGCTCCTCCCATCTGAGGTAGTAGTGGAGGACTAGCCCGTGCTCCTCCTCCCATCTGAGGTAGTAGTGGAGGACTAGCCCGTGCTCCTCCTCCCATCTGAGGTAGTAGTGGAGGACTAGCCCGTGCTCCTCCTCCTCACCAGGGCTGTGTCATCTGCATACTTAATTAAGTGCCTATTGGAGAAAGTGCTAGTGCAAACGTTGGTGTATAAGATAAACAGGAGAGATGATAACACAACCTTGAGGGGAACCTACGCGTGTGGTCATTTAATCAGACAGAGACGGGCCTACTCTGACCTGCTGGGTTCTACCGGTAAGAAAATCAACAATCCATGAAATCAAACCAGCTTCCAGGGAGAATGCTGTTGCCAGTATATGAGCTAGAATGATAGGTTGAATGGTATTGAAAGCTGATGAAAAGTCCACAAACAAGATCTTAGCATGAGTCTTAGTATTAGTAGATGAGTTTAAATCTCCTTTCTGACCCTAAAGAAAGGAGTCCCTCAATGATCTATTCTTTGGTCCCTTACTTTGTACCATTTACATACACTATATTGCTTTTAATCTATCCAACTGTACTGTTAATTTCTATGCTAATGACATGGTACTCTACACAGCTGTGCCCACTACCAGTGCAGCCCTCCTACTTCAATCAGCTTTCAATTCCATTCAGCACTCTTAGGCAAAACTAGATTCTAGTAAACTAGAAATACTAAATTCATGATCTCCAAGAGCCCTGACCTCTAACCCTAACCCTGATCCGTCGCTGGGTCGTCTCACCACTCTGCAGAACACGGAAATAGAACGTGTGCAGGAATATAAGTATTTAGGGTTAGGGTAGACTAACCCTATCTGGCTAGACTATAATCTATCCTTCTGCCACCATATCACTTATTAAGGAACAAAATTAAACCTAAAATCGGATTTATGTTTCTAGAAACGAATCCTTTCTCCCCAGAGAGTAGGAAAAGGATTATACAACATCCTGACAATTCTTGACTCTGGTGACACCCTGTACATGCACCCCCTATCCTTAAGACCCTTGACCCTGTACATGCACCCCCTATCCTTAAGACCCTTGACCCTGTACATGCACCCCCTATCCTTAAGACCCTTGACCCTGTACATGCACCCCCTATCCTTAAGACCCTTGACCCTGTACATGCACCCCCTATCCTTAAGACCCTTGACCCTTGACTCCATCTATCACAGAGCCTTCAGATGCATCATGGGTGATTCCCCTGCAAACAAGAGAATGATTACCTGATACCTATGGGACTGTAGTTTGTTAATGTCATTGATGCAAATAATTTCTTTATTCTAGTTGAATAATAATTCTACTCTGTACCCTTGTCACCATTTTGTATTTTCCATACTCTACTACTGTAATCGTTGATTGTAAGTTTGTACATTGTCATAATTGTAGTCTGCACACTGTCACTGTTCTTTGTATTTTTCTGTACTCTGCTACTGCATTACTGTACAGTATATAAGCAGGGCACATCTGTAAGAGAGATCTGGTCTCTATGTTCTTCCCCGTGTAAATAAAGAACCCTAACCCTAACCCTTAAATAAAGGCTTCTCTCCCCCCCAGGCTCAGCGAGCCGCGGCTGTCGGAGGCGGAGCGCCAGGCGTGTGAGGCCCAGTGGGCGGACCGGAGCCTGTTTGTGACGGAGCTGCTGCTGTCCACGCTGCTGCCCGACCAGAACGCCGTCTCCTCGGAGGAGGACGGCTGTGGGCCGTGGCGGGGCTTCGCCGACTTCAAGGCCATGGGCTGCATGGAGGTCATGACCCTGGACCTGGCGCTGGAGAACCTCAGCCTCAGAGAGACCGCCACCACGTCCACAACGGCGAGGAAGGAGCCCCCGGCCCCGCCCCTTTGATAGTGCGGCCGACTGCCCCGCTCACCTGGTGTCTCTTGACCGCTGTCGTCTGTCGACTGCCAACGGATGAACAGAAGAAGAAAGACTGCAGCTCTTTAAGGATGAACAGAAGAAGAAAGACTGCAGCTCTTTAAGGATGAACAGAAGAAGAAAGACTGCAGCTCTTTAAGGATGAACAGAAGAAGAAAGACTGCAGCTCTTTAAGGATGAACAGAAGAAGAAAGACTGCAGCTCTTTTCGGCTCTGGTCCTTTTTTTGTTTTTTTGTTTTTTTCCCCTCAGTGATGTCATGTCAGCTGTCGCCCTTCCGCGTCGTTACGTTGTGTACAGAGAGAAGACAGAATGTGACGGTGAGAGAGTGAACGAGCGAGCAAGAGACTATAATGACTATATATATAAAAATATATAAAATATGTGTGTATATATATATATTATATATATATATATATATATATATATATGTGTATATATACATATATATACATGATAAGTGATAATCAATTCCACGCACAGCCCGTTTCCTGACCTGTAGGTAGTGGAGGGAGAAGTGACCTGGCGCTCACACAGGGAGGGCAGGCCAGCGGACTCTTCAACAAAACAAAAACGCTGCTGTGTATTTATGGTTATTAATTAAAAAGTGCTTGGATGGTTGACCACGAACTTCAGCATGAGCTTATTCACCGTGTGCCCATTTTTAACTGCGCAGTCACTATGGACGGAGTGGGGGGGGTTGACACCTCCTTAGTAACCTGCTATGGGTTTGGGGGGGGGGGGGGGGGGCATCAAATTTCACACCAATTATGTTTTCTGCTCCCTATACAGGCTGATGATTAAAATTCAGTCAGTCATATCAAGCTCCTCCCCCACCAGCGTGATGTCACATCCATGGGTCATGTGACCTACAGTAGCTTTAGGCAAACTGGGCTCTTTGGTTTTGAATTGCATATCCCGATAAAGCGTCTGTATACACTACAAATATGTAGATATGCACCACAGAGCAGATTACTCATAATACAACCACCACATAACTATGACTGTTGCATAACTATGACTGTTGTCTGGCCACTTTATTGAGATTCCTGCAGAAGACGGAAGCGTTTTTGTAAGCAGACCTGGTCCTTGGTGTAGATTGGGGTCTTTATCTGAAGACCCAGATGCTGTTCTGTTCTCTTCCAGCTTCCATCAGTTCCTCCAGATCTTCCTCCTCTCCTGAATGCAAAGATGATCCATCTGATCAACAGCTGACTGGAAGAGATAATCCTGTAATAATGTCTCTGTGTGAGAAAGCCTTTGTATGCCTCCACTGCTACCTTGTGAAATGCAATGTATGATATGTTTTTGGGCGTTTGGAGCGGACAGAAGACAGGGTAAAACTTTCGACTTGGAGGACAATAAAATTGTTTTGGATGGAAATGATCTTAACCCAATCCATGTCTGGTTTGAGTGTCGTGTGTGTGAATGTTGCAGTGTGCTAGCGTCCGTGTGAGTTTGTGAAGAGAGGTCCCTAGATGTTGACAAGATGAATGTTCTAGCTCCTCGTTTAGCCTGATTTGAGCCAAAAGCTCTGCTGTCTGACTGCGTTCTCTGCGGTCACCTTTGACACTAAAGAAAGGCCTCTGAAGGCAAAGCCTTGGACTGAGAAGAACAACGGGGTGGACTAACCAAATCAGTAAATTATCCTCCATCCTTACTAATCTAAACTGTCCATTGGGTCTTGGCGGTTTGGTTTATAGGCCAAGTATTCCTGAGAATGTGAACTTGATGGTTGTTAAAAGAGGCTAGATTTATGGATGTGTGATTATTTTCTGGTCTGTTATTCACAACCTGTCCTCTCCTTAAATACCTTCTTTACATGAGAGCAGCACTGTGGTTACTGAGACTTAAGAGGGTTAGGGTTGAAAGAATGGCTCAATTAATGGGAACACACTATTCATTCAACACACACACACATTTTAGAATATATACATCCTAACATGAGACCAAAAAAACAAAACACATGGTATTTGGTATTCTTTGTAATTTTAATTCCCCTAATTTAATTAGTTTAAATGCAGACAATTTCTCACTTTTTTAAATTAAAACATTACAGTTCATTATATGCAAATCAGAAGAGTTTTGTTAGATCTTGTAGAAGCCCAGCCTTTTTTAATACATTTTTTTCCAGAGGAATTGGACGGTTAAATAGCACAGTAAAAAGATCCAGAGGGATTATGGGTAAATAGCACAGTAAAAAGACAACACAGAGCTGAAGCCTGCCGGCCAGCCCAGGGGCACGTCCCACTACAGAATGAACCAGAGATACAAGAGGCCCAACGCTGGGCCCTGCACAAACTGCCACTTCAGGTGAATATTAAAAATGATGCTATTTTGCAATTATACGTAGCAGCGCCACCTCAAGGTGAGGCGGTGCAGTTGCACCCTCGGTGGGTCATGCTGGTGAGAGACCGCAATCACTGCACCTTCACAAGAAGAAGAAACGGCTTTTATTGCATTCAGGGAAAATGGCACATACTGTTCCTGCAGTGCAATTTGAGGGATGGGTTACATACTTTTAGCGTGGTAACTCCCTCATTGGCAACTACACCACTCATTGGTTTATATAAAACTGATGAGTTATATTGATTGGTCAAAATGTTGTCCTTCTCTACCTTATGCAGTGCAACCCTTTCAGCCTATCAGAACTAAGAATGCGTGGAGGAGAAAGAAAAGACCCCTAGTGGGTTTCAGGGGGGGCTGGTGGTGTCGGGCACCCCCAGGATAAGGGCTTCACTGAAACTCAACCAGAAAACTAGTTCAACCTCATGGAGTGGTCTTTCATAGCTCAACCTCATGGAGTGGTCTTTCATAGCGACTAGCTTTACTCACCACCACAGATGACATCACACTTTCAACAAAGACCCTCCAATAGTTACTGAATTTCAGCCAAAGAGGGAAATAAGCCAAAGTTCTGGTAACAACTATGAACCACGTCCTGCTGCAGAGTATCGCCAGGCGAGAACACCGCAGCCCCCTAGAACCTCGTCTGTCAGAGGGGAGAGGGTCTATGAGAACACCGCAGCCCCCTAGAACCTCGTCTGTCAGAGGGGAGAGGGTCTTTGAGAACACCGCAGCCCCCTAGAACCTCGTCTGTCAGAGGGGAGAGGGTCTATGAGAACACCGCAGCCCCCTAGAACCTCGTCTGTCAGAGGGGAGAGGGTCTTTGAGAACACCGCAGCCCCCTAGAACCTCGTCTGTCAGAGGGGAGAGGGTCTATGAGAACACCGCAGCCCCCTAGAACCTCGTCTGTCAGAGGGGAGAGGGTCTTTGAGAACACCGCAGCCCCCTAGAACCTCGTCTGTCAGAGGGGAGAGGGTCTTTGAGAACACCGCAGCCCCCTAGAACCTCGTCTGTCAGAGGGGAGAGGGTCTATGAGAACACTGCAGCCCCCTAGAACCTCGTCTGTCAGAGGGGAGAGGGTCTTTGAGAACACCGCAGCCCCCTAGAACCTCGTCTGTCAGAGGGGAGAGGGTCTATGAGAACACTGCAGCCCCCTAGAACCTCGTCTGTCAGAGGGGAGAGGGTCTATGAGCTGCCAGAGTAGCTGGATCTGTTTCTGTTCATACACTCACTGCAGACCTATTGTTAGCGTTGCTGATCTCAGACCTGTCCTTGGGTCCTGTAGTAAGTCAGATCCTTAGTGTTGCTGGTCTTAGGCCTGCTCCCAGTGCTCTTCAGTACATACAGTAATTGATTACGTCAACGTTTGTCTGCTTTCAACAAGGTGCCCCATCTAGCAGCTCATAAGTCAAAGCGGAAGGGAAACAAAATTACAAAGTGTTTTTCATCTTTTTTTTTTAAATATCTAAAATTCAAAAATAAAAATGGTAAATTTTAAAGTCTGATCTATGGGCAACCGAAACACCCATCTATGTGACAAGAGACCTTGTTAGACCCGAGCAGGTCACGGCACCATCGCACCTGTCAGGAAGAGCGTCTGCGCTGTCATCGGGAAATGAGACCATTTCCTGGTATTGCGATGACATCACAGTCTCATAGCCCCTTGCCAGGTTTCCACTGGAGTGTCTTCTCTGTGTCTGGCGCTCACTCAGGTCAAAACTCAAATATGGTAGAAAAATATAGTCTCGATGAAATTTCTCTATTCTCTTCATTATTGAATGGCACCCATACATAGTGCTAATGTGTGGTAGCAGTGTAAAGTGACTCTGGGATCATGATTAGCACTACTACAATAAAATAAAACACACAGGGACCATGAGACATTATCACCCGCTCTCTACACACTTGTAGTTAGTTTTTTCTTGCACTTAGTAAATCACGGTGAATAGTTTCTTTCATTGGCATCATTAGGCTATGTTTTTTTTAGTTCACGATATGGTTACAATGTAAACACCACAGTACTTATAAATGACTGTATCCATCACACAGTCAAACAACTTTACAAAGGCAAATGGACACTTAAGCATAGATTTGTTCATGACAAAAAAAATTATGAAAAGAAACCACAAAATAAAGAATAGCAACATCTCTCACTGGGTTTGTTCACAATGAAAAGCCACTTGTTTGTTTGTTCGTTTGCAAGTCAGGTGAAAAATGCTGGTGATGATCGACAGTATCCCGATATCAACTCCTACGATGACACAAGCCAAACCTACCTCCCTAACCTAGCCTACCCTAACCCCAAACCTACCTCCCTAACCTAGCCTACCCTAACCCCAAACCTACCTCCCTAACCTAGCCTACCCTAACCCCAAACCTACCTCCCTAACCTAGCCTACCCTAACCCCAAACCTACCTCCCTAACCTACCCTACCCTAACCCCAAACCTACCTCCCTAACCTAGCCTACCCTAACCCCAAACCTACCTCCCTAACCTAGCCTACCCTAACCCCAAACCTACCTCCCTAACCTAGCCTACCCTAACCCCAAACCTACCTCCCTAACCTAGCCTACCCTAACCCCAAACCTACCTCCCTAACCTAGCCTACCCTAACCCCAAACCTACCTCCCTAACCCTAATCCTCCCTAACCTAGCCTACCCTAACCCTAACCCTCCCTAACCTAGCCTATCCTAACCCTCCCTAACCTAGCCTACCCTAACCCTCCAGTATCACTAATTATCTGTCTTGACAGCAGATTTAAACCCAATAATAAAGCCCTGATATTCATGATCCATCCAACCCTCAAATGTCAGCCCCAAATATCCAATGGCCCGATGTGAACTCTACTATCACCCCTATGTTTACAGCCTAAACTGATATTGTGAACTCTACTAACACCCTTGTTTACTGCCTAAACGGGTTCGATATTGCTGTATTTTGTATCAATTCCCCCAGCATGCCTAGTGACAGGTCTGCTGGCTACACAGGTGCTGTGCTGAATGTGACCTCACGCCAGCTGCCCTCTCGCCTTGCCAGCCTGGGTCAGTGGAACAGAGGCTGGAATAAAACCCTCTACATCATCCTGGAGCGCTAAGATGCTTTCTGACATTCAGGCTCCTTTTAGTGATCAGAGCTTCTCATGGGCGGCTCAGTCTAAAACAGAACATCTGACCAGTACAGTATTAGGGAGGGAGGAGAGATTAGATGCCCCAAATAAAGCAGTTACAGCTGTTTTAGATAACAGTTACTAAGTGTCAGGGAGCCTTCAATATTGCTTCTCATGAGGGCTTGGAAATACGACACAATCCCTTGGACTGAGCTGTGTCCTTGTGAAGGAAGGATGTGTATATATATATATATATATATATATATATTGTGTGTCTGTGTGTGTGTGTGTGTGTGTGTGTGTGTGTGTTGGTCAGTTGGTTCCCTCAGTTTGGCTGTTGCAATTTGTCTGCATGATATTGGCCTGTTGATCCAGTATGGTGACTTAATTTGGCACGGTGGCTTGCCACGACAAGCCTCCAAGGTTGGCCAAGTAGAGCGATACTTACTAGAACGCTATACTTACTAGAACGCTATACTTACTAGAACGCTATACTTACTAGAACGCTATACTTATGAGTACACCCAGGCACAAACATTTTTTGAAGTTCTGACCAATTCCTGTAAATACTGTGAGTTAAACTGATATATTTGATATGACTGACATGGATAAGGGGGGATTTACATTTTCCCTCATCTTTGGCAAATTACTCCTCTGAAATGTGAAGAGGTGAGTCATTTTACATCCACCTTAACATTATCAGATCAGAGGAAAATAATATAAAAACACCCCAATTAGCTATGATTAGCTCTGCTCGAAAGACCATCTTGAATATATGTATTTGTCTCAAATACTAGAGAGCGTTTCTCTCCGTGTGTACTTGTGTGGGCGTGTCCGTCCAGTCTACTCAGCCCAGGGAGACATGTGCACATATGTGACATGTAGAGGACCCCCCTGACACATTTGTTTTTTAAAGAAAAGAAAATGTAATGGCCAACAACCAATGAGGAGAGTATTTACAGTACAAATTACAATATAGTACATAATTTAAAAATATCATATCCATCTTTAAAACATACAGGAGCTCTGTTGAAATTGTGATTTGTGCCCAGACTGCTTGCTATGCTAATCAGGTGAAAATGCTTGCTATGCTAATCAGGTGAAAATAAAGAGGGGAACTCTCTTTCCTCCCAGCCCCCCTCTGATGCCCCAATCCTGCTTCCTGGCTGCATGTTAGAGGGCTATGAGGGGTGGGGTGGGTTGACCACACGCGCATATTTTATGTTTTCTTAAAGCAATCTGCAGTACATCAAATCACACTCAAATAATACAATATTTACAACTGTCAGCATTAAGAAGAAGCTACTCGATGACTATTCCGTCACAGGATCGCCAGCGGCAATTAACGCAATGAGGGATATATTCATCTAGATCTGCAGGCATGTCGCATAAAGGCTGTGCAAAATTAATCTGTTATATTACTGTTCACTATGTGGCTGCGTCTGTGTGTTCGATGCGAGTCCATGTTTACTAATGAGGACATACCTGCATTGGTGCCGGTGCACCATATTCATATTACTGTATCACAAAATGGAGTCCTAGTTGTTTATGTACAGCAGGTTGATTGGTAAGATTGAACACCTCGGTTACACATTTTTAATGCAAAACAAAAAAACAAAGGAAATAAATAACACAACAGATATGAACTCAGAGGAGCTGAGAGATCTGTCCCCAGGCCGCATGTGATCCAACCCTCCCCTTCATGATCCAACCCTCCCCTTCAACCCCTCCACACAAACCCTCTTGCTCTCTTATCTCCGTCTACCCAACTCTTTACCTTCCCGAGGCCCTGTCCTTCTCTCATCCCCTCATTTCTCTCTCCTTAATTTCCATCCCCTTGAGGCCCCGTCTCTCTCTCTCCCTCCATCTCTCTCTTTCTCCCTCCATCTCTCCCTCCCTCCTTCTCTTCAGACGAAGGGCAGGATCCCGTAGACGAACAGCGCCATGACGGCCGCGCTGAACAGTCCGGCCAGCGGCACGGTGACGAACCACGCCAGGAAGATGTTCCTGAAGAGACGCCAGTCCACGGCGCGTTTGGAGCGGATCCAACCCACCGCCACCACCGAGCCCACCTGCACCGCCGCCAGGGAGAGAGGCAAGCACAGCCAATCAACAGCAACACGCACTGGAACGGCCAATCAACAGCAACATGCACTGGGAGGGCGGGTCGGATCAGTCGGCCTGCCAACCCAGGTCCAGACGAGGTGCGGGCGAGCTGGTCTTTATCCCACCTCAACAGCAACACTCTAGGGCCACATCTAGGGTGAGGGCCCCTAACCCTAACCCTGGACACTGATCCATCCAGCCTAATGCCTAGACTCTAAAAACCTGTCAGTGGAGATTCTCGATTGAAGGGGTCTCTTGGTTATAAACTAGGCTTCATTTATGTTTTACAATCTGAGCCCTAATTTTTTCCGAACGGTAAATCTAATTTAAGTTGATCAATTGAAACAGGTGCGTTGGTACTGTTGAGGAATAAGAACCAGCCCAATCTGTAACACTCCCAAGACCGGGGTTGGACCGGTGCACTGACCACTAACCCTAACCCTAACCCTGACACTTCACACAGTTAGTAGAGCAAGCTGACTGAAACAATCATGTTAATATTTGATTCAATCTAGAAGTTTAAGTCTGAAATATGCAACTGCGGTATATTTTCCATAAATGAGGAAGATTGATTGATTGTGTGTTCATTTACACAATATAATACATACACACAACTTTCTGCTTTCTGCTGACTGAACTGCTGCACCACCACTCGCAGCCACAAGAGGGAGCAGAACACTTGAGTAAGTTTCATCCTGTAGGCTTCTGACTGATGAACCTCTCTGATGTAAACATGTTTACAAATATAGACTTCAGAAAATGTTCACTCTCCTGAGCAAAATTAAATCAAAACCATCTTGACAATTATTTTGAGCCGTAGGCCTAATACTCAACACACACAAAGATTTGGAAACTGACAAAGAATTGTTTCCAGACAGAACGCCATAATGTCTTGTTCATCTATAATTATATCGAACAAGCATCACGTTTCATTGTGTTTATGAACACTTGAACTTCCAAAGAACTTTTAAAACATTTAAATGTGTCTACAGCACAATGTGTGTTGCAAAAATGCAGTGAGAGCGGTTAACTTATGAGCTCAAAGTCACATGTCCGGATGGAGGCTGCTTGCTCTACAATGCCTCCTACAGTAGCAGTTGGTGCGTCCCTAACTTTGGAGAAAAGTGTGTGTGTGTGTGAGACAGAGAGAGAGAGAGAGAGAGAGAGAGCACAGAGCTACACCTCTACACAGTTCAGACTTGAACAGCACAGTATTCATCCTTTACAAAAGCATTCACTCACCTGTGACACTACATCAAGTACATTTCAACTCCCGCTCTGAGAGTGACAGCGTGAGGTCACATGACCAACATGTGCAGTGACGTGTCCCAGCATGCTCTTGGCTTGTGCTTGTGTGTGTGCATCTGAGAGTGGAGCCAGCTGCTCTTATACGGAGAAGGTAACCGGAGCAGACTATGGGGCTCCGGGGCTAATTCTGGAGGGCTACTGTCAGTCACGAGGGACGAGCAGAGTTTACACACCCACTGTCAGGAGCAAACGAGAGCTTCTGACCACTGGGCTGCCAAGGGTTAACCCTAACCCTGACCCTAACCCTGACCCTAGAGACCAAGATGAGGAGGAAGGATTCATTCACTCACTGCTGAATCCTCTGGGCCTATCGGACAGACTAGCGGCGTGTCAGTGTTGGAGAGACAGCTGGACAGGTCACTGCACACGTTCACACTGAGGCTGAGGCTCACTTCAGTTTTCACCTGGACCAGTCAGGATATTCAGGATTCAATTAACAAGTATTGTGCACACCTGTGGCCTTGTAGACAGGTGTGTAGAAGGGAAATGCAAGAAAATAAATGGAGGTGGCCACACACTGTCTGGCACAGAGAACACTTTAATGCAACATTTCAATCTCTTGCCTAAAGAAGTTTGAAATGTTGCCAAAAAATGTTTTATGTGGGGCAAAGAATGTGTTAGAATCTTAATTTATCAAAGTTATTAATTGTACTATTTAATTGGGAAAGTTATCATTGGGGAATAGGATATTGCTAGTTATTTCATACGTTTTCTGTAAGTTGTAAGTTTTTTTAGTAATTTCCTGACATCGAGATTCAAACTGAAGTCCTCAGACACCTCAACCAGAGAACCACCACAAATAACAAAATGAACACTTCAATCTTGACATCACTGAACATGTTTGGCTGTTAGCATATTAAAAGAGGCTCTATGTGTCAGGTCTTTGGGGGTGAGTCAGAAATTACAGAGGAATGGTTTGCATGTTGATCTTTAGGTTTTGAGCATTGAAAAAAAATATAATTTTATTTCAGTTTTGGTTCTTGTGCATTTTTGCTTCTGGTCAGCAGCTGAGGGGACTCTATCAAAGATGAAGGCTATTCAAGATGAAAGGTGTTAAATATGCTGAGTGATAGTAGGGTGATAACCTGAGTGAGATTGTGCTTTCTGCCTTGCCTTGCTAAGCTCTAGAAGAGGTGTTTTTTTAAACCAGGGGTCCCCAACCGTTTTTGCACCGAGGTCCGGTTTCATATAGTCAAATTTTCCGTGGCCCGGGGGGTAGCCTATCACATTTTTTTTCTGAGCCTAATATACATATTAGCCTATTATTATTATTATTATTATTATAGGCCTAATAATAAGTTTAAGTAGGCCTAACAACA
>NC_140239.1:205000-257500 GCF_949987555.1 Borostomias antarcticus | reverse complement strand
GGTTCTAAACCTAGGACTGGGTATGGGGTTAGGGTTCTAAACCTAGGACTGGGTATGGGGTTAGGGTTCTAAACCTAGGACTGGGTATGGGGTTAGGGTTCTAAACCTAGGACTGGGTATGGGGTTAGGGTTCTAAACCTAGGACTGGGTATAGGGTTAGGGTTCTAAACCTAGGACTGGGTATGGGGTTAGGGTTCTAAACCTAGGACTGGGATTAGGGTTCTAAACCTAGGACTGGGTATGGGGTTAGGGTTCTAAACCTAGGACTGGGTATGGAGTTAGGGTTCTAAACCTAGGACTGGGTATGGGGTTAGGGTTCTAAACCTAGGACTGGGTATGGGGTTAGGGTTCTAAACCTAGGACTGGGTATGGGGTTAGGGTTCTAAACCTAGGACTGGGTATGGGGTTAGGGTTCTAAACCTAGGACTGGGTATGGAGTTAGGGTTCTAAACCTAGGACTGGGTATGGGGTTAGGGTTCTAAACCTAGGACTGGGTATAGGGTTAGGGTTCTAAACCTAGGACTGGGGTTAGGGTTCTAAACCTAGGACTGGGTATGGGGTTAGGGTTCTAAACCTAGGACTGGGTATAGGGTTAGGGTTCTAAACCTAGGACTGGGTATGGGGTTAGGGTTCTAAACCTAGGACTGGGTATGGAGTTAGGGTTCTAAACCTAGGACTGGGTATGGGGTTAGGGTTCTAAACCTAGGACTGGGTATGGGGTTAGGGTTCTAAACCTAGGACTGGGTATGGGGTTAGGGTTCTAAACCTAGGACTGGGTATGGGGTTAGGGTTCTAAACCTAGGACTGGGTATGGGGTTAGGGTTCTAAACCTAGGACTGGGTATGGGGTTAGGGTTCTAAACCTAGGACTGGGTATGATGTTAGGGTTCTAAACCTAGGACTGGGTATGGGGTTAGGGTTCTAAACCTAGGACTGGGTATGGGGTTAGGGTTCTAAACCTAGGACTGGGTATGGGGTTAGGGTTCTAAACCTAGGACTGGGTATGATGTTAGGGTTCTAAAGATGCTGTGGACTGGCTATAGAAAAGGTCTCCATGCACATCATGCAGGTTATGAGTCAATGACAATGAGTGAGTGAGTGAGTGAGTGAGTGAGTGAGTGAGTGAGTGAGTGAGTGAGTGAGTGAGTGAGTGAGTGAGTGAGTGAGTGTCTGAATGTCTGTTCATGAATCCTAAATGTATCTAATATACATTGAATCAGTTTTCATGAATGAATGTGTACATGTTCACACCTAGAGGGATGGATGTGTAAACATGCTAACGTGTCAGCATGTAGTTCTAATACACAACCGCATACTTCCAACTGCACCCACGTGCATTATGATCAACCCACACACACACCTACCCTACACACACACACATACCCCCCCCCCCACGTACATTATGATCACCCCCCCCACACACACACATACCCTAACCCTAACCCTACACACACACCCCCCCAGGTTTGGTGGCGGGCTCACCTGGAGGGCGTGATGGGGGTCAGGTCCTTGCCCATGGTCTGGATGACCCTGCGACCCCACACCCAGAGCCCGGCGCAGATGCCCACGCCCCCGTAGAGCAGCAGCCAGATGGGCGTGGCCGCGTCCTGCATCACGCCACCCTGCTCATAGATCATCCACAGCGCCACCAAGGGCCCGATGGCGTTACTGCAGGAGGGATGGACGGGGGTTACAGGGTTTTTGGCTTTTTCAGTTCATTTAAATATAAATATATAGAAATAAATAAAAAATATATTTGCGTGCGTGTGTGTGTATATATATATATATATATATATATATATATATACACATTTCAAAATGTGTCAAGTTTCCAAAGTGGTGGCTAGTTGATCCTGGGTCAGGGTTAGGGTTAGGGTTAGGGTTAGGGGCAGGGTTAGGGTTAGGGGCAGGGTTAGGGTTAGGGTTAGGGGCAGGGTTAGGGTTAGGGGTGGGTCAGGGTTAGGGGCAGGTTTAGGGGCGCAGTACCTGACGTCATTGCCTCCGTGGGCGAAGGAGCCGAAGCAGGCGGTGAGGATCTGCAGGAAGTGGAAGAGCAGGAACACCTCCGGCTTGTCCTTGTCCTCCTTGTCCTCCTCCGCCACATCGTCCAGCGGCTCCGGCGCCGGCGGCCCGCCCCCCCCCTCCTCCTCCCCGCCCAGATCCGTGGCCAGCTTCATCTCCACGCCGCCCTCCTCCGCCTCGATCTCCGCCTCCGCCACCGCGTTGCAGTAGGACGAGTAGCTGTCGTAGCGCACGCGCTTCTTAGAGTAGGACACGCTGCTGCCGCGCTCGCGCCCGCCCTCGCCCACCAGCTTCTCGCTGTCCTCGCGCGCCTCCCGCGACTCGGAGCGCAGCAGCGGTTGGACCGGCATGCCACAGATGGCGGCCGTGTAGCAGGTGTAGCTGTTGTTGCGGCGCAGCAGGCGGTAGTTGTTGTCGGGGGGGGCGGGGCTGGTGCGGTCGTCGTCCAGGCGGCCCAGGTGGATCTTGTGGAGCAGGTCCTTGTAGAGGCCTGAGTCCTTGTGCACCGTGTGGTACACCTGGCCGTCGCTGCGCATGTGGCCATCGAAGGTGAAGCTACCGTTGGCCACCGGCGACTTGAGGCAGCCGTTGGTCATGGAGTGGGTGCGGCCTGAGAATTGGGGAGGAGACGGAGAAGGAAGCGAAGTTTAAAGACAGGGAAAGAAACATGCATCCTAACATCTCTGGCCCATTTTGATCGCTTCCTTTGAGAAAAGCACTGTTCAACGGGTTAGGGGCTAGTGTAGTTAGGGGCTAGTGTAGTTAGGGGCTAGTGTAGTTAGGGGCTAGTGTAGTTAGGGGCTAGTGTAGTTAGGGGCTAGTGTAGTTAGGGGCTAGTTGTAACACAAGAGCATCCAACACCATCTACCTCATCTATCCTGGCCACATTTAACAACTCAAACAAATAAAAATGTAGACATCACTGCACATAAACCTCTACCTTGCCCACCTAATTATCAGAATAACAAGATGGCGCCACGAGAGTTGCAGCCAGTTGTAGCAGTGCAGCAGAGACTGTAGACTGTTGCTGTCCCTCCTGTAAATAGTACCTGACTGTGCCTTTTATATTTATTCATTGTGCTTTTTTGTGCTGCCCTTTGTGTGCTTTGTGCCTACTGTGCCTTTTCCATCCATCCATCCATCCATCCATCCATCCATCCATCCATCCATCCATCCATCCATCCATCCATCCATCCATCCATCCATCCATATATACATCCATCCATCCATCCATCCATCCATCCATCCATCTTATCCATCCATCCATCCATCCATCCATCCATCCATCCATCCACCCACCCATCCATCCATCCATCCATCCATCCATCCATCCATCCATCCATCCATCCATCCATCCATCCATCCATCCATCCATCCATCCATCCATCCATCCATCAATCTTATCCATCCATCCATCCATCCATCCATCCATCCATCCATCCATCCATCCATCCATCCATCCATCCATCCATCCATCTTATCCATCTTATCCATCCATACATCCATCCATCCATCATGTGCGGTGTGCGAGCCCTGCTATTGGCCGGATCAATGGGGCCGTGTTCTCACCGTAAACCCTGCCGTTGGGCAGCACGGTGCCTCCGTTGGCCAGGCTGTTGAGCTCCCCGCTGGAGTCCCCCCCGGCCCTGCCGGTCAGCGGGAGCACGGCCTCGTCCGTCCCCTTGGCGCCCGGGAGCTCCTTGAAGACGGGGGACTCCTCCTCCTCCTCTGGGATCTTGTCCAGGCTCTCGTCAGAGATCCTGGACAGGGCCTGCTCCTTCTTCAGACGGCCTGCAGGGGGCGTGGGAGAGCGGGAGGGAAAACAAAGGGCTGTTACATTATGCACACACACACACACACACACACACACACACACACACAAAGATGATTTTGACATGGGGGACTATGTACAGTATCACCCCGATATGCATGCAAATACCATGGCAGCCTGGACTTCAATATACTAACTGTATACTTCTGTAATTGTATAGTTTCAAATCCAAAGTGGAGTACAGGAGTTAGCCTAACCTTAACCCTAACCCTAACCCTAACCCTAACCTTAACCCTAACCTTAACCCTAACCCTAACCCAGATCTAAGAACAAGACCCACGACCCACATAACCTTACTCACTAACATTACTGACTAACATTACTCACTAACATTACTCACTAACATTACTCACTAACATTACTCACTAACATTACTCACTAACATTACTCACCAACATTACTCACTAACATTACTCACTAACATTACTCACTAACATTACTCACTAACATTACTCACTGACGTTACTCACTAACATTACTCACTAACATTACTCACTGACGTTACTCACTAACCTTAGCCTACTCACTGACGTTACTCACTAATGTTACTCACCAACATTACTCACAGTCTGCCGTTCATACACATCCACACCGTTCGCTGTCTTTTCCTACACATTTCTCATTGATTTCATAAACGCCTAGCTAGGTAAAGCTGAATCTGGAAAGCATTTCCAGTGCAAGGTTAGCTAAAGCTAGCATATCGATATGACTTTAGCTAGCTAACTACGGTAGGCTAAAGTTATACATTGAGCAGGTACAGTATAATTATCAGTTGAATTTGCGGTCAGTTTTGACTTGCGTGCGCAGTGTGCTTTAGTGATCTTAAAGTTGCATGCATGCCAAGCTTGTGAGAGATTAGTTACTGTTAGGTCACGTAAGGATTTCTCGAAACGCGACTGATTTCAATTATGAAATATAGTACATTTCCTGAGCAGTGGTTCGGTTGCTGAGAAAATAAAGTTTCTTACTACCTAGCGTTGTTGAAACCAAATCAAAATTAATGGAGTATTGTTTGTGTAACTTGCATACCTTTCTTTTTGCGCATGCATGTTTTAACAATGGCGTCAGTCAGTCCGTCAGTAACAGACCTAACGGACCTATTGTAGGCTGGCCTCGTGGTCTGGTCCAGTAAAAACTGGTTTTGGCCCTGTGATTAAGAGTGTTAAATTAAAGTTCAAACCAAATTCCTGTTACAGGCTTGTGTTTGTAGAGTCCCTGCAGCATTCCATAACAGAACCATGAGAGTCAGCTGATCCTGAGAGAAACCTGATACCAGTGCTGACAGGGCTGACTCTCTGCTGCCTCCATCACTGGCTGATAAACAGGGCTGACTCTCTGCTGCCTCCATCACTGGCTGATAAACAGGGCTGACTCTCTGCTGCCTCCATCACTGGCTGATAAACAGGGCTGACTCTCTGCTGCCTCTCTCACTGGCTGATAAACAGGGCTGACTCTCTGCTGCCTCCATCACTGGCTGATAAACAGGGCTGACTCTCTGCTGCCTCCATCACTGGCTGATAAACAGGGCTGACTCTCTGCTGCCTCCATCACTGGCTGATAAACAGGGCTGACTCTCTGCTGCCTCTCTCACTGGCTGATAAACAGGGCTGACTCTCTGCTGCCTCCATCACTGGCTGATAAAGAGAAAAATACATTTTCAGACAATGTGTGTGAAAATAATTTACCAAGCAAGCAACAGTGGCACTGCCAAAAAATACATACATAGCTGTGGATGGACAGTCACTACTGGATGGTGGTCGCATTTCAGTGGAGTCCTAATGACGGCCCTTATTAAAGGAACAGCACTGCGCTGTGGGCATCCCAAGCCCAATTCAGGTCAGGCCGGCAGTCAGGTAACGCTTTAAGAGGTGGCGCTTCGCTCACTGAGGTGATGCGCTTCGTCAGATGGCCTCTAGAGGGCGTGTCTGAGCGCCGTGGGCCTGTATAGGATCTGTGCTGGTTTAATATGGCTGTTTCAGATGTTTCACTAACGACAGGTGTAAACATCACACTAGTTTGAAAGCGTAGAGTGCTGAGCTGAGGGACAGGAACTCGGCCTGTTAGGGTTCAGAGCCCCAGAGCCTCTGGACCTCGTGAGAGAGAGACACGCAGAGAGACACGCAGAGAGAGGCTCCACAGGGCCGGCACGGACACCACACTGGTACTCTGCGTAAAACAGGCATGTTCGCACCAACGCGTCCCATAAAAACACTCACTCATACACACACACACACACACGCACAGACACACACACAAAGCGGTAAGGGATACCTACCCGCTATTTTCCTTCTCATCCAAGGGCAGACGAATATCCAGACGATGGCAGCACAGACCAAAGCGCCGGCCAGCGTGATGAGGAAGATGGCCCAGACCGGGAGCATTTCCAGGCCCAACACTGACACCAACAAACACAAGTTACATTTTAACATTTATTTCATACGCTGAAATACAATAGAACATTCAAACAACAGATGAGCAATTTCATTTTTAAACCTGTTTGGGATAAGCCTTTGTGGCTCATAATGAAAGCGCATAGCAATGTGGCTCGCTACTGCTATACATACAGCATGCTATAGGCCTACTGTATATAGGGTTAGAGTTAGGGTTATAATCTGATGAAACAACTATAGAAAACAAATCAGAATATCAGTTTCTCTCTGGAGCAGTGATCAAGGCAGTATTGGACAGATGGTCATAAACTAACTAACTAACTAACCCTAACCCCCTTACGTGGTGCTCCAGTGTACAGGATGGTCATAAACTAACTAACCCTAACCCTAACCCCCTTACGTGGCGCTCCAGTGTACAGGATGGAGAAGGCGTTGATCCCGATGGTGGTGGCGTAGAACAGCGGCAGGGCTCTGAGGCCGTTGGGGACAGAGTCGTCCTGGAGACACATGGAAACAGGCTTCAGGAGCGTAGACATGCCAAACAATCACTGAAACTACATCGCCTAATTTGTCCTGTCTTAGAGACAATTTGACTGGTTGGGTGGAAAAATGACATGTAAATGTAAATTTGCATGAAGGGAAGTGGAAGTGTTTCAACACAAAATGGAGGACATCACTGGCTGCTCATGTATTGTGAGGGAAGTAGTGTAACACTTTGGTAGCATCAGTTAGTATAGACGATGATGGATAAACTACTAAGACAAAGATCAAATACAAGTTTCCTGTCACAAAAATCAGGCTTAATCTCAAGGAGTGGTGGTGAGGTTGGTCTCAAGGTCCAGGACCAGGACTAATAACTAGTTTCCTCTGAAGATATGTTGACGGTGATTTCAAGGTCTAATTAGGATTCATTTATATACAGCTCTGCCCCCGGCGGCTGGTTTCCCAGAGAAAGATCAAGGAAACCCTGGACTAAATTACACTCTCTCTCAGAACCAGTCATGAATGTTCTCCCGCAGAACCAGTCATGAATGGAACATTTTCATCCAGGACAAGGTGCCCCGAGAAAGCAGCCCACGAGTGAGTCAGCGCTGTGTCGAAGCCTGCATGGCAACTCAGTGACACAATACTTATGAGCATGCAGGCTGTCTGACCAGCTCTCGCACTTTGACCTCTCATCCTGAGAGCATATACCGAAGGAGAAGGACTGCCCATGAAAAATACTTTAAAAAAGGAGTGATATGCAGAGCAGGGCCTCTAGTAGCCTCCTGGGCTGTGGGTGCAGGCTATGCTAGGCCTCTAGTAGCCTCCTGGGCTGTGGGTGCAGGCTATGCTAGGCCTCTAGTAGCCTCCTGGGCTGTGGGTGCAGGCTATGCTAGGCCTCTAGTAGCCTCCTGGGCTGTGGGTGCAGGCTATGCTAGGCCTCTAGTAGGATATCACGAGCCTGGCTCAGGTGGCCATATAAACATTTGGGAGCTAACGTCAAAGTCACATTTTATTTATTAGCACATGATCTTACAAGCAAACGTAGCACACAGTGCTTTACACAATAAGAAAATAAATAAAAACATAGCTTATTAGTAAATGGTATATAAAAAAAATTATATAAACAAAATAAAACAGGATGGATCATATCTAAGAAAATAGAAAATAAACAGTACAAAATTACAAATGAGAATACTTTTTTTTTTTAAATTGGGTTAGGTTTAATTGGGTAGGTTCTACTACTACAGACTCCGGGTTCTTCTACTACAGACTCCGGGTTCTACTACTACAGACTCCAGGTTCTACTACTACAGACTCCGGGTTCTTCTACTACAGACTCCGGGTTCTACTACTACAGACTCCAGGTTCTACTACTACAGACTCCGGGTTCTACTACTACAGACTCCAGGTTCTTGCAACGTTTCTCTCAGCCCTACATCGTCACAGAAGAGAGGCTGAGACTGCAGGTTCTACTACTAACCCTGAGACTGCAGGTTCTACTACTAACCCTGAGACTGCAGGTTCTTCAACTACAGACTCAAGGTTCTACTACTACAGACTCCGGGTTCTACTACTACAGACTCCAGGTTCTACTACTACAGACTCCAGGTTCTTCTGCTACAGACTCCAGGTTCTACTACTACAGACTCCGGGTTCTACTACTACAGACTCCAGGTTCTACTACTACAGACTACAGGTTCTTCTACTACAGACTCCAGGTTCTTGCAACGTTTCTCTCATCCCTCCATCGTCACAGAAGAGAGGCTGAGACTGCAGGTTCTACTACTAACCCTGAAACTGCAGGTTCTACTACTAACCCTGAGACTGCAGGTTCTACTACTAACCCTGAGACTGCAGGTTCTACTACTAACCCTGAGACTGCAGGTTCTACTACTAACCCTGAGACTGCAGGTTATTCTACTAACCCTGAAACTGCAGGTTCTACTACTAACCCTGAGACTGCAGGTTCTACTACTAACCCTGAGACTGCAGGTTCTACTACTAACCCTGAGACTGCAGGTTCTACTACTAACCCTGAGACAGTATTGCAAGTCGCTTTGGATAAAAGTGTCAGCTAAATGACTGTAATGTAAACTTAACAGTGGCTTCCATCTCAGTGAGTTTTTCGAGGTTTCCACCCACCAAAGCTTTGGTTTTAGTGGGACGGCTGTTGAACGATGTCCCAGTGAGTAAACCAGCACCTTCAGGGATTCTGTTGTTGTTGTATCAACCAGCCATGTCGGCTTGAAAAGAAGAAGCTACCAGGCTCCTTACTGAGCAGAGCCTGCAGGTCGTTCTGGGCGAATGGCTCAGCGTTATCGACGCTCAAGTTGCTGTCATCGGCTGTTTCTGCTTTGGGTAGCTCACTGCACTGCTGTACCTTTATATAAGCACAGGCATGCGAATTGGTCTTAAAGGTGCAGACAGTTTGTTAGATTTCTATATGGAACGCTGAGCCAGAACCAGAACCCCCCACTCACGTCTGCTCCCTGCCTCATCAAACAGGAAGTCACACTCTAGAGCCTCTTTCAGTCAAAAAGTGTCCTTTCAGGTGAGATTCTCTAATAATACTGTACAATGGGCCGTGCACATTACATCACTGAGATTTAGCTGTAAATGTGATATCTGCTGATGTTCTTTGGATAATTCTCAGTGTGAGTGCATGTGTGTGGGTGTGATGTAAAGATGTGACAGTGTGTGTGATTAGTGTGTGACTGTTAATTTGCTGTGTGTGTGTGTGTGTGTGTGTGTGTGTGTGTGTGATCCCACCTTATTCAGGATGAAGTGTCTGATGAGGAAGAAAAGGAGTCCAGACATGAGTCCAGAAAGTAGAGGAGAGATGAACCAGGATGAAACTGGAGGAGAGAAAGAGCGAGTAAGAACAGATGAGTGAACAGAGCAGCCGTGTACAGCCACACCCACACCCACACACACCCCCCCCCACACACACACACACACACACACCCACACACACCCCCCCCCACACACACACACACACACACACCCACACCCACACACCCCCCCCACACACACACACACACACACACACACCCACACACACCCCCCACACACACACACCCACACACACCCCCCCCCACACACACACACACACACACACACCCACACACACCCCCCCCCACACACACACACACACACACACCCACACCCACACACACCCCCCCCCACACACACCCCCCCCCACACACCCACACCCCCCCCCCCCCCCCCCCACACACACACACACACACACACACACACACACACACACACACACACCCACACACACCCCCCCCCCCCACACACACCCACACCCCTCCACACACACACACACACACACCCCCCCCCCCCCACACCCCCTCCCACACACACACACACACACACACACACACACACACACACACCCACACCCACACACACCCCCCCCCCCCCCCACACACACCCACACCCACACACACCCCCCCCCACACACACCCACACCCACACACCCCCCCCCCCCCCCCCCCCCCACACACACACACACACACACACACACACACACACACTACTCAGTCTACACTCACCAATTTTAACTAGCTGCATCCACTGTACACCCTTGGTGCCTATAGCCACCATGGAGAAACCAATAGTCGATCCCACAATGCAATGTGTTCCAGAGATTGGCAATTTCAGGAAGGAGGCGATGAGCTGCCACACTGCCGAACCTGAGGAGGAGAGGAGGGGGAGAGAGATCAATTTCTGACTTGCTCTCGCAACCTCTCTCTCCAGATATGATCACAGAACATTGAGATAAGGCCTCTCTGACTCCCTCAGCCAGAGAAACGGTCTTCCTGCTACATGTTCTCTACGTACTCAACTGGTCCATGACTGGTCCATGACTGGCATTTACATTTGTCTAGTTTTTCATAATACTATATGTGTCTTGACATTTTTTTCAACAACAGTCGTTTTTGGATCAGGGGAGTAGCGCACACACACACAGGCGTCACCGCGCCACCGACCGTCAGCACACACACACACACACACACACACACACACACACACACACACACACACACACACACACACACACACACACACACACACACACACACACACACACACACACACACACACACACACACACACACACACACACACACACACACACACACGCTCCAACACTCTAGATGTGCATTCAACCGCGACAGTCACTGGACCTCATCAAGGAACTAACTGAAATAAAACAAGGGAGTTCAAATACGCTACACAAAATGGGGGCAACCGAGTAAAAATATAGATGAAGGAAAGTCAAATGAGATGAAGAAAGCAGTTGGTCCTTACCCACCATGGCGCTGACCTCACCCGCCATCAGCACCGGCACCGTTTCGTTGTAGAGGCTGACGTCGATGATGCCCGTCCGAATGGTCTCACCCACCTTGGCCCCCAGCAGCATGGAGCCCAGCGTCTCAAAGATGGAGGCCAGGATGCAGGCCTGCCGCAGGGTGACCACGCCCGAGCCCACCGCCGTCCCAAACGAGTTGGCCACGTCATTGGCCCCCACAGAGAACGCCAGGATGAAGGCTATGATGAAGCCCAAGATCACCATCCACAGGTACGGCTCCAGATCCATCTTGGTTTGGGGTAGGACCGACAAAATCCACAAACGAGAGGAAGAGAGAGAGAGAGAGAGAGAGAGAGAGAGAAAACAAGGAACTAATCTAAAAACGAGGCGCCGCTGTGCTCTCGGAGAAGATTGGCTTCCTCCTTCTTCGTCCCCTGGTCGTTAAAAAGTTCGAGGGGAGAAGCACGCCTGCTAACTAAACGTCTGGAGCTCAGTCCGAGGATTGCAGACCAGTGGTGGTTGGTGAAGGGGGCATTCCATAGCTTGGCACCACAAGACGAGAGTCCGTCCGCACCGTTCCCTCGCCTGCCACCCAAACACAAGAGAATGGTCAGAGGTTACTTACATAACAAGCACACTACAATAACAAGCACACTACAATAACAAGCACACGGCAAAAGAACGCCACTGACTTGGAGGCCTGTGAGAACTACTGACACACGCAGTGAAGGAGGAGCAGGAGAAAGGCAGAAGACAGGAGGAGGACAGGAGGAGTGAAAGAACAGTGATTGAGTGAAGGAGGAGTGAGTGTGTCAGTGAAGGAGGGAGGGAGGGAGAAAGGGGAGGGGTGGTAAAAGAGAGAGGGAGGGAGATAAGAGCGATGGACAGAGCATACGTCAACGTCAGGTCAGCCTAGAGGGACAGCTCAGGTGGACAATAGGAAATCACTTTCTGCACTTCAAATAAATATGATCAAGCTTTTTCGCGGAACACGGATGGTCAGAACGCTGCTATAAAAAGAACGCTGTGCTCAGAATAAGGTGCAAGCAGGTCAGAGTAGCATATTAACACCTTTTCCCCACACAAGAGGGCAGCTGACGTCTCCCAAAGACCCGATCCGATTTCAACAATTTTTCCTTTGCTAGGTCTCCAGATAGCATCTGACAGCACAGCACAGCTAGTTAGCCTCCTGAGCCACAGCACAGCTAGTTAGCCTCCTGAGCCACAGCACAGCTAGTTAGCCTCCTGAGCCACAGCCGATTGGACTGTGATTTCTCTAGAGTCAGACGTACGGAGACGCCTCTTCTAACAGAATCTAAGAAAAATGGCCTTCTGAATTCAACCACCATGCACAACCTTATAATACATGTTTTTCATCTCCACGTTCTAGCACCAGTGGTTCCAGTCCATTAGATGTTGACTAAGGTCAATTCTACAAAAGTGATTTTCACATGCAGGTTAGGATTACTGTGTAAACTGCTCATTTTTCCCCTTCACACAGCACAATAGCTGAGGTTCTTTCCGAGCAAGAGTCAACAGAACCCATGAGTTTTCAAAATAACTTTTTAAGTTCAACACCAGGGGTCAAATCAGGGGCTTTACTTCGCTAAGTAGGCGTGTTTATGGACTGGATTTAAGACTACAACGTGGTAGCAACGAAAGCTGCAACATGTTTACACTAAGCTCAGACTGGGGAGGAGAATCAACACACAACTTTGTGTCACTCTTGAAGTTCTCCACAGTGAAGCTGAACATTGGCAGTATAGTCAATCATCCCAAGCGTATTTCCAGCCTTAATTATGGAGCATCTGGGACAAACAACTTAAATCCAGCACTGTGTTATACCTAGACATTTCAGCTAAAAGGTTTGAGATGTTTATGAGAAGAGACGTGTACTTAGCAGCAGACTGGACAGCGTCAGCAGTATATCTGCCCAAGAGCTGATCAACAAAGCAGTTCGGGGAGCAACAGGCAAAGGATTATGGGAACAGGACAACACAAACATTTTCACCCGGAGGCCCCAGAAGGTTCCGGACCGCCTGTTTAGTCCAGAGCCAGCCCACAATAGCAGTGTTTGGCTGTGAAAGCTGGGGTCAGTGACACAGCGTGGACCAGGCAGTGAGACAGCGTGGGCCAGGCAGTGAGACAGCGTGGACCAGGCAGTGAGACAGCGTGGACCAGGCAGTGAGACAGCGTGGGCCAGGCAGTGAGACAGCGTGGACCAGGCAGTGAGACAGCGTGGACCAGGCAGTGAGACAGCGTGGACCAGGCAGTGAGACAGCGTGGACCAGGCAGCGGGGTTCTTCACCCCCAACATCTTTAACCCTGTGATGGAAACCCAAATTCCACATCAACACAAAATGGCTTCTCTTTACCCCCTCTTTAACTGGGCCAAATGGTCAGTTAATTTATAGAGGTTAACGTTGCAAAATGTTTCAACTACACCAAGCCTGTGAGACAGAGTAACACATTCTCCAGGTTTCAACTACACCAAGCCTGTGAGACAGACTAACACATTCTCCAGGTTTCAACTACACCAAGCCTGTGAGACAGACTAACACATTCTCCAGGCATTAACTGATTGTGTGCTGTGATCCTGGTCATGTGGGGAGACAGAGCTGCTTTCTAAACATTGTGCCAGAGCCCCGCCTCCCTCCACAGAGCCCCGCCTCCCTCCACAGCGCAGAGCCCCGCCTCCCTCCACAGCGCAGAGCCCCGCCTCCCTCCACAGCGCAGAGCCCCGCCTCCCTCCACAGCGCAGAGCCCCGCCTCCCTCCACAGCGCAGAGCCCCGCCTCCCTCCACAGCGCAGATATCCAGAAACACTTCTAAAAGGTCAAACGCACAGACATCGTTCTACTGACGCAACACAGACACTGTTCCACCAACGCAACACCAAGCACCCACCCAGCCAGGGGGGGCAAGCTGGATGCCATACTGTATGTGTGGATTGTCCAATAAATATTGTGATATGGACTTGTTTCAATGTACATGGCACCTATATCTTGTATAAGATGATAAATAAACCACCTTGAACCTTGACCCAGAGTCTGGGTGCATTCATGCAGGTTGCTGCTTAGCAAGCAAGGGTCAAGTGGCTCGGTCAGCGCTGCTTACCCTGGTGGCTTAGAGGTGTAAGTATTACAGGAACACTGGAATATATCAGGACCACATGAAGACCGCATGCCACACTTTGCCCCACATACAGGGCAGAACCAGAGATGCCATACAGCAAAAGCGGAGCATGTTGAAACACATGCAATTTGTTATTCGTACATACAAGCTGGTAAACTTGTGAACTTTGGTGTGTGTGTATGTGTTTTGTGTTTGTATGTGTGTGTGTGTGTGTGTGTGTGTGTGTCCGCCACAGGGGATTGTCAGGTCCACAGTTTTCTAAACATGGAATCAGTGAACATGACAGCTGCAGCCGACTCTAGAACCATTCTAGAACCCTCAGCCCTCCAGTTAACTGATACACCTATAAAATACACATGCATGAAAGCACATGCATTCATTCACTTATCTCTCTCTCTCTCTCACATACACACACACACACACACACACACGCACACACGCGCGCACGTGCACACACACTTCCTGAGAATGCACCCCCAACACTTGAGAAACTGAAATACAGGCAAAATTAATTCATAAATTCTTAGGGTGTGTTTTAAGTTTTACAATACATACAATTGTTCTATGTCTCAAGAAATAATTAATTACAAGTATCAAACACCCTGTAGAAAAACTACTCATGTTTAGCTACTAGATCCCTCCCTCATAGTGGAGGAAACCATTAGACAATTTCTTAATGTGTTACAAATCTCCCATTCTCCTCAAAATACTTGTTTTTAGGAGTGCAGCCGCTTCTATGTACGCAACGTGTCCATGTGCATGTCCGTGTCCATGTGCGTGTCCGTGTCCATGTGCGTGTCCGTGTCCATGTGCGTGTCCATGTGCGTGTCCGTGTCCATGTGCGTGTCCGTGTCCGTGTCCATGTGCGTGTCCGTGTCCATGTGCATTTCCGTTCGTCACATGAGATCAATCAGGAGTCACCGACACCATTGCACACCAGCACTCGAGGGCAGGCATGAAGAAAGCATGGCTGACTTCAGACATTTATATCTCAAGAAGTATAAATGTCACAGCTTAGATATTTACACTGTATGAATCCAGATGAACATTTTAAGATATAATATATCCATGTAGCTTAAAAACTGTAGGAGTGACAAGTTAGAAAACGGGGTATGACAGGTATGAACCTCTGTTCTGCCCTCCAGCACCTCAGCCAACAGCTAGGGGGTGTTGTTGGGCATCACATAAAGCGGAGTTCCTAACCCCCCCCCCCCTAGCTGTTCTAAAATCACTGTAACGCCTAACCCCACCCCCCACCCCTAAAACCCCCCTAGCTGTTTTAAAATCACTGTAACGCCTAACCCCCCCCCCCCCCCCCCCACCCCTAAAACCCCCCTAGCTGTTTTAAAATCACTCCCACCCACGGTCTCAAGTAGTTTATTGCTTTTATACAACGGTTACTAATATGGTAAGATTACACAAAATAAACGCACAGCAACATGCTACGTCCTAAGCCACAGCCGTCCCAATATATATATATATATATATAGAGAGAGAGAGAGAGAGAGAGAGAGAGAGACAGAGAGAGAGATTATATATATATAGCAAGTAACTACACCAAACTGTTGGCTCGGGTCTGGGAGCATGGATTCAACCCTAAAAAAAAAAAAACTAAAAATCATGTGCGCATGACATCTCCAACTCAATGTAAAATTCTTGTTTTTTTTATTTCGACAACAACATTGTTAATCGCAATTGTTTCTATTATTATACAATACTATATTGTACTGTAATTGTGACAGCGCTACCCAAAGTATCTGTGTATTTAAGCAGCTGTGTACCAAGTAATGCAGCTCAGAATTAAACCCATGATTGCAACACATTTCTGAGACCTCAGATTGGCCTGATCAATACTAGCTCATGGAAATTCTACAGTGTTTCAGCTGATCTCTACCATACAGTGTGTACTGGGTTAGGGTTAGGGTTAGGGTTACCATACAGTGTGTACTGGGTTAGGGTTAGGGTTACCATACAGTGTGTACTGGGTTAGGGTTACCATACAGTACACACCCCTAGATGAGAGAGAGAGAGAGATAGAGAGATTTATATCAACTCGGTTATTTCATCAAGATAACAAAACCTTAACATTTCTCGAAGGCTGCATTCACAACCTCACAATGAGTTCCATGGTTACATAACCACCAGTGGGCCGAATGCTGTCCAGCTCGACCAGTGTTGAAATGAGCAGCATTCCTGAGCAGCTCCACCAGCGCAGCTATAGGAACACACACATGAAGGCATGAAGACAGCTTTACTAGAACACTGCAAAGGCTGATCTATGGACTCTTGAATAGCTACACCAGGAGGACTGGACTAAAGGGGCTAGCTCAAGGTTCTTCAGCTCCTCAGGGGGACGGATGTCCTGTCCAGCCTGAGACGGATGTCCTGTCCAGCCTGAGACGGATGTCCTGTCCAGCCTGAGACGGATGTCCTGTCCAGCCTGAGACGGATGTCCTGTCCAGCCTGAGACGGATGTCCTGTCCAGCCTGAGACGGATGTCCTGTCCAGCCTGAGACGGATGTCCTGTCCAGCTGAATTCAAGGACACATCAGATTGAGCCATTGTAGAAAGTTGAGAACAAATCCTGACCTGCACCATAGATTAGACCTACTGGTACTAGACTAGATTAGGCCTACTGGTACTAGACTAGATTAGGCCTACTGGTACTAGACTAGATTAGACCTACTGGTACTAGACTAGATTAGACCTACTGGTACTAGACTAGATTAGGCCTACTGGTACTAGACTAGATTAAACCTACTGGTACTAGACTAGATTAGGCCTACTGGTACTAGACTAGATTAGACCTACTGGTACTAGACTAGATTAAACCTACTGGTACTAGACTAGATTAGACCTACTGGTACTAGACTAGATTAGGCCTACTGGTACTAGACTAGATTAGGCCTACTGGTACTAGACTAGATTAAACCTACTGGTACTAGACTAGATTAGGCCTACTGGTACTAGACTAGATTAGGCCTACTGGTACTAGACTAGATTAAACCTACTGGTACTAGACTAGATTAGGCCGACTGGTACTAGACTAGATTAGGCCGACTGGTACTAGACTAGATTAGGCCTACTGGTACTAGACTAGATTAGGCCTACTGGTACTAGACTAGATTAGGCCTACTGGTACTAGACTAGATTAGGCCTACTGGTACTAGACTAGATTAGGCCTACTGGTACTAGACTAGATTAGGCCTACTGGTACTAGACTAGATTAGACCTACTGGTACTAGACTAGATTAGACCTACTGGTACTAGACTAGACCTACTGGTACTAGATTAGATTAGGCCTACTGGTACTAGACTAGATTAAACCTACTGGTACTAGACTAGATTAGGCCTACTGGTACTAGACTAGATTAGGCCTACTGGTACTAGACTAGATTAGGCCTACTGGTACTAGACTAGATTAGGCCTACTGGTACTAGACTAGATTAGGCCTACTGGTACTAGACTAGATTAAACCTACTGGTACTAGACTAGATTAGGCCTACTGGTACTAGACTAGATTAGGCCTACTGGTACTAGAGTAACCATGGCAATGGAGATTCTCCATCAAAATAGTTTATTACTGTACTTCTGGACTAGGATCAATCTGCATCTGGGAAACTGGATTTTCCATGGATTGGTTCTGATTGACGAAGTCATTTTTAACTCATTAGCCTCAATTCAGTTCATGTCCTCAATCTCTTTTTCGTCTCTAGCAAGTGATGAGAGTAAAGAAGCACATCGCCCATGATGCAAGTGGTCAGGGTTAGGGTTAGGGTCAGGGTCAGGGTTAGGGTTAGGGTTAGGGTTAGGGTCAGGGTTAGGTTTAGGGTTAGGGTTAGGGTTAGGTCAGGTCAGGGCCACACAGTTGCGGTGTGAGTGGAGTGGACTTTCCTAGTTTACATTTATCTACTGAGCCGGCTTAGAGGCACAACATGTTTTTTGTTTGGTCTGAAATGTAAGCATTTATTTGAAAGTAAATACAGTAGTGAATTAAAATATCAGTGGTTAAAATGAAGGAGGTGCTCTGGGCCACAGAACAGGCTGTCTGTTTGGTTACAGTCTAAACACACACATGTAATTACCCTAGGTGTCGCCAAAATAACTAAACTGAAAAGTTAAAGATTACCACTTTAAAGATAAGGCTTAAACTCATATTGGATTGAAAACCATTTAGCTAAGGTCCTCTGGTTCTAAGGTCCTCTGGTTCTAAGGTACTCTGGTTCTAAGGTACTCTGGTTCTAAGGTACTCTGGTTGTCCCCCACCCGGCGACACCCGAAGGGGGGGACTTTAGGTTGGCCGGTGTCACGTCATGAGTGAGTGAGTGAGTGAGTGAGTGAGTGAGTGAGTCAGAGAGTGAGTGAGTGAGTGAGTGAGTGAGTGAGTGAGTGAGTGAGTGAGTCAGAGAGTGAGTGAGTCAGAGAGTGAGTGAGTGAGTGAGTGAGTCAGAGAGTGAGTGAGTGAGTGAGTGAGTGAGTCAGAGAGTGAGTGAGTCAGAGAGTGAGTGAGTGAGTCAGAGAGTGAGTGAGTGAGTGAGTGAGTGAGTGAGTGAGTGAGTGAGTGAGTCAGAGAGTGAGTGAGTCAGAGAGTGAGTGAGTGAGTGAGTGAGTGAGTCAGAGAGTGAGTGAGTCAGAGAGTGAGTGAGTGAGTCAGAGAGTGAGTGAGTGAGTCAGAGAGTGAGTGAGTCAGAGTGAGTGAGTGAGTGTCAGAGAGTGAGTCAGAGAGTGAGTGAGTGAGTGAGTGAGTGAGTCAGAGAGTGAGTGAGTCAGAGAGTGAGTGAGTCAGAGAGTGAGTGAGTCAGAGAGTGAGTGAGTCAGAGTGAGTGAGTGAGTCAGAGAGTGAGTGAGTGAGTGAGTGAGTGAGTCAGAGAGTGAGTGAGTGAGTCAGAGAGTGAGTGAGTCAGAGAGTGAGTGAGTGAGTGAGTGAGTCAGAGAGTGAGTGAGTCAGAGTGAGTGAGTGAGTGAGTGAGTGAGTGAGTGAGTCAGAGAGTGAGTGAGTCAGAGTGAGTGAGTGAGTGAGTCAGAGAGTGAGTGAGTGAGTCAGAGAGTGAGTGAGTCAGAGTGAGTGAGTGAGTGAGTCAGAGAGTGAGTGAGTCAGAGTGAGTGAGTGAGTGAGTGAGTGAGTCTGAGAGTGAGTGAGTCAGAGTGAGTGAGTGAGTGAGTGAGTGAGTCAGAGAGTGAGTGAGTCAGAGTGAGTGAGTGAGTGAGTGAGTGAGTCAGAGAGTGAGTGAGTCAGAGTGAGTGAGTGAGTCAGAGAGTGAGTGAGTGAGTCAGAGAGTGAGTCAGAGTGAGTGAGTGAGTGAGTGAGTGAGTGAGTGAGTGAGTCAGAGAGTGAGTGAGTCAGAGTGAGTGAGTGAGTGAGTGAGTGAGTCTGTCAGTCCCCCGTAGTACCAGAACCCTTTCCAATGCATTTTTCCATTGAATAGTACATTTAGGTGTCTCAGTATAGTCTCAGACAAGTTTACTCGGGAAACCATATACTTTCTACATCCACAGAGAATAGAGCTTGAGGTGTTTAGTACTGCTAGATATGTCTGTATTTCAACATACATTATAGGACTTTTGACCATACAGGTGAATGGACTTGTTTAACAACTAGTGAATGTTGTATCTAAGGGACATGCCTCACGATTCCAGATTACCTGCATTCTATATAAAATCACATTATGCCGTCTTTCTTTTGCTCATTATAAACAAAGCCAGACAATGGAGGGGTCTTCTATAGGGCAATATAGTGGGGTCTCTGTATAAAAACACCTAATGAGAAGCAGGGGGCTTGATAGCACAAGGGAACATGCATAATGGGTGGGGGACAACATGTTCACATGTGTTCAGTACTTATCATTCGTGGACGCTGGTGGAGTTGAACAACAATTAATAACCCTAACAACAACGCTATTTTATTATTTTGAACAACAACGCTGTTTTATTCTTCTGCCTCGACAAACTGGGCCTCATTGGCTGTCATAACATCAGCTTGAACTCTTATTACCTTTTTATGTTGTGTAGACTTCACAAGTTCAGGTCATGGCCTCTTTGTGAGTCTTGAAAGTGAAGAGCTGTTATATAAAACAGATGTTCTGGGATGAGAACCCAGCATGTTCTGGGATGAGAACCCAGCACCCTGAACACTGGTCAGATGTTCTGGGATGAGAACCCAGCATGTTCTGGGATGAGAACCCAGCACCCTGAACACTGGTCAGATGTTCTGGGATGAGAACCCAGCATGTTCTGGGATGAGAACCCAGCACCCTGAACACTGGTCAGAAGAGACCTCATTAAATGAAGCTGTCATTTCTCCTATAAAAACATATTCATGAACAGATCACTGCTCGTTTTAAAAAGATTCATGCTGCACAGAATAACGTTACACATTTCAGGACCCCCCCCTGCAAACTACTCAACGCAACAGACAATGACAGACAGTTGGATCACTGGTGTCAATTTAGAAAAAGAAGTCAGTGAGTGTTAATTAAATGACGTGTTTATTTAATGGTTTGCTGCTGGTATCCAGGGTGATGCTGGTGTATCTGCCTGAGGCGTCACTGCGCCACCGACCGTCAGCACACACACACACACACACACACACACACACACACACACACACACACACACACACACCACACACACCACACACACACCACACACACCACACACACCGCCACAAGGGGCCCGAGCTTTTGCGCATGCATGTGTACACACACACACACACACACGCCATCAGCTGATGACTCCCAAAGCATCATAGATGGTCCACATCAGCGGATGGGGGTACAGGGTTCAGGGTTCAGGGTACAGGGTACAGGGTTCAGGGTACAGGGTACAGGGTACAGGGTTCAGGGTACAGGGTACAGGGTACAGGGTTCAGGGTTCAGGGTTCAGGGTACAGGGTACAGGGTAACATGATTTCAGCACCCCCAAAGGGGGGGGGGTACAGCTCCTCCAATAACCTCCACCTCCGACAGAGGACAGGTACAATGAGAGAGAGAGAGAGAGAGAGAGAGAGAGAGAGGACAGGTACAATTAGAGAGAGAGAGAGAGAGAGAGAGGACAGGTACAATGAGAGAGAGAGAGAAGGAGAGAGAGAGGGGAGGAAAATGACAGCATGTCATTCAGCCAGCTCCACTCACCTTCAGACCAGGAAACTCCTCCTCACATCAGAGACAAGCAGGAACGTGAAGAGAAGAGGAAGAAGGGATACTGCAGGAGAGAGAGAGAGAGAGAGACGGCAGGTTCAAATGAGGGGGAAAAAAGAGGACGAGATGGAAGAATCAAGTGCTGAGTGAGGATAAGGGTGACTGAGTAGACAAACAGAAGGGATGAGAGGGAGAGAGGGGGAGGGAAAGAAAGAGAGGGGGAGAGGTAGAAAGAGAGAGAAAGGCTGAGAGAGCCAGCGGAATCAGCAGGTTGTCGTGGTGTTGCGGTCTAGAGGCAGCACATCCAGCCCAGTCTAGACTGCCTCTTAAAGGAAGGCATCCGCATCTGCATCACCACGACGCAGACCAATCACACGCCGCGGAGGGGCAGGGTCTCCCCTGACTGGCTAACTGCACGCGGGGAGGATGGAGAGACAGACGGGAGGCAGCCAATGGTGCGCTAGGAATACCGTCAGGGGAGGGGGTTGGAGGAAAGAGGAGGGGTGTGTGTGTGTGTGTGTGTGGAGGAGGGGGTGGGGAGGAGCAGGCATGCAGTCAGACCAAGGGCATTTGGAACAGTTGATTTCCCTTCTAGCTCGTCTACCGCATTGGAACATTATTGCATCGCAGTGAGAACAGAATACATATAGTCACTTCTGGAATAACGGAATACATATAGTCACTTCTGGAATAACGGAATACATATAGTCACTTCTGGAATAACGGAATGGACCATGCATTCATGGGGATAACAGAATGGACCTTGTGTTCATTGGGGGGACAACAAAGTGAGAACCTGACAGAATGAGAGCGTGTTTTGACCCCAGTGGGAGTGCGTCTAGTTCTCTGTACAAACAACAGTCAGAATACTCTCGCCCTACAGCCAAAATACTCTCGCCCTACAGTCAGAATACTCTCGCCCTACAGTCAGAATACTCTCGCCCTACAGCCAAAATACTCTCGCCCTACAGTCAGAATACTCTCGCTCTACAGTCAGAATACTCTCGCCCTACAGTCAGAATACTCTCGCCCTACAGTCAGAATACTCTCGCTCTACAGTCAGAATACTCTCGCCCTACAGTCAGAATACTCTCGCCCTACAGTCAGAATACTCTCGCCCTACAGTCAGAATACTCTCGCTCTACAGTCAGAATACTCTCGCCCTACAGTCAGAATACTCTCGCTCTACAGTCAGAATACTCTCGCCCTACACTGAAAATACTCTCGCCCTATAGTGAAAATACTCTCGCCCTATAGTGAAAATACTCTCGCCCTACAGTCAGAATACTCTCGCCCTATAGTGAAAATACTCTGTAGAGTACACTGAAAATACTCTCGCCCTATAGTGAAAATACTCTCGCCCTATAGTGAAAATACTCTCGCCCTACAGTCAGAATACTCTCGCACTACAGTCAGAATACTCTCGCCCTATAGTGAAAATACTCTCGCCCTACAGTCAGAATACTCTCGCCCTACAGTCAGAATACTCTCGCTCTACAGTCAGAATACTCTCGCCCTACAGTCAGAATACTCTCGCCCTACAGTCAGAATACTCTCGCTCTACAGTCAGAATACTCTCGCCCTATAGTGAAAATACTCTCGCCCTACAGTCAGAATACTCTCGCCCTATAGTGGGAGGACATAGCAGGGAACATCGGTAACAGGCCGTTACATACCTCTGCCAACAGCCAACACACCAGTCTGCCATATTCACATCATATACACACCAGTCTGCCATATTCACATCATATACACACCAGTCTGCCATATTCACATCATATACACACCAGTGTACCATATTCACATCATATACACACCAGTGTACCATATTCACATCATATACACACCAGTGTACCATATTCACATCATATACACACCAGTGTACCCTATTCACATCATATACACACCAGTGTACCATATTCACATCATACGCATACGACACGCTGGTTCACGCGCCTTCCTGTCAACCCTGATAATACCAGCTAGCTTCCATCACCTCTCCATCTCTCTCCCTCCCTCTCTCCCTTTTCTCTCTCCCCCTCTCCATCTCTTTACCTCTCCCCCCCTCTCCATCTCCCTCTCTCTCCCTCTCTCAATCTCTCTCCCTCTCCCTCCATCTCTCTCCCTCTTTCTCCATCTCTCTCCCTCTCCATCGCTCTCTCTCTCCCTCTCCCCCTCTCAATCTCTCGCCCTCTCCCTCCCTCCTTCTCCCTCTTTCTCATTATCCCTCTCTCTCTCTCTCACACACACACACTCTCACAACTGCAGTCTGTGTCTTTATGTTGCTCTCCAGGCTTTTGGAAGTTTGTCTTAAGTGCCGCAGTCTATTTATAGTCTTTCAGCGCTCCCACACGCCAAGCAGTGGCAATAATCAGCATCATCAGCTCTGTTACACAGTAATGTTATTTACAATTATACACAATGGTCCATATCAACACTTTGACAGACTGTACACTTGTAGGAGATGTTACTCCTTGACAAATCATCTCACAGCGAAGTACACAATGTATCTCTATGGGCATATACTGTGCTGTAGTCTAGATGGTTAGCTGGACATGTGCTGTATAAACCCATAGGGTTAGGGTTATATCTCATTAGTGCGCAGTCTGCATGATATGGGCAGTCTGCATGGTATGGGCAGTCTGCATGATATGGGCAGTCTGCATGATATGGGCAGTCTGCATGATATGGGCCGCTGTCCATGATTACAACAGGGCTTATGATGTTTTAAATACCAAACTACTCGTCAGGTCACACACACGTACGGTGACCATGGCGAATGTGGTGCTTGGCGCGCTGGCGGTCATCATCGGTCTGTCATCAGCTCAGCGGCGTGGGAGTGAGAGCTGGCTCCTGATAGGACGGTTTCACCAGATCTACAACGATGCGAGGCGATGGGTTCTAAAGTGATTTAGAGTCAATCACACCTCGGGGGGTGATGATAGTAATCACACACTTCATCACAAGGGGTATATTTACAGGACAGATTATACCATCACACACACACACACACACACACCGTCTCACACTTGCCTGAGTATCGCACACGCATGTACTGTATACCGTCTGACGCGCCACTGTCAGAAACTCTCTCCAGCCTCCAACTTTCACACACATCCCCCAACGCTGGGCGCTCACACACCCTCCCCAACGCTGGGCGCTCACACACCCTCCCCAACGCTGGGCGCTCACACACCCTCCCCAACGCTGGGCGCTCACACACCCTCCCCAACACACACCCTCCCCAACGCTAAGGACTCACACACCCTCCCCAACGCTAGGCACTCACACACCCTCCCCAACGCTGGGCCCTCACACACCCTCCCCAACGCTGGGCGCTCACACACCCTCCCCAACGCTGGGCGCTCACACACCCTCCCCAACGCTAGGGACTCACACACCCTCCCCAACGCTGGGCCCTCACACACCCTCCCCAACGCTGGGCGCTCACACACCCTCCCCAACGCTGGGCCCTCACACACCCTCCCCAACGCTGGGCACTCACACACCCTCCCCAACGCTGGGCGCTCACACACCCTCCCCAACGCTGGGCGCTCACACACCCTCCCCAACGCTGGGCGCTCACACACCCTCCCCAACGCTAGGGACTCACACACCCTCCCCAACGCTAGGCACTCACACACCCTACCCAACGCTGGGCGCTCACACACCCTCCCCAACGCTAGGGACTCACACACCCTCCCCAACGCTGGGCGCTCACACACCCTCCCCAACGCTGGGCACTCACACACCCTCCCCAACGCTGGGCGCTCACACACCCTCCCCAACGCTGGGCACTCACACACCCTCCCCAACGCTGGGCGCTCACACACCCTCCCCAACGCGAGGCACTCACACACCCTCCCCAACGCTGGGGACTCACACACCCTCCCCAACGCTAGGGACTCACACACCCTCCCCAACGCTGGGCGCTCACACACCCTCCCCAACGCGAGGCACTCACACACCCTCCCCAACGCTGGGCGCTCACACACCCTCCCCAACGCTAGGGACTCACACACCCTCCCCAACGCTAGGGACTCACACACCCTCCCCAACGCTGGGCGCTCACACACCCTCCCCAACGCTGGGCACTCACACACCCTCCCCAACGCTAGGGACTCACACACCCTCCCCAACGCTAGGGACTCACACACCCTCCCCAACGCTAGGGACTCACACACCCTCCCCAACGCTAGGGACTCACACACCCTCCCCAACGCTGGGCGCTCACACACCCTCCCCAACGCTGGGCGCTCACACACCCTCCCCAACGCTGGGCGCTCACACACCCTCCCCAACGCTGGGCGCTCACACACCCTCCCCAACGCTGGGCGCTCACACACCCTCCCCAACGCTGGGCGCTCACACACCCTCCCCAACGCTGGGCACTCACACACCCTCCCCAACGCTAGGGACTCACACACCCTCCCCAACGCTAGGGACTCACACACCCTCCCCAACGCTGGGCGCTCACACACCCTCCCCAACGCTGGGCGCTCACACACCCTCCCCAACGCGAGGCACTCACACACCCTCCCCAACGCTGGGCGCTCACACACCCTCCCCAACGCTAGGGACTCACACACCCTCCCCAACGCTGGGTGCTCACACACCCTCCCCAACGCTAGGGACTCACACACCCTCCCCAACACTAGGGACTCACACACCCTCCCCAACGCTAGGGACTCACACACCCTCCCCAACGCTAGGGACTCACACACCCTCCCCAACGCTGGGCGCTCACGTGTCGCGTCGCCTCGTACTCTCGTTGCTGTTAACTAAACGGTTTGGCACCCATCTACCTCTCGGAACTGCTGGAACCCTATGCTCCTTCAAGGTCCCTCAGGTCCTCTGATCAGCTTCTCCTGCTTGTCCCCAAATCCAGGCTGAAGCTCAGGGGGGATCGGGCTTTCGCAGTGGCCGCCCCTAAGCTCTGGAACGAGCTGCCTCTGCATGTTAGACCGGCCCCCACCCTGCAGGTGTTTAAATCACGCCTTACACACTTATATTCTTTGGCGTTTTCCTGACATAGCCTAAGAGACTTGTCCTTTTTCATGTGACATACTGCATATGTTTTACTATGTGCTCTTTGTGTGTTATTGTTGTTTGACTTGTACAGCACTTTGATCAACTTTGTTGTTTTTAAATGTGCTCTATAAATAAAGTGGTATGGTATGGTTCTCGGGGTCCGGCGTGTCCCGTGTGCTAAGAGCAGTTCAGACCGTTCTGCGCCTGAGGAGAAAAGGGCAGTGTGCGTGCCTGAGTGTGTGTGTGTATGCATGTGCCTGAGTGTGTGTGTGTGTGTGCGTGTGCCTGAGTGTGTGTGTATGCATGTGCCTGAGTGTGTGTGTGTGTGCCTGAGTGTGTGTGTGTGTGTGTGCGTGTGCCTGTGTGTGTGTATGTCTAGAGCCTCAGGCACCGTATGGGAGTGTGATCCCGGATTCCCGTGACGTTTCCTCTCCCTGCACCTGCCTTCTCCCCTCCCCCCAGCAGGGGGGCGCCGTGGCCCCACTCCCCCGCCCAGGCGGGGGGGGGGCACAGAGAATGACAACAACCTTCAGCACAAGTGCTCAGATCAGCGTTCACTCTCAGCGCTCACTTTTAAGGCTTAAGGCACACACACAAACACACACAATATTACACGTACACAAATATGTGCACACACACATACATGTACACACATGTACACACACACGCAGGCATTCCCGTGCGCTGTGCTCTTCGTGCTGCCGTACCGGTCGTTAACCCTAACCCTGACCCTGACCCTAACCCTAACCTGGTTAACCCTAACCCTGCAATGCAGCACAGAGCAGCTGAGCGTTCAGGAATCCTCAGGTGGAGCCGACCAGCCAGCAGCAAACCAGGCTCAGTGTGCTTCTCAAACCTCAGTGTGCTTCTCAAACCTCAGTGTGCTTCTCAAACCTCAGTGTGCTTCTCAAACCTCAGTGTGCTTCTCAAACCTCAGTGTGCTTCTCAAACCTCAGTGTGCTTCTCAAACCTCAGGCTCAGTGTGTCAGTGCTTCTCACAGAGAGGGAGTTATTTACTGTGTGTGCAGCAAACCTAACCTTAACCTAACCTAAACCTAACCTAAACCTAACCTAGACCTAACCTAAACCTAACCTAAACCTAACCTAGACCTAACCTAAACCTAACCTAAACCTAACCTAGACCTAACCTAAACCTAACCTTAACCTAACCTAAACCTAACCTAACCTAAACCTAACCTAAACCTAAACCTAACCTAGACCTAACCTAAACCTAACCCTAACCCTAACCTAAACCTAACCCTAACCCTAACCTAAACCTAAACCTAAACCTAACCTAACCTAAACCTAACCTAAACCTAACCTAGACCTAACCTAAACCTAACCTAAACCTAACCTAAACCTAACCTTAACCTAAACCTAACCTAACCTAAACCTAACCTAACCTAAACCTAACCTAAACCTAACCTAAACCTAACCTAGATCTAACCTAAACCTAACCTAAACCTAACCTAAACCTAACCTAAACCTAACCTAAACCTAACCTAAACCTAACCTTAACCTAAACCTAACCTAACCTAAACCTAACCTAACCTAAACCTAACCTAAACCTAACCTAAACCTAACCTAGATCTAACCTAAACCTAACCTAAACCTAACCTTAACCTAACCTAAACCTAACCCAATCCCCATGTAGAGGGTAAGAGCCCCAGGGACAGTCTGTGCTATAGAGCCCCAGGGACAGTCTGTGCTATAGAGCCCAGGGACAGTCTGTGCTATAGAGCCCAGGGACAGTCTGTGCTATAGAGCCCAGGGACAGTCTGTGCTATAGAGCCCAGGGACAGTCTGTGCTATAGAGCCCAGGGACAGTCTGTGCTATAGAGCCCAGGGACAGTCTGTGCTATAGAGCCCGGGGACAGTCTGTGCTATAGAGCCCAGGGACAGTCTGTGCTATAGAGCCCAGGGACAGTCTGTGCTGTCCACCTTGATGCAACACATCACAGCGTCCGTCCCTCCATGTGACACACCGGAGAAAGGGGGCAGAATTGCATGAACGTACCCAGACTGAGATTGCACAGTTCACACATGCACACACGCGCACACGCATGCACGCGCACACACACTTGCGTATGGGGTGTGATTCGTGCCAGCGTAACAAACACTCAGTGCTTTCGTCGCCTGCATTGCGTGTATAAAGGTACTTTGGCGAGCTGATTAATAGGCGTGCATATACGCACGCGTTACGAGTCGCTCGCATTCTCAGAGGGTCACGTGTAAAAGGCGCGTGCCATTTTTTCGCACATGCATGTAACGTTTGCACGCTCGTGTTAAGTCAGCGGGCACTAGCTGCGAGCGGGGCTCATTTGTCCATATTGAATAAAAATTAAGAATATTTATTTGCACTCAATCAAATTCCAGGACCCTCCTTGCATAACTTTTCCTAGATATGTGTCGTTTTATCTCCACTATCGCTACATTTTCAAATAAGAGCGCGCATCATCAACTAGCTGTAGCATAGGGGTGCTGAGGATCAGCACCAAAACACGTAGGCTATAATAGTATAAGAATGTATTTTGTATTTTGACATACAGTAGGCTATGGCGCAAAAGGGATTGTGAGTGTAGGCTACACTAATAAGCCTACAATCAACTAGGATGGGCTCCATAGCCTAATGATTATCAATCCCAGCTGTGCGTAATTATGCGTCCTGTGTAGCCTATAAATTGACCTTTCTTTTAATTAGGTGGGCTAGCTTGCAAAAGCTGGCCCAACTTGTGATATTCCCACTATTTCTTTATTATTATTCTCCCCGTTTTTTGTCTTCTTTATAACTTCTTCATACTTTGTGCTAGAAACTTCATTCAAATTTTAAAATGTTCACGATGTTTAGCTCTTTAACAGATGTATTCAGATTTTTGATATTTTTTATAGTTTTTTAGTAATTTAACTTTTAATAGTCATTTTTGTGCCATTGAAACTGCTGGTGGAATGTTCAGTATCATTATGTTTTTAGAGTGGTGGCAGCAGTTGCTTTGAAAATATTTACACAATTTATTAACTGCTGGCACTCCTACAGTTTTGAAAGCTCACACACGTATTATACATAAAAACTTTCACACAACTGTGCTGATTCGTACAATGTAAGTATCTAAGCTGTGTGACTTATACTTTTCGCTGTATGATGATTTGTTCGGCAACTGCGCTCTCCATTGAAACGTATGGGCCCACACTCTACCTTTTGAGCTGCTAATTTTGCATTTTTACCCTTTTTCTAACTCGTCGCCATGCCTACAGTTTTTAAGCTACACGGACATATAATAGCCTAAAATGTTCAGCATTTTCTCAGGATTCATACGGTGTCAAAATCTAGGCTGTGACCTTCATACTTTTTGAGAGAGAGCTGTCTGAAGCCAACATGCCTTTCCATTGAAGTGAAAGAGAGGATGCTCAGTGTCAGTTGGGATTTGAATTTGGGGACATGTGCATGCTCTCTGTACTCTCTGTACAGGCACCCTTTATTGACTACTGTGGTAGCATTCATATTCATTCATTCCTTCCTTCCTTCCTTCCTTCCTTCCATCCATCCATCCTTTCCTTCCTTCTTTCCTTCCATCCTTCCATCCTTCCTTCCATCCTTCCATTCCTTCCTTCCTTCTTGCTTTCTTTCTTTCCTTCCTTCCATCCTTTCCTTCCTTCCTTCCTTCCTTCCTTCCATCCTTCCTTCCTTCCTTCCTTCCTTCCTTCCTTCCATCCTTCCTTCCTTCCTTCCTTCCATCCTTCCTTCCATCCTTCCCTTCCTTCCATCCTTCCTTCTTTCCTTCCTTCCTTCCATCCTTCCTTCCCTTCCTTCGATTCTTCCTTCCTTCCATCCTTCCTTCCATCCATCCTTCCTTCCTTCCCTTCCTTCCATCCTTCCTTCCTTCTTTCTTTCCTTCCTTCCTTCCATCCTTCCTTCCTTCCTTCCTTCCTCCTTTCTTTCTTTCCTTCCTTCCTCCTTTCTTTCCTTCCTTCCATCCATCCATCCTTCCTTCCCTTCCTTCTTTCTTCCTTTCCTTCGATCCTTCATTCCTTTCCTTTCCTTCCTTCCTTCCATCCTTCCTTCCTTCCTTCTTTCTTTCTTTCTTTCCTTCCTTCCATCCTTCCTTTCCTTCCTTTCCTTCCTTCCATCCTTCCTTCCCTTCCTTCTTTCTTTCCTTCCTTCCATCCTTCCTTCCTTTCCTTTCCTTTCCTTTCCTTTCCTTCCTTCCTTCCATCTTCCTTCGTTTCCTTCCTTCCATCCTTCCTTTCCTTCCTTCCTTCCTTCCTTCCTTCCATCCTTCCTTCCATTCCTTCCTTCTTTCTTTCTTTCTTTCTTTCTTTCTTTCTTTCCTTCCATCCTTCCCTTCCTTCTTTCTTTCTTTCCTTCCTTCCATCCCTTCCTTCCTTCCATCCTTCTTTCCTTCCATCCCTTCCTTCCATCCTTTCTTCCTTCCATCCTTCCTTCCTTCTTTCTTTCCTTCCTTCCTTCCTTCCATCCTTCCTTCCTTCCATCCATCCTTCCTTCCCTTCCTTCCATCCTTCTTTCTTTCCTTCCTTCCATCCTTCCTTCCTCCTTTCTTTCCTTCCTTCCATCCTTCCTTCCTCCTTTCTTTCCTTCCTTCTATCCTTCCTTCCTTCCATCCTTCCTTCCCTTCCTTCTTTCTTTCCTTTGATCCTTCATTCATTTCCTTTTCTTCCTTCCTTCCTTCCTTCCTTCCCTTACTTCCATCCTTCCTTCCTTCCTTTCATCCTTCCTTTCCTTCCTTTCCTTCCTTCCATCCATCCATCCTTCCTTCCTTTCCTTTCTTCCTTCCATCCTTCCTTTCCTTTCTTCCTTCCATCCTTCCCTCCCGTCCTTCCATCCTTCCTTCTTTCTTTCCTTCCATACTTCCTTCCTTCCTTTCCTTCCTTCCATCCTTCCTTCCCTTACTTCCATCCTTCCTTCTTTCCATCCTTCCTTCCCTTACTTCCATCCTTCCTTCTTTCTTTCTTTCCTTCCTTCCTTCCTTCCTTCCTTCCTTCCTTCCTTCCATCCTTCCTTCCTTCCTTCCTTCCTTTCCTTTCCTTCCTTCCTTCCATCCTTCCTTCCATCCTTCCTTCATTCCTTCCATCCTTCCTTCCTTCCTTCCTTCCCTTCCTTCCTTCCTTCCTTCCTTCCTTCCATCTTTCCTTCCTTTCCTTCCTTCCATCCTTCCTTTCCTTCCTTCCTTCCTTCCTTCCTTCCATCCTTCCATCCTTCCTTCCATTCCTTCCTTCCTTCCTTCTTGCTTTCTTTCTTTCTTTCCTTGCTTTCCTTCCTTCCATCCTTCCCTTCCTTCCTTCCATCCTTCCTTTCCTTCCTTCCTTCCTTCCTTCCTTCCTTCCTTCCTTCTTTCTTTCCTTCCTTCCTTCCTTCCATCCTTCCTCCTTTCTTTCCTTCCTTCCTCCTTTCTTTCCTTCCTTCCATCCATCCTTCCATCCATCCATCCATCCATCCATCCATCCTTCCTTTCCTTCCTTCCTTCTTTCTTCCTTTCCTTCGATCCTTCATTCCTTTCCTTTCCTTCCTTCCTTCCATCCTTCTTTCTTTCTTTCTTTCTTTCTTTCTTTCCTTCCTTCCTTCCATCCTTCCTTTCCTTCCTTTCCTTCCTTTCCTTCCTTTCCTTCCTTCCATCCTTCCTTCCTTCCCTTCCTTCTTTCTTTCCTTCCTTCCATCCTTCCTTCCTTTCCTTTCCTTCCTTCCTTCCATCTTCCTTCGTTTCCTTCCTTCCATCCTTCCTTCCTTCCTTCCTTCCATCCTTCCATCCTTCCATTCCTTCCTTCTTTCTTTCTTTCTTTCTTTCTTTCCTTCCATCCTTCCCTTCCTTCTTTCTTTCTTTCCTTCCTTCCATCCCTTCCTTCCTTCCATCCTTCTTTCCTTCCATCCCTTCCTTCCATCCTTTCTTCCTTCCATCCTTCCTTCCTTCCATCCATCCTTCCTTCCATCCTTCCTTCCTCCTTTCTTTCCTTCCTTCCATCCTTCCTTCCTCCTTTCTTTCCTTCCTTCCATCCTTCTTTCCTTCCTTCTATCCTTCCTTCCTTCCATCCTTCCTTCCCTTCCTTCTTTCTTTCCTTTGATCCTTCATTCATTTCCTTTTCTTCCTTCCTTCCTTCCTTCCTTCCTTCCTTCCTTCCCTTACTTCCATCCTTCCTTCCTTCCTTTCATCCTTCCTTTCCTTCCTTTCCTTCCTTCCATCCATCCATCCTTCCTTCCTTTCCTTTCTTCCTTCCATCCTTCCTTTCCTTTCTTCCTTCCATCCTTCCCTCCCGTCCTTCCATCCTTCCTTCTTTCTTTCCTTCCATACTTCCTTCCTTCCTTTCCTTCCTTCCATCTTTCCTTCCTTTCCTTCCTTCCATCCTTCCTTCCCTTACTTCCATCCTTCCTTCTTTCCATCCTTCCTTCCCTTACTTCCATCCTTCCTTCTTTCTTTCTTTCCTTCCTTCCTTCCTTCCATCCTTCCTTCCTTCCTTCCTTCCTTCCTTTCCTTTCCTTTCTTTCCTTCCTTCCATCCTTCCTTCCATCCTTCCTTCATTCCTTCCTTCCCTTCCTTCCTTCCTTCCTTCCTTCCATCTTTCCTTCCTTTCCTTCCTTCCATCCTTCCTTTCCTTCCTTTCCTTCCTTCCTTCCTTCCTTCCTTCCATCCTTCCTTCCATTCCTTCCTTCCTTCCTTCTTGCTTTCTTTCTTTCTTTCCTTCCTTCCTTCCATCCTTCCCTTCCTTCCTTCCTTCCATCCTTCCTTTCCTTCCTTCCTTCCTTCCTTCCTTCCTTCCTTCCTTCCTTCTTTCTTTCTTTCTTTCCTTCCTTCCTTCCATCCTTCCTTCCTCCTTTCTTTCCTTCCTTCCTCCTTTCTTTCCTTCCTTCCTTCCATCCTTCCATCCATCCATCCATCCTTCCTTTCCTTCCTTCCTTCTTTCTTCCTTTCCTTCGATCCTTCATTCCTTTCCTTTCCTTCCTTCCTTCCATCCTTCCTTCTTTCTTTCTTTCTTTCCTTCCTTCCTTCCATCCTTCCTTTCCTTCCTTTCCTTCCTTCCTTCCCTTCCTTCTTTCTTTCCTTCCTTCCATCCTTCCTTCCTTTCCTTTCCTTCCTTCCTTCCATCTTCCTTCGTTTCCTTCCTTCCATCCTTCCTTCCTTCCTTCCTTCCTTCCATCCTTCCATCCCTTCCTTCTTTCTTTCTTTCCTTCCATCCTTCCCTTCCTTCTTTCTTTCTTTCCTTCCTTCCATCCCTTCCTTCCTTCCATCCTTCTTTCCTTCCATCCCTTCCTTCCATCCTTTCTTCCTTCCATCCTTCCTTCCTTCTTTCTTTCCTTCCTTCCATCCTTCCTTCCTTCCATCCATCCTTCCTTCCCTTCCTTCCATCCTTCTTTCTTTCCTTCCTTCCATCCTTCCTTCCTCCTTTCTTTCCTTCCTTCCATCCTTCCTCCTTTCTTTCCTTCCTTCTATCCTTCCTTCCTTCCATCCTTCCTTCCCTTCCTTCTTTCTTTCCTTTGATCCTTCATTCATTTCCTTTTCTTCCTTCCTTCCTTCCTTCCCTTACTTCCATCCTTCCTTCCTTCCTTTCATCCTTCCTTCCTTCCTTTCCTTCCTTCCTTCCATCCATCCTTCCTTTCCTTTCTTCCTTCCATCCTTCCTTTCCTGTCCTTTCTTCCTTCCTTCCATCCTTCCCTCCCGTCCTTCCATCCTTCCTTCTTTCTGTCCTTCCATACTTCCTTCCTTCCTTTCCTTCCTTCCATCTTTCCTTCCTTTCCTTCCTTCCATCCTTCCTTCCCTTACTTCCATCCTTCCTTCTTTCCATCCTTCCTTCCCTTACTTCCATCCTTCCTTTTTTCTTTCTTTCTTTCTTTCTTTCTTTCTTTCTTTCCTTCCTTCCTTCCTTCCTACCTTCCTTCCTTCCATCCTTCCTTTCCTTTCCTTTCCTTTCCTTTCCTTTCCTTTCCTTTCCTTTCCTTTCTTTCCTTCCTTCCTTCCTTCCATCCTTCCTTCCTTCCTTCCATCCTTCCTTCCTTCCTTCCATCCTTCCTTCCCTTCCTTCCTTCCATCCTTCCATCCTTCCATCCTTCCTTCCATTCCTTCCTTCCTTCCTTCTTGCTTTCTTTCTTTCCTTGCTTTCCTTCCTTCCATCCTTCCCTTCCTTCCTTCCTTCCTTCCATCCTTCCTTCCTTCCTTCCATCCTTCCTTCCATCCTTCCTTTCCTTCCTTCCTTCCTTCCTTCCTTCCTTCCTTCCTTCTTTCTTTCTTTCCTTCCTTCCATCCTTCCTTCCTCCTTTCTTTCCTTCCTTCCATCCTTCCTTACTCCTTTCTTTCCTTCCTTCCATCCTTCCTTCCATCCTTCCTTCCCTTCCTTCTTTCTTTCCTTCGATCCTTCATTCATTTCCTTTCCTTCCTTCCATCCTTCCTTCCTTCCTTCCTTCCTTTCCTTACTTCCATCCTTCCTTCCTTCCTTTCTTTCCTTCCTTTCCTACTTTCTTTCCTTCCATCCTTCCTTCCTTTCCTTCCTTCCTTCCATCTTTCCTTCCTTCCATCCTTCCTTCCCTTCCTTCCATCCTTCTTTCTTTCTTTCTTTCTTTCTTTCTTTCTTTCTTTCCTTCTTTCTTTCTTTCTTTCTATCTTTCTTTCTTCCTTATATTCAAAGAAATATTCAGAATGACTCTTTTTTAGGCTGCAAACTCATATTAATATATGTTCTCCTCTTTCAGCTATTGAACTCAATAAAACTATGAGTTATGATGAGTGGTCTAATCTATTTTTGAGTGTAGTACTAGCAGTACTTATAACAAACACCTACTGCAACACCTCCACAGCTACTGCTCCGCCCAGCATGGGCTATAGACACATGGTCTCCAATGAGGGGTGCATTGGGATGGCCTGGCAATCACTGACCTGCCCCCCACAACCTCTGACCTGAGGGGGCGGAGTCTCGCCACCACGCCACTATCTACGCCACCGTCTCCACATCTCAGACCCTGAGTTGGCTAAAGACGCAGTTTTCACGGTTGGGTGCATGTGGGTGGTCCGGGGAGCAGTACGCTGTCCTCGACCGCCTCTGACCCGAGGGGGCGGAGTCTCGTCACCACGCCACTATTCACGCCACTGTCCCCAGATCTCAGCCCCTGAGTGAGCTATAGACACACGGTCTTCACTGTTGGGTGCATGGATATTGCCCGGATGTCAGTGCACTGCCCCTGACCTGCTCTGACCGGAGGGGGCGGAGTCTTGCCATCACGCCACTATCCATGCCACGCACCTCACAACACAGCCTCTGAGGTGACTAGAGACACACGGTCTTCACTGGTGAAGGCAGGTGGGTAGCCCGGCATGGCCTACACTCTCCGCGACCGACTCTGACCCAAGCGGGCGGAGTCTCACCACCACGCCACAGACCCCACAACTCAGCCCCTGATTGAGCTAGAGACACACAGTCTTCACCAGTGGGTGCAAGGAGACTGCCCGGAGGTCTTCATGGTGGAGTCAGGTAGGTGGCCCGGAGAGGGGTACACTGTCCCTGACTGGCTCTGACCTGAGGGGGCGGAGTCTCACCCCCACGCCACTGTCCACGCCACCGCCCCACAACTCAGCCCTTGAGTGGGCTACAGACACATGGTCTTCACCGGTGCGGGCGGGTAGGTGGCCCGGAGAGGGGTACACTGTCCTCGACCAGCTCTGACCTGAGGGGGCGGAGTCTCACCACCATGCCACTGTCCACGCCACAGACCCCACAACTCAGCCCCTGAGTAGGCTAGAGATGCACGGTCTTCGCCGGTGGGTGCATGGATATTGCCTGGTCCGTAGTATTTCTAGCAGTAGCTGTTACATACAGCTGCAGCAGCTAGCCCACCTCACATTTTCTCCAGGAAATGTACTTTCTAGTTGTAAAATATTATGCTAGATGTGCTTCAGTTTTATGAGTCAAACCATGGCATGCCAGCCTTAACACGTGCGGGCGTTTAAACGTCTGTTGCGTACGTTGGCATGGCACGTTCCACACGTCACACTATAATATTAGCAAACCACACAAACGTGTGTCTATACGCACGCTTATTCGTTTGATCAAACTATAAGGTGTAGTGTTAGGTGTCAGGTATTTGATGCACATATTAGGTGTGACGTGTCAAAAGTGCCGTGCCAACGTTCAAAACATAGAACACGCGCGCACACGCCTTTACGTGTTAACTGGGGGCACTAGAAGCACCGAGTGGTGGTAATTTGAACACAAGTGAATCAAAATGATAATTGTTTGCACTCGATCAAATTCAAGGACCCTCCTTTCATTACTTTTCCTAGATATCAGCGTTTTTATCACGTTTACATTTCGGCCTTCTGTCTAGACTGCAGTGCTCTTTTCTGTCAGCAGATGTCGCAGGCGGGTGATTTATATTTTTATTTGTAGCATAATGTAGGCTATGTGTTATAATTATGTGCAAAATGATGACAATCACCTAAATCAAAAACAATGAAGCACATGTATTGCTATAGTTCGTTACCAAATGTTAGGCTTGTAAGACTCAACTTAATCATTATTAATTCCGCTATTCCTAAAAATCAGAAGAGATATCTGTCTCACTCGCTCTCGGAGCAGGTATTGCGCAACACAAAGCAGGTATTGCGCAACATAGCCACTTGCGCCAGGAGACCCGCTCTGAGAGACAGAGAGAATGAGAGTCTTTTTCTGTGAGGGAGGAAACACGAGCAATATTTTCAATCATGCTTTCCATTGATGAATCACGAATAATGTATATAAACAGTGCAAATAAAAATAAATCGAAATAATAGGCAATAATAATATTGTGCAAAAAAAATAGCCAAACGAATTGTAGGCTACATTTGAAAGTGTTCAGCCTGGTGTAGGCTGGCCTATAGGCAAAAAAATGAATGCATTGATACTGCAAAATGGTTTCATTTGAGCTGAACACTACACAACTGATTTAATAATTTCTATAATATCAGGTGATTGCTTTGAATGTTACAAATTAGTTGAAACAGTGGTAGCGATTTACAACCTGGTAGCCTACAGTCTGGGCCTTCCCGCGCCACCACAGAAGTGGGTCTTCGCTCGCTCCAGCTCATCTTGAGTTGACGGCATAGTCCTCCTCCCCAAAGAAAGACCTGTAGGCCTATTGTTTATTTCGATTCATTTTTATTTGCAGTTTTACATTATTCTATATGTGTTTTTTTGTGGACCAATGTTTGAATAAAATTTGGCTTTAAAACGACATCTGGTAATTTACCTACATTTGATTTATTTTATTTAGAAATAGATAGCCCTCTATTGACAAGAAACACGTGTATCTGAACATTTGTTTTAAATTGCGAAGAAAGAGTCGTTCAGATATTAGGCTTTATTAAAAACAAGTTGCTTAACATGTGCGAATTCCATTTATTGAGAATGCATTAACAATTGGCAAGGACGAGATTAGAACCAGCTATGATTTAAAGGCAACTGACCTTACACGTGCGGCCGCTAACACGTGTGCTGCGCTAGCAAGGCACTGGCACGTTTGACACGTCGCTATGCAATTTCTGCACACATTACAAGACGTACGTACGTACGTACATCTATGATTTTACCAAACTGTCATGTGTAGTGTTGGTGTCGCATATGTGAGGCGCATCTAACCTGTAGTGTTGCCGTCACGCACACGATGCGAAATACGTGTAAACAACATGTGCACAGCGTCTGCGTTACAGGTACGTTACAGCTATGAGACGTCTGTCTCTCCATTGTTTGTCAATGGAAATTATACACGTGCGTTTAGACGTTTGATGTCATCGCGTCTTCTTAAGTAGGCGCAAGTCAAGCGTTTCAGTATGGTGTGCTGGCACTAATCACACCCCATACACGCGCACACGCATGCACGCGCACACACACACACACGCGCACACGCATGCACGCGCACACACACACGCGCACACGCATGCACGCACACACACAAGTTGTAGGTCTTCCAGTGTATCCTTCGCACAACTAAAGCAGATCCAACAACAACAAACAATGAACCCCCCGCTAGCTGTTCTGGTGTGGCGTGAGCCCTGTGTTTAAATACTCCTACGGTCAACTCTCTCCGGTTTCAGACTATGTGAGGATTCATCCCCCCCATAGCCCCCCTACCCGCCCCTCAAACCTCCGCCCCCTCAAGTGGTACAGTGACTCAAGTAACTATTCCCTAGGTTGTGTGCGCGTACTAAAACTGATCTGAGGTCTTCAAATACGCAGCACACACACACACACACACACACACACACACACACACATATTGAATACAGCCCTAATGACATTTATTGTGTGGGGGACCAAATATCAAATCAATACTGTGTTTGACAAACAGACAGTTAACACAAACAGACAGTTAACACAAACAGACAGTTAACACAAACAAACAGTTAACACAAACAAACAGTTAGGACCGTTCAATACGGCTGCATCTGAAATGTGGGCGACCGGCCTGTGATGGTTAACCACACCGTTGGGCCTCCCACAGGCATAGAGTATCACACTGCTCCCCAAACAAGCCAATCACCTTCCAGGGTGACTCGCCGCTCAAACGGAAACCCCTCACAGGGCAGCAAATGAGACCAATCAAATCAAGGCCCCTCTCCCTCTTCCTCCACAGACCTCTCTCTCCCTCCTCCTCTAAACAGACCTCTCCTCTCTCCCTCCTCCACACAGACCTCTCTCTCCCTCTTCCTCCACAGACCTCTCTCTCCCTCCTCCTCTAAACAGACCTCTCCTCTCTCCCTCCTCCACACAGACCTCTCTCTCTCCCTCTTCCTCCACAGACCTCTCTCTCTCCCTCCTCCACACAGACCTCTCCTCTCTCTCCTCTCTCTCCCTCCTCCTCCACACAGACCTCTCCTCTCTCTCTCTCTCTCCCTCCTCCTCCTCCACACAGACCTCTCTCTCTCTCCCTCCTCCACACAGACCTCTCCTCTCTCCCTCCTCTCCCTCCTCCACACAGACCTCTCCTTTCTCTCCCTCCTCCACACAGACCTCTCCTCTCTCTCCCTCCTCCTCCCCACAGACCTCTCCTCTCTCTCCCTCCTCCTCCCAACAGACCTCTCCTCTCTCTCCCTCCTCCTCCTCCACACAGACCTCTCTCCCTCCTCCTCCTCCACACAGACCTCTCCTCTCTCTCCCTCCTCCTCCCCACAGACCTCTCCTCTCTCTCCCTCCTCCTCCCCACAGACCTCTCCTCTCTCTCCCTCCTCCTCCCCACAGACCTCTCTCCCTCCTCCTCCACACAGACCTCTCCTCTCTCTCCCTCCTCCTCCTCCACACAGACCTCTCCTCTCTCTCTCCCTCCTCCACACAGACCGCTCCCCTCTCTCTCCTCCTCCACACATACCTCTCCTCTCTCTCCCTCCTCCTCCACACAGACCTCTCCTCTCTCTCTTCCTCCTCCACACATACCTCTCCTCTCTCTCTCTCCCTCCTCCACACAGACCTCTCCTCTCTCTCCCTCCTCCTCCTCCACACAGACCTCTCCTCTCTCTCTCTCCCTCCTCCACACAGACCTCTCCTCTCTCTCCTCCTCCACACAGACCGCTCCCCTCTCTCCCTCCTCCTCCTCCACACAGACCTCTCCCCTCTCTCTCCCTCCTCCTCCTCCACACAGACCTCTCCTCTCTCTCCTCCTCCTCCTCCACACAGACCTCTCCCCTCTCTCTCCTCCTCCACACATACCTCTCCTCTCTCTCTCTCCTCCTCCACACAGACCTCTCCTCTCTCTCCCTCCTCCTCCCCACAGACCTCTCCTCTCTCTCCCTCCTCCTCCTCCACACAGACCTCTCCTCTCTCTCTCCCTCCTCCACACAGACCTCTCCTCTCTCTCTCTCCCTCCTCCACACAGACCTCTCCTCTCTCTCTCTCTCTCTCTCCTCCTCCACACAGACCTCTCCTCTCTCTCCCTCCTCCTCCACACATTCCTCTCCTCTCTCTCTCTCTCCTCCTCCACACAGACCTCTCCTCTCTCTCCTCCTCCTCCTCCACACAGACCTCTCCTCTCTCTCTTCCTCCTCCTCCACACAGACCTCTCCTCTCTCTCCCTCCTCCTCCACACATTCCTCTCCTCTCTCTCTCTCTCCTCCTCCACACAGACCTCTCCTCTCTCTCCTCCTCCTCCTCCACACAGACCTCTCCTCTCTCTCCCTCCTCCTCCTCCACACAGACCTCTCCTCTCTCTCTCCTCCTCTAAACAGACCTCTCCTCTCTCTCCTCCTCTCCCTCTTCCTCCACAGACCTCTCTCTCTCCCTCCTCCACACAGACCTCTCCTCTCTCCCTCCTCTCCCTCCTCCACAGACCTCTCCTCTCTCTCTCTCTCCCTCCTCCACACAGACCTCTCCTCTCTCTCTCCCTCCTCCACACAGACCTCTCCTCTCTCTCTCTCCCTCCTCCACACAGACCTCTCCTCTCTCTCTCCCTCCTCCACACAGACCTCTCCTCTTTCTCCTCCTCCTCCTCCACACAGACCTCTCCTCTTTCTCTCTCTCCCTCCTCCACACAGACCTCTCCTCTCTCTCTTCCTCCTCCTCCACACAGACCTCTCCTCTCTCTCTTCCTCCTCCTCCACACAGACCTCTCCTCTTTCTCTCTCTCCCTCCTCCACACAGACCTCTCCTCTCTCTCCTCCTCCTCCTCCTCCACACAGACCTCTCTCTCCCTCCTCCTCCACACAGACCTCTCTCTCCCTCCTCCTCCACACAGACCTCTCCTCTCCTTCCTCCTGTGCTCTTGTTTGTTTGTGTGTGTGTGTGTGTGTGTGTGTGTGTGTGTGTGTATATATGTGTGTTCTTCCCCTAAGCTGGATCCAGCTGCTCCTAGTCCTAGCTTTCAGCACATGACCCGGCTAAAAGTATTATGGTCTGCCTTCGACTGGAGCTGCTGCTGGCCACACGTAGTGGTGGGGCGCCACGGAAACATATGATCCTCTGCATGCAGCTACCACTTGTTGGGAATGTCTCTATCTCTCACACACACACACACACACACACACACGTGCGCACGTCTGGAGGGTAAGCTGCAAGGCCCGTGAGATTAGACCTGCGAGCTGTTGAGTCAACAGATTACCCAGGACTGTTATTCTAGGTGAAAACTGCAGTTAAGCATCAAAACACACATTGATTAGCATTAGCCGCTCTAATGGCCCATGGAGAAACGAGGAGGAATGCTGGTCCCGGGCCGCCACAATAAGGGGGGGGATTTCACATGACGACTCGACTCACAGCGAACTCTCAATGTGACTTTTGTCAGAGGCCATAATCACATCAGGTGCCTCACGACACGGACGGAGGGACGACAACAGCTCTTATATTCAAGTCTAGATTCAACTTGCGTTGGCTTCTTACTGAGGTGCATTAGCACTGTCTGAGTAACAGTCAAGACAGCGGATAGTGTGTGTGTGTGTGTGTGTGTGTTTGTGTGTGCGCGCGCATGTGCGCGCGCGTGTGTGTGTGTGTGTAAGGGGTGGGTGGCGGCGACTGTGCAGAGCTCACAGCGTGGGAGGTGAACAGTATCTTAGGGTTAGGGTTAGCTTACAGCGTGGGAGGTGAACAGTATCTTAGGGTTAGGGTTAGCTTACAGCGTGGGAGGTGAACTGTATCTTAGGGTTAGGGTTAGGGTTAGCTTACAGCGTGGGAGGTGAACTGTATCTTAGGGTTAGGGTTAGGGTTAGGGTTAGCTTACAGCGTGGGAGGTGAACTGTATCTTAGGGTTAGGGTTAGGGTTAGGGTTAGCTTACAGCGTGGGAGGTGAACTGTATCTTAGGGTTAGGGTTAAGGTTAGCTTACAGCGTGGGAGGTGAACTGTGTCTTCGTCTTTTCTCTGTAAAAGACATTTCTAGCATTTCCATATTTATATTAAATTCACAGACGTCGTTTGGAATGCTGATGTGGGGGGAGACGATGACATCATCAGGAGAAGACAGATAAACCAGACAGGCCACAGGTCTGGGGAGCAGACGTGTGTGTGTTACTAATCAATTGAATCTAGGTCCCACGCCATTGGCTGTCCCTCTCATTGGCTGTCCCTCTCATTGGCGGTCCCTCATTGGCGGTCCATAGCAAGACTCTTGAGGCGTGTTTTGTAATTGGCCTGTACTCATACTGCAGTATAAAAATATACTACAATACAATTAACATGCTTTTTCCATTTGCTGACTGTGTGGCATCATTTCGAATCACATGGCATCCACTGAGGCTCAAACACAAAGCTTTACTTCATTTTCACATTCTGTGACCTGCCCACAGTTCGCCTTTGTGATATTTCTGGCAGACGTGTTGACGTGCAAGACAAGTGACAAGTGGTCTGCTTGTGTTCTGGCAACGAGGGGGGCGGCGGTCATCTGTGATCCTGAGGGACCAAATCATTTCTCCAGTCCAGACGCTTCCCTTCATCAGCTCAGATCAGCACATCGTCCTGCCATGCCATGCCAGTAGGGGGCACCGCAGATCCAAACCCATTAACCACCCCTCACTGACACCACAATACACTGTTCCATTGTAATCGTATGACTTATTGTATTGTATAGTACCGGTAATTTAAAAGATTTGAGGTTGCATTTTCACATTGTAATAGTTTCCCCCTTTTGTGACAGAATAACGTGTTAAAGAATAGGAGGTATATTTATGTTGAACTAATGGCACCACGGTTAAGTCTTTATAAAGACGATGCCCAATAGTGAACTAATGACTGCTGAATCATATACGTGGTGACTCACCATGGCAACAACCCACCATTACACAGCTAAAAACATGGAGGGCTTCGTATTGCTCATCAGCAAACTGCATTGTACAAGCAAAGTACAAAACATTCCCAGAGTCCACCTCAATAAAACTGCCTTAAGAACATAATTGTTAGGGATTGATAATCTCTAAATGGCAGGATTTAAGAGCTCCGTACAGGGAATTGTGCGGTGGAAGTGTAGAACTTGGGGATTACGAGCCGCGGGTGTGAGCCAAGAGTGAGGTGTCTATGTGGAGCGACAGGGTCTTAAGATCACGTTTGTTGACAGTGACCCGTGTTTTGAGTTGGGTTCCCAAACCAGTACCCTCTCTGGGAGAGCAGGGGGTCAGAGCCAGGCGAGCCATGTGTGACATTCCATAAAGATGTCATCACCTGGTCAGTATATGAATCCCTGGAGATTTCTAGTGAAAGACAACTCCTCACCACCATCTGTTTACTACCTGACTTCTGCCCTGCACCCTTAATTTAGTTATCGTGCATCGGACACGTGTCCCCAATTCACTACACTTCCTCCAGCCTTAAGTGTGCACTTGTGCACTTCCTGTCATGGAATCAAAGGAAATAACTAGGAATACAATGGGATCCTCTACAGTGGGAACCTCTGACATTCACTAATTTCTGGCTCTTATGTGGCTTAAAGAATTGAGTAGCTTAGGAACATTCACATTCTATTTATGGACATAGGAACATGCACATGGGTTAGGGTTAACCCGCATGAGACAATAAAACCAATATACGTACACATTTGACTTCTCAGTTTGGTAATTTACTGATAATAACAACGGAATTATATCTCATCTATCAGTATCAATTTATACTGGCATGGGATTGTCTCGCTTAATATCCACCAAGACCCAGATTAACCCCCAAGACCCCCGGAGACCCCCAGCCCAGCCCAGCCCAGCCCGGCCCCCTGTCTGGGGGTGTCACGTATCCAACGCTAGCTCTGTTGCTAAAGGTAGAGCTGAGGAGGAATGACAGGGCTAGAAATAGCTGTGTCACATGAGGCTGTCCAGTCACGAAGCCAGCCGGGCCGCCGCCCATACATGGAGCCTCACCCCCCGCACGCACAGAACGGTCTACGCACCCCCGCACACGCACAGAACGGTCTACGCACCCTTGCACACGCACACAGAACGGTCTACGCACCCTCACACAGAACGGTCTACGCACCCTCGCACACGCACACAGAACGGTCTACGCACCCTCGCACACGCACACAGAACGGTCTACGCACCCTCGCACACGCACAGAACGGTCTACGCACCCTCACACACGCACACAGAACGGTCTACGCACCCCCGCACACGCACACAGAACGGTCTACGCACCCTCGCACACGCACACAGAACGGTCTACGCACCCTCGCACACGCACACAGAACGGTCTACGCACCCTCGCACACGCACACAGAACGGTCTACGCACCCTCGCACACGCACAGAACGGTCTACGCACCCTCACACAGAACGGTCTACGCACACAGAACAGTCTACACATGCATTTACATACTCTACCGCCCCACGTGCTACTGGACAAACCTTTCATTCATCACTATGGGACTGTGTCCCCTCGCACCACACACACGTTCAAACAGCCCATCCTTTCTCAGGCAATACCAGAGTACTCTCACATCTTCCTCTGGTGGCGGTCGATTGATTGCGATGGCCGCCAGGTAATTGTCCTGGCTTCCTCACCAGCTGGGCGTTATCTGCCTAATGATATTGTTATCTGAATAATGACATCCTAGGGTTAGCTAACTAGCTAACTAACTAACCCTAACCCTAATAATATTGTCATCTGAATAATGACATCCTATGTTATGGCTGTGAACTGCTTCATTGTAATGCCCTGATGAAGGCCATGTCTGGCCGAAACATGTTGGATGTGTGTTCTGTCAGGAACTAGCCTTTAATCAAAGCTCTTTACATCCTAAGATGAACCTTGGATCCGCTTCTTTTGTGTACTCTCACATCCTCCTCCTTGTTTTTGAGGGTTGGCCTGAGCTGCACGTAGATTAGGACATTTCTCCATAATGAGTTATGCAAATACCCAAAGCTCTTTGGAAACTAAGGTGATTTGCCCTGTAGATGATGACAGGCATCCAAGTGCACTTCGCTCCCAGGCACCGGAGTCAACTGAAACTGGAAATCCACCAAGCCGTACACGGCATTCCCGGCCGCTCCTGACAGAAATCGCCTGAGTCATCAGCGCGTTCCCCTCCCCGAAACAAACATGCCTGAGGAAGGGGGCAGATACACCCAAGCCGACAGTAGGCTGCTCATTGCACCCCCCCCACCCCCACACACACACTTTTGTACCTTTCCATGCCACTGTGCCTTTTGATGTTATTGTATTGTATTATAATGTATTATACTGCTTTGTATTATATTGTGTTGCATTATATCGTTGTGTGCCATGTGTATTTTTTTCTGCAACAAAGTGAATTTGACTTCGGGGACAAATAGGTTAATCTCTCTATATCAATTTAGATAATAATAATAAAGTTCATATCTATCTATCTATCTATCTAGATAATAATAAGATTAATATATATCAATCTATTTAGGTAATAATAATAATAATAATAATAAAGTTCCTATCTAAATCTATTTCGATAGTAATAAAGTTCATATCTATTTGTACTTTTCTTTCCAGGCATGTGGAAGAATGAGCAACATTCCAGCCCAGTGGCCTCAGTAAGCAGGAAACCGGAATTGCTGGATAGTAGGTAAACAAAACAACAGTGAAGGCTGAATAGTAGGTAAACAAAACAACAGCGAAGGCTGGATAATAGGTAAACAAAACAACAGTGAATGCTGAATAGTAGGTAAACAAAACAACAGCGAAGGCTGGATAATGACAACACAAGTCAGATGTTTATATACACAGCAAGAATAGACAAGATATCAGAGCCCGAACGTAAAATAGTGTTACCACTGGCTTTATTAGGTTTAGGCTTATGAAATGGGTCAAGGGCTGTATCATGTGTCTAGCCTACTACTGTAAACTACCCTTTTAGTGGCATCGCTTGTCATTGTAAATCAGCATAAGCACTTCATGTCTAGCCTAATCTTCCATTTCCATTAGGCTAGAACGGCCCTCTGCTGTCTGTCCATGCCAGCAATAGAGAAGAATCCAAAGCCCAAAGTGCACTGGTAACAGTGATTTAAGATACATGCTGGTTTGGGCCTGTTTTGGGTTGTCATGTCATTCCAATGAAACAATGTTTTATCTTTAATATTCTTAAAGTCCCATTGCGACATTCAGAGTATAGCTACATACTGTATATTTGTAAGGCTTATGTTTCTCTAGCTAGCTTTTCTAAAACATAGTCACTGTGTATTTGGTGTAGAGATGATGTTGGTACTGACAGAAATTCAGCTCTTTCCAGTTAATACTGAATCATTTTAACTCTGAGTAATTATTGTCCCGTCTAGGTTGTTGGCCCTGTCGTGTATCTAGCTGTGAATAAATCAGTTACATTCAGGAAAGACTTATCTGTGTTCAATAGAGCCTCTCAATTCCCTGCCTATCAACAATGAAAATCTGGTTGATCAGCCGAAAAGTTCTGAAAATGCATGTATTAAACTCCCCCCCTTTCCGCTCACTCCCCCTCCTCCTGTGTGAAACTCCACTATACAGTCAGGTCCATAAATATTTGGACATTGACACAATTTATTATTTTGGCTCTATACACCACCACCACAATGGATTTGAAATGAAACATTCAATGTGCTTTAAGTGCAGACTTTCAGCTTTAATTTGAGGGTATTTACATCCAAATCAGGTGACCGGTGTAGGATTACAACACATTTTATGTGGTACCCCCATTTTTAAGGGACCAAAAGTAATTGGACAAGCATAATCATCATCAAATTGTGATCTTTTAAAAAAAAGAAATTTGGTTGCCTGAAGTCTGGAACCCGTAGCCCATAGCCTGAAGTCATAACCCATAACCCATAGCCATCACTAGACATCAGGTGTCATCCTTGCTCTGCCAGGCCTCTACTACAACGCTCTTCACTTCCTGCTTGTTCTTTGGCCGGTTTCCCTTCAGTTTTGTCTTCAGCAAGTGAAATGCATTCTCAATTGGATTCAGGTTAGGTGTTTGACTTGGCCATTGCAGAACATTCAATTTCTTTGCCTTGAAAAACTCTTTGGTTGCTTTCGTAGTATGCTTTGGGTCATTGTCAATCTGCACTGTGAAGCGCTGCCCATTGAGTTCTGAAGTATTTGGCTGAATATGAGCAGATGATATTACCTGAAACACTTCAGAATAGCATCCTGCTATTTTTGTCCGCATTCACATCAACAAGGGAACGAGTTCCATTGGCAGCCATACATGCCCAAACCATAACACTCCCACCTTCATGCTTCACTGGTGAGGTGGTGCTTTGGATCATGAGCAGTTCCTTCCCTTCTCCACCCTCTTCCCATCATTCTGGTACAAGGTGATCTTCGTCTCATCTGTCCATAGTATGTTGTTCCAGAACAGTACAGGCTTTTTAAGATGGCAAACTCTAATCTTGTCTTCCTGTTTTTGACCTATGGGTTACATCCTTTCACCAATGGGTTACATCGTATGGTGAACCCTCTGTATTTCCTCTGGTCAAGTGTTCTCTTGATTGTTGACTTTTGCCACATATGCCTTCCTCTTGGAGAGTGTTGATGTGGTCCTTCCTCCTCTTGGAGAGTGTTGATGTGGTCAACTGTTGTGAAGGGGTCTTTCTTCACCAGGTGAAGTGTTGGTCAAGTGTTCTCTTGATTGTTACTACAGTAGTAAGGTCTCCTTCCTCTTGGAGAGTGTTGATGTGGTCAACTGTTGTGAAGGGGTCTTTCTTCACCAGGGAAACCATTATTCAGTCATCCACTACAGTTGTTTTCCGTGGTCGTCCTTTTGGTGTTGCTGCGCTCACTAGTGAGTTCTTTCATTTTAAGAATGTACTAAGAATGTTGATTTGGCCACACCTAATGTTTTTGCCATCTCTCTGATGGGTTTGTTTAGATTTTTCAGCCTAATGATGGCTTGCTTCACTGATAGTGACAGCTCTTTGGATTTCTTATTGAGAGTTGACAGTAACATATTCCAAATGCAAGTATCACACTTGAAATTAACTCTGGACCTTTTATCTGCTCCTTGTAAATTGTACACATGTAAACATGTTGTCCCCCACCCATAATGCATGTTCCCTTGTGCTATCAAGCCCCCTGCTTCTCATTAGGTGTTTTTATACAGAGATCCCACTATATTGCCCTATAGAAGACCTCTCAGTTTTCTGGCTTTGTTTATAATGAACCAAAGAAAGACGGCATAATGTGTGATTTTATATAGAATGCAGGTAATCTGGAATCGCAAGGCATGATGACCCTAAGATGCAACATTCACTAGTTGTTAAATAAGTCCATGCACCTGTATGGTCAAAAGTCCTATAAAGAATGTTGAAATACAGATATACAGTATCTAGCACTACTAATGTCACATCATGTGTATCAATGGTTGACCAAACTAAGCTCTCTACAAACCCTGGTAGAGTGAATAAGAGTACAATAGTGTCTCCATCTAGTGGGCAAACAAGTCCATGCATCTGTATGGTCAAAAGTCCTATAATGTATGTTGAAATACAGACATATCTAGCAGTACTAAACACCTCAAGCTCTACTCTCTGTGGATGTAGAAAGCACATGGTTTCCCGAGTAAACTTGTCTGAGACTATACTGAGACACCAAGCATAGTTTTTGATGTAAAAATCTAAATGCACTTGTCAATGGAAAATGCATTGGAAAGGCGCCCCTTTTGTGGTGGGTTCTGGTACTACTGGTTCTGGACTGACTGACTGACGGACCACGTGACACCGGCCAAACTAAAGTCCCCCCCCCCCCCCTTCGGCTGTCGCCGGGTGGGGGACAGTAACAAGGGAATAACACACACTTGGCCACAGAACAGCTGAAGAGCCAATTGTCCAATTACTTTTGGTCCCTTAAAAACCTGAGGGAGCATGTATAAAAAAGTTTGTAATACCTACACCATTCACCTGATTTGGATGCAAATACTCTCAAATTATAGCTGAAAGTCTGAACTTCAAAGCACATCTTGACTGTTTCATTTCAAATCCATTGTGGTGGTGTACAGAGCCAACATTATGAAAACTGTCAAACTGTCCAAATATTTATGGACCTGACTGTATGCTGAGCACCACCACCACCTGTATGCTAACCCACCACCACCACCTCACAAGGCCATCCTAAATGCCTACCCAAACCTTCTAACCTCCTCCCACACCCCGACCTGCTACAACTCCATCTTCCCACGGGCAGTGCTCTGCTGTTCTGGAATATTCACTGCTCTGCTGTTCTGGAATATTCACTGCTCTGCTGTTCTGGAATATTCGCTGCTCTGCTGTTCTGGAATAGTCGCTGCTCTGCTGTTCTGGAATATTCGCTGCTCTGCTGTTCTGGAATAGTCGGTGCTCTGCTGTTCTGGAATAGTCGGTGCTCTGCTGTTCTGGAATATTCGCTGCTCTGCTGTTCTGGAATATTCGCTGCTCTGCTGTTCTGGAATAGTCGCTGCTCTGCGGTTCTGGAATAGTCGCTGCTCTGCGGTTCTGGAATAGTCGCTGCTCTGCTGTTCTGGAATATTCGCTGCTCTGCTGTTCTGGAATAGTCGCTGCTCTGCTGTTCTGGAATAGTCGCTGCTCTGCGGTTCTGGAATAGTCGCTGCTCTGCTGTTCTGGAATAGTCGGTGCTCTGCTGTTCTGGAATAGTCGCTGCTCTGCTGTTCTGGAATAGTCGCTGCTCTGCTGTTCTGGAATAGTCGCTGCTCTGCTGTTCTGGAATAGTCGCTGCTCTGCTGTTCTGGAATAGTCGCTGCTCTGCTGTTCTGGAATAGTCGCTGCTCTGCTGTTCTGGAATAGTCGCTGCTCTGCGGTTCTGGAATAGTCGCTGCTCTGCTGTTCTGGAATAGTCGCTGCTCTGCTGTTCTGGAATAGTCGCTGCTCTGCTGTTCTGGAATAGTCGCTGCTCTGCTGTTCTGGAATAGTCGCTGCTCTGCTGTTCTGGAAGCGGTGAATGAAAAAGAGTAAATGTGCGCACATCCAATCCTGTTTTTATGCCAGGTGCTGGATCAATATATGGAATAACTTAGAGGTTGAAAATATCCGCACACTGGATTAATGCTCCCAGTATAATTTTATTGGCTACAAACAACGTTTCAACCGCTCAGGTCTTCATCAGGCAACTTTACCTGGAAGCGGTGAATGACAGCTCAATGACACATTGAGAGCGAAAAGCAGAGAAGCATTCATCCCACTGTCTGAAAATCAGATCACAATGCCTCCCAGTTCAGCTCTGTAAGCCCGTCATTAGCATAGTTTACACCAGGCCAGCAGAGAACAAGAACAGCTCTGTGAGACAGCTTTGATACAGACCTACCAGGAACACTAGGAAATTGGGCTCATGATCCCACTAGCACTGTGGAAAACGGTCAATGCCAGAACAAGGCTATGAGAAACAAGCGTGTGCGTAGTGACGGGCTAGAAAAAAGAAACAGGGCCGACACCCTTAAAAGTTATGCTATATGGGGCTACAGACAGACTAGCGTTTAGGACACTGACAAAGCTAGCGCTGCTAAACAATAATGGGGCTTCCATTTGGACACTAGACTATGTCAATGTAAATACAATCACTACTCTCATTAGAAACGATTAGGGTTTCAGACAATGCAGGGATGTGGAGCCTAGACTAGAACTGGAAGAGCAGGGTTAGTTGGATGAACTTATACTAATGGAAGTCGGAAATATCAGAAAGGATGCGGCTACTAGGACACTGGGCAGAACACAGTGAAAATGCTAGCATGCTAGTAGCAGCATGGAGGCCTGTGAAAGGGTTGTCAGACAGGGAGAGAAGAAAAGAGGAGAGAAGCTTTATGTGACTCTGGTGCCGATATCAGTCATGAGCCCTTGGTGGACATAATGCAGCGGCATACAGTAAATGGTAAATGGACTGCACTAATATAGCAATTTCATCCAAAGCGCTTTACAATGGCCTCTCATTCTCCCATTCACACACACACATTCACACACCAATCGCAGCAGCTGCCATGCAAGGTGTCAGCCTGCTCATTGGGAGCAATTTGGGGTTCAGTGTCTTGACATGTCGACGGGAGGTGCCGGGAATCGAACCGCTGAACTTGTGGTCATTGGACGACCCGCTCTACCTCCTGAGCTACAGCCACCCACTGGTGAATGCGTAGCCACCCCATCCTAATGGAAAGATACTCAAACACAACTCGTTCATTTCAGAAAAGGAGACATGCAAGATGGAAGGTCAAGTAAAGAGTTTAAACGGGCAGGTAAATTTAATCTGACATCTGGAAAACTCTTGCCAATCTCTCCATTCTGCCACCTGTTTTTTTACTTCCTCTCCCAACATTCTCCCTCTTCCCTCTCCTCCACTAGGCCATGACACGCCTCTGAGTCACCGTGGCTCAACTACTGTCTCACAAAATCTAGCTTCCTTATTTCAGCATCCCACCTTCGTCCTCCACCCCCGTCCCTTGTTTGTGTTGGTCCCGCTGAACAACATAAGAAGGCCAGTTATCAGATCCACACGTGGGAGCATGTGACTAGTTCCTTCCGTGCCTGTGTTTTCTTCAATAACAGGGATTAGGAAATCCTAAAGACCTAAATTGACAGACGTGTATACACACACACACACACACACACACACACACACACACACACACACACACACACACACACACACACACTCGCACGACAACACACACACACACAGCAGCAGAGCATGAGGATCCCTCTGCCAGTGACCTGTCATGTTACCAAATGCCAGCTACCCCCCGCAACGGCCCTTCCTACCAACGCAGGCAAGACAGCAGGCCTGCATGGGCCTTGACCATCATGGAAAACTGTGTCTGCGTGTTCCCATACAACTGTTATTCTGGTGGCGAGGTAAATCATATTTCCACTCAGACAAAACAGTGAGTGCACTGGCCTTCCATGTCAAGAATCAGTAGGACATTTCTCATCTGTTCTAGAAGTGAATTTTAACTTTATCTGCGGAATTGTCGGGACCTCCCAGGTTCAAAGGGAGTTTGAACGGACGGACGGAGGAGCGGAGAGGCAGCTGAGGGACACTGAAGCACCCAGGGAGAGCGCTGGCGTTGGGGGCGTTCTGGGCTCTGCGTTGGGGGCGTTCTGGGCTCCGCGTTGGGGGCGTTCTGGGCTCCGCGTTGGGGGCGTTCTGGGCTCCGCGTTGGGGGCGTTCTGGGCTCCGCGTTGGGGGCGTTCTGGGCTCCGCGTTGGGGGCGTTCTGGGCTCCGTGTTGGGGGCGTTCTGGGCTCTGCGTTGGGGGCGTTCTGGGCTCCGCGTTGGGGGCGTTCTGGGCTCCGCGTTGGGGGCGTTCTG
>NC_140239.1:147500-202500 GCF_949987555.1 Borostomias antarcticus | reverse complement strand
CTAGTCACTAGTACATAGAGGACTGGTAGACTAGTCACTATACATAGAGGACTGGTAGACTAGTCACTAGTACATAGAGGACTGGTAGACTAGTCACTAGTACATAGAGGACTGATAGACTAGTCACTAGTACATAGAGGACTGGTAGACTAGTCACTAGTAGGCCTACATAGAGGACTGGTAGACTAGTCACTAGTACATAGAGGACTGATAGACTAGTCACTAGTACATAGAGGACTGGTAGACTAGTCACTAGTACATAGAGGACTGATAGACTAGTCACTAGTACATAGAGGACTGGTAGACTAGTCACTATACATAGAGGACTGATAGACTAGTCACTATACAGTCTAGCCACTAGTACATAGAAGACTGGTCACTAACCAGTTATGCCAAATCAGTCTGGATACTCTGGATAGAGAACAATTTGAACCCGATCCGAAAACGATCTCACCAATCAGCGTTGGTTCTGAGGAACTTGAAATACAAACAGCTACGCTGGGCGGGTTTATGACTGAGAGGGGCGGGTTTATGACAGAGAGGGGCGGGTTTATGACAGAGAGGGGCGGGTTTATGACAGAGAGGGGCGGGTTTATGACAGAGAGGGGCGGGTTTATGACAGAGAGGGGCGGGTTTATGGCAGAGGGGCGGTTGAAGTTATAGACCTTTTCTGATATATTTTTCCGATGGTTCATCCAGTATTAGTTTTGAAAGTGCCTGCCCTTTTCCAAACAGTTTCCAGCGGAGAGTTCCCAGATGGTTAGGCCTATGCAAAGCCTCAGGCTAGACGGGCACAACAAATTCAAACAAATTTCTCTGAACTGGCTTGGCTTGCTTCATTCATTATCTGTCACGCAAACAAATCAGGTACTGAGAGTCAATACCTTGTTCGCATAATTTGTCTACCAAGACGCATCGTTCTACATTTCCCCGTGTGTAGCCGAACGAACGATAAGAGACCATCCATGAAATGTCACGTCAACGAGCATACCCTACTGGGAGACATGGCTTTGGCTTGAATGGGCGACAGCGCTGACACTGACACACTGGGGCAGCACTCTACTGCGCATGCTCAGTTCACCAGCGCGGAGGAACCGAAGCTCGTTACAAATATTGCGAACCGAGTCGCTTGACTCTTTCAATTCCGGGTAAATAAATAACGACACCGTTGCCTGTTCAAACAGTGCCTCGACATCGCCTTTGTTTACTTTGATAAGGAGTATACCATTTTAAAATAAGCATTAGCAGTCTTGTTCCGTGGGTTTAGAATGGTGCATAAATCTCCAGGGACAAATCTAGTCCAACTAAACACGCACACGTGCAGGAGCCTATGTTGTTACATCTGTCTGCTTAGGGTTTCCTGATCGTCTAACTTTAAACACTGTTGCTGATATTTTGTTCCCCAGTGTCAGTTAGGCTATACGACTTTTAGCCTGTTATGTGTTATAATTGGCTAAAAACAATGTTTAATGGGAAGACTTACCAGGCCTTCTCTTGTGGCTAGTTTTATTCGCAGTGTAATTCTAGCCTATGAGCAAAACATTTGGAAAACATTCTAACAGCAACAAATACATAATAATAATCAACTGATATTCGTCTAGGATAGAGCAGCATTTTACAACAGGAATAGTAAGGAATAGTAGCCCACTTACCGGAGCGAAATAGGACACCAAAATACGCCTCGTTCCTTTCTCCCCACGCTCGACCCCCTTCCCAGACCTCCGAGGCGGCTGTGCGCTGCTGGGTTAAAGTGGGTCTGCTGGGTTCAAGTGGGTCTGTGGATAATAAGAAGATTCCGACACTCACCCCACAACACGACCGAATCAAACAGCTAGGGCTGCCCTTAATGTCTGGTTCATCCGGGCGCTTTAAGGATCAGTGGGGCTCAGGATGACAGCTCGGGATGAGGAGGGGCAACGCGTGTGCGTAGCGAGGGAGGGAGAGAGACGCATGTGTGAGCTGTGGGTCGGCTCGGGCGGGGTGTTGGTTCGGTGAGAGACAGACAGACACACAGACACACACACAGACACACTGACCCCTCACGCAAGGGGTGTGAGAGTCAGAAAGAGAGAGAGAGCCCTCACACAAGGGGTAGGTTTTCCCCACAGCCACAGCAGGCTTGGGCTCACAGCCACACCAAAGATGAATCTCGTAGCCTACACCCTAGGCTACCTCACGTGGTGAGCGGTGTGGTCTCGTGTCCGTGGTGCACATTCATGTAGTAAGGGTTAGGGTTATGTAAGCAAGGCTACTAGACATGTTGATGTATCTATGCTACTAGACATTCTTTGTAATATTTGGATCGAATAGGATCCAGTAGGCTATGAACGAATGCCCATTTCCCCAGAACAAAAGAATGTCCTATTTTGGATAGATGACTTCGGTAACCAACTTTATGTTCCCGACCTCTGTCAAGAACTTAACATGATATAAACGCCGAATATCATATCTTTATCTCCATCATTAAGTTAAATACATGTCATATGTCAGGCCACGTGCGCCCATGTTAGGCGTATCGGTGTTATGTAACAGCGCGAGAGAGGAGGGGAGGTCGCGCTGCTCCTCTGAACTGAGTTATCCCTTAGTAGAGTTATCCCTTAGTAGAGTTATCCCTTAGTAGAGTTATCCCTTAGTAGTTATCCCTTAGTAGAGTTATCCCTTAGTAGAGTTATCCCTTAGTAGAGTTATCCCTTAGTAGAGTTATCCCTTAGTAGAGTTATCCCTTAGTAAAGCTAGTTATCCCTTAGTAGAGTTATCCCTTAGTAGAGTTATCCCTTAGTAGAGTTATCCCTTAGTAAAGCTAGTTATCCCTTAGTAGAGTTATCCCTTAGTAAAGCTAGTTATCCCTTAGTAAAGCTAGTTATCCCTTAGTAGAGTTATCCCTTAGTAGAGTTATCCCTTAGTAGAGTTATCCCTTAGTAAAGCTAGTTATCCCTTAGTAGAGTTATCCCTTAGTAGAGTTATCCCTTAGTAGAGTTATCCCTTAGTAGAGTTATCCCTTAGTAGAGTTATCCCTTAGTAGAGTTATCCCTTAGTAAAGCTAGTTATCCCTTAGTAAAGCTAGTTATCCCTTAGTAGAGTTATCCCTTAGTAGAGTTATCCCTTAGTAGAGTTATCCCTTAGTAAAGCTAGTTATCCCTTAGTAAAGCTAGTTATCCCTTAGTAGAGTTATCCCTTAGTAGAGTTATCCCTTAGTAGAGTTATCCCTTAGTAAAGCTAGTTATCCCTTAGTAAAGCTAGTTATCCCTTAGTAGAGTTATCCCTTAGTAGAGTTATCCCTTAGTAGAGTTATCCCTTAGTAAAGCTAGTTATCCCTTAGTAAAGCTAGTTATCCCTTAGTAAAGCTAGTTATCCCTTAGTAAAGCTTGATGTAGCATATCAAGTTATCCCTTAGTAAAGCTTGATGTAGCATATCAAGTTATCCCTTAGTAAAGCTTGATGTAGCATATCAAAATTCCTCATGATTTGTCCAGTGTCAGTCAAATGCTGAAGACATGGTGTGAGGGGGAAACTATACGGCTGTTAAATAAATAAAGAAATACATAGGCTACATAAATGATCACAATAGGCCTAATAATAATAACAATAATAATAATAATGATATTGATAATGATAATAATAATAAACATATGGAATGTTATCCCACACCCTGTCCTAATGCCAGTTTCAAAATGCCATACAACTTTCTAACCAGAAGCCATAACAAGTCCTCTCCTTGTGTGGTGCCATACGTGCAGCAGCCTGTCTTTGGAGTCATCACCCTGTAGGCTACCCCACGCGCACTGTACCCGCCACTCTCTTGACGAGCCTGTAACAAATATCACAGTCCACTTACAGTTATAGGAAAGTGAATTCTCCGTGTTCGGGCATCTGTACACTCTGTCACGGTTTGTTAGGAGCATGCCAGCTACTTAGGCTACTGCACAAACGTCAAATGTGATGGCTATCACATCGTGGGGACAAGAGACACATTTATAGCATATCTCTTGTAGGCCTCTACAATTCTGTTAATAAGTGTATGTAAACATATTCGTTATTTGACAACATTAGATATTATTAGATAATTCTGACTTTTAAATCAATCCTCTTATTTCTACTACTTCGGAAGTACAGTATGTTGATGGATGTAAGTTTATGATTGACAGACTTTTGGGACTAAGTACAGGCTGGAATGAATAAGCTTGCTGACACAATTACACATTTGTCTATAGGATATCATTTTATCATGCATTTGGTTTTGAAAATCTAAATTCTCAAGTAAACCTTTACCTAACCTAACCTAACTGAAATGTTCCACATGTTTTGTTTTAAATCGCATGTTTGCTCTATGGCCCATCCCTGGGTCACAAACACTGTGATCCTCCCATGCACAGGCAGACATGCCCAGGCTCGTCCATGGGGTGCGGCCTGTTTTGTTACCCGCTGACAGTAGAGGCCAAACACCCCGTCACCCACACAAACCTTACAATAGCAAACCGGACCACATGCCTAGGGCCTCTCAAAACCTCAACCACTTTGGTTTATTCCACAACGATACACATTGTTCACTTCAGACTGCAATACACTGACATGCAGGAGTCGACCAGAATTTTGGGCCCCATTAAATTATATTCTACTGGGCCAGTTAAGATATATAATGGTTCAGTGGACTACCAACACCTTCCTCTCCATATATACCACCTGCCATGCACTACCAACACCTTCCTCTCCATATATACCACCTGCCATGCACTACCAACACCTTCCTCTCCATATAGACCACCTGCCATGCACTACCAGCACCTTCCTCTCCATATAGACCACCTGCCATGCACTACCAACACCTTCCTCTCCATAGACCACCTGCCATGCACTACCAACACCTTCCTCTCCATATAGACCACCTGCCATGCACTACCAACACCTTCCTCTCCATATAGACCACCTGCCATGCACTACCAACACCTTCCTCTCCATAGACCACCTGCCATGCACTACCAACACCTTCCTCTCCATATAGACCACCTGACATGCACTACCAACACCTTCCTCTCCATATAGACCACCTGCCATGCACTACCAACACCTTCCTCTCCATATAGACCACCTGCCATGCACTACCAACACCTTCCTCTCCATATAGACCACCTGCCATGCACTACCAACACCTTCCTCTCCATATAGACCACCTGCCATGCACTACCAACACCTTCCTCTCCATATAGACCACCTGCCATGCACTACCAACACCTTCCTCTCCATATAGACCACCTGCCATGCACTACCAACACCTTCCTCTCCATATAGACCACCTGCCATGCACTACCAACACCTTCCTCTCCATATAGACCACCTGCCATGCACTACCAGCACCTTTCTCTCCATATAGACCACCTGCCATGCACTACCAACACCTTCCTCTCCATAGACCACCTGCCATGCACTACCAACACCTTCCTCTCCATATAGACCACCTGCCATGCACTACCAGCACATTCCTCTCCATATAGACCACCTGCCATGCACTACCAGCACATTCCTCTCCATATAGACCACCTGCCATGCACTACCAACACCTTCCTCTCCATATAGACCACCTGCCATGCACTACCAACACCTTCCTCTCCATATAGACCACCTGCCATGCACTACCAACACCTTCCTCTCCATATAGACCACCTGCCATGCACTACCAGCACATTCCTCTCCATATAGACCACCTGCCATGCACTACCAACACCTTCCCCTCCCTCTGTCTTGATTATGAATGAAACAAGCCAGTAAAAGAAATACATTCTCTATACTGATTGTGTTCTTACAGGCAAAACATTCAGCAATGTAAAAAATGCACGAAGGTACTGTACAGGTTTAGCTGGTTTGGGTTGTGTTTTTTCATCAGGGATGTCTAAAGGCCCAATATCACCACTCCCGCACCTTGACTCACTGCACTGCCCACATTCTCACACTGCACTGGGTCTCAGCTCGCACACCAAGGTGAGGGGGTCACATTCATTTCATTTTGGAGGGAATTTAATGTCATGAGCACACCCCGACTCTAATAACCTCATCATAGTGGACATAATTTCACTGATCGTTCCAGTATTGAGCTAGCTACAGTTTTTCTGCAGGCTCTCACTGGGCTACAATGGAAGTCAACGGGGCACCCATAAATGTGTTGGAAAAACTATGATAAATGTGCTTTTCCAAGACGTCATGTACAGGGTATAATTTTACTAGTCTATGCTCTCCTGTTAAATGTATCGCAATCCGAATACTTTTACGTGCTTGGCATGGCTTGGACTTTGTTTTATTTATTATTGACCGTCTATGTGAGGAGTAGGAGTATCCCGTACATATGATAAATAAACCTTTTTGAACCTGAACTTAAACTTGTGTATAAATGCTGTACGTCTGGATGTAGTCCTTGTTCTTCTTCGTTTTATGCTTATTGCGATGCATCTTCTGTATCTGCATTTTCAACCTTTGCTTTAGGTTTCCACTGCTGAAACGCAACATTTCCCCTTACGGAAGTTATTTAAGTATCTATCTGTCTAAATATCCGTGCTCATGTCTGCTTAAGGCTTGTGTGTATTGTACACGTCTGTTTGCATGTGTCTTTGCGTGCTAGCCCGTTAGCTCACATTCCATTTCATTCTGCAGATCAGTCTGGCTATCCAACCATTCTAACAGAATCCGCTAGAACAGAAATTTGTTTATGCCAATCACAACCGTTTATCTAACATGGGGTGGGTTTAATAAGATAGAGGCATAGATGCCGTAGAGGCATTTTCGCTGATTGGTTGTAGGTCTATCCAATTGCATCCAGAGGCATTTTGATCTACTGTACGCTCGTTGGTAACACCCCTTAGGAATTGGAAAGCAACTGTGAGTTTCCAGACCCTTTGCATTTTTGTGAATTGTGTCTGGCGAAACAAGGCTACGTTGAACTTTGCTTGAGCCAAGGAATCCAACGGTATCTCAATTTGAAAATCTTCAGTCAATCAAGAAGCTGCTGCTTCCAATGGCCAAGGATTGGCATTCCACCCTCCTGGCTAACCAGTCTTTGCTAGCCAGGCTGCGGCCATCAGGATCCTCTCTGTCTTGCTAGCTCGCATGACCACAGGGTGGGATGCCCTAGAGCGAAGCGAGGTAGACGAGATTGCCTCCACCGCCATCGCTCACCTGACTCACGGTGGGTTCAGACTGGCGCAAAGCGCAGCCCGTTTCCTTTCGGTACCCATGTTAATCAATTTGACTGTTCACACTGGCTGCATCGCGTTGAAAAGCTACCCGGTTGGCTCGCGCTCTGCAGCGGATAAGTTACGCACTTAGCGGGAGTGCGCCTCAAAGTCTGTGAGTCCGTAAGGGTGAACATTTGGACTGGGCCTTCGGCTTTGGTGATGGTGGCCCAGAGACATCTCTGTTTCTCACTCACAGCTAGGAGGCTAGCCCTGGTTAATGTACCGGTGTCTGAGGATGGACTTTTCTGTGATGTTCTGGCGCTATCTTCTGAGCATCTTCGCCGCAGGGAAGAGCAGCAGTGCCAGTCAGCCACGCTTGTTCCGAGGCCGAAGCGAGAGCCCTCATGACCCTCTGTGCAGGGAGCTGCACCCTCCTCTTCTTAAGTGTCCGAGTGGGGCTGTGGGGACTCTGCCAAGCGCCGGGCAGAGGGAGAGCGATCCAAGCCTGCCTCTCCACCAGATTTGCACATTTTCTGAGCTATTAGTGCTCCCATTAGGACCCGGGTATTTATCTGGACAACCATTGTCTCTTAATGCAAAGCGCACTCACACGCATAATGGTGAGTGCCTTTCCACTCCATAATGTTCAGGATGCAGTGGTCTTCAATGCACAATATGTGCTTGTTAACAAGTCAGAGTTCTTCTTTCCAAGTTCCAAGGTGTCTTGAACACAACAGCAGCCCATATGCAAAGATAAAAAACATAATAATATGGTGTATCACACCATTTTCACACAAAGAATAGCAAGGACATTATAATGGACACATTCTATGATATTCACATTCAGCACTTTTCAAGATCTTGAATCTCAAATAATAAGAACCTATATGAGAACTCATTACTTCCGAGGTAGCCAGCCGAATCGGGCCGGTTCCGGCCAAGTGTCGGTGCACTTGGCTATGTTCTGGCAGCGGCTGACCTAAACTGAGCCGGATCTGCCCCAATAATGGATGCCAAATCTGGCTAGGTTTTGGGTGTGTGGACTTGGGCCGATTGCGGCCGAGAATTGGCACATTTTGCTTTTTAAATTAAATGTATATATTGTATTTTGAGTGTCGTACAATCTGAATCTCATGTTTTCCCAGACACAGACGGGTTTATTGAGGGACCCACAATAACGGCATTGTTAAGTCAGATGCTGGTTCAGTTTCGGCAGACGGATATGGGCCAGTGTACTTGGGCCGATTCTGGGGCGTCATTCTTGCCAGATCTGTGCCGAGTTAGTTCTTCTGGCCTGCCGGATTTGGGCCATTATCGGGCCAAACCATTTTGGCTGCCTGGGTCAAATAATAGCTTAACCTATTTCTAAGATTTTTGAAAAGCGGGCAGTTGTTGCGGTCTGCGTCGCTGCGCTACGGCGTGGAGAACGAAGGCTTGTCAGTACCCGATCGGTTCCAGCTGCCCGATCGCTTCCAATAGCATCTGTGCATGTGTGCCTGGTCCATCATCATGTATGGCAAGACACTTGGACAAACTTGTTACACGATCTGTTCCGCGATCTGCGAATACTTACGACATAATGAACATTTAGTCCAAGATCTAGCTTAACCGACTGTTCTACAATTACATATCATAGAACCTAACTTCGTATTTTCAGCTTATGTGCATATTTAGTTATATAAAAACAACCACAAATCATCACTATGTATTATGTGAAGTGTCGCCCTGAAAATATAGCTTGGCGATGCCTCGTCATTGTATGAGAATTCCATATTACTGTACCAACGTTACTGTATACAGGAGTTGGTGGAATGGGAGTTAACGCAGCCCCCCTCCAGGTTTCCAAATTGTAGCGCTATTGTCAAAATTAGCAATCCAGTTTAAAACCGACACAACGCCGCTAGATTTGAAAACTGGAATTGTTTAGAGGACACTTTCAGCTACAAATAAGCAAAATTGTTATCACCAAACGTCTGGTTTTATACATTTACAGTTTTTGTGATGTCGCCTCAGAGTGGGTGTTAACTTAGCCCCTTCCACTAGCTAACGTTAGCTACATATTTAGACAAGTTCATAACAGCAACCTAGTAGCTAGACAGCTAAGCAGACTAACTAAAGCTAGCAACAAGTTCATAGGAGCTCGCTAGCTAAGCAAAGTAGCTAAAGCTATAAGTTATATTCATAAATCAATCACCCAAAATGTTTTATTGATCAAGCAAAACATCCTGGGTAAGTGCAACGCGCCACTGTCATACCGTCGGCTACTAGCCTAGGCCTACCCTACAGCTAGATGGTTTTATCACTTTTAACCGTAGGCTAACCACAAAGTATTCTGTTGTCACACATAAGAGCTGACACTCGACTATTAGGCTACACATAAAATGTTACGCTTGTAGCTACGTTTAATTTCTGATTCATTACATCAACAATGAATACAAAGCCCATGTTTTGCTTGATCAATATATTTTGGGAGATTGATTTATGCATAGAACTCTAATAACGTTATCAAGTTATTAGGTTTTGCTAGTCTGTTTAACTAGAGGGGGTCCGTCCACTTCCGCTCACTCTTTTCAGCTAAATGTTTGGTAAAATGGCCAAGTTTCATCGTCCTGCATCTCTGCCTGAGTCCCGGCGAACTGTGCAATACGAATCTCAAAAGCTCAGTGACCGAAGAAGGAGCAAAAGTCGGATAAATATCGGGCCAGCGTTTGCGCGTTGGACGAAGTTTATGGAGTTTCATGGGATAAAGTCGCATGGTGACATGGCTACTTTTCTACTAGACCAGTAAGCTAGCTAACTAGCTATCGTTATCTTTCTTGGAATCTGCATAGCCAGACCTAACGTTATCTCCACACTACAGCATCTAACGTAACTTATTACATGGCACTCTGAAATACTTGATTGTGATTACTGATTATAGTGTAATGTTCCTCTCTGAGTGAAGGTCTTATCACAGTATGACTGAAACAGTGCATTCTCTCGCATTTTGGCAACCAATATGTTGTGTTATTGCAGTTCTTATCTTTAGACACTAGATGGGGGAAATAATCCACATATTACATATTATACCTTTAACAATGCCATGCTAATGTGGTGAAACTCTCCCCCAAAACAAACGGGGAGGGGCTACTGACACGGTCTATACTCGCGCGCTCTGCCCCCTCTACTGTCACACACACACACACACACACACACACACACACACACACACACACACACGCACGCACACACACACACACACACACACACACAACAAGCAACATGGCGGCCTCTGTGTCACCGCTACGCTCCTCCTTCAGAGTATGTAACGGTTTATCGTGCCATCCTTGCTGTCGTACCAAATTGCGGATGCACAGAAAAAGCGAGAGACATTTCCACCCAGCGGGGATCAGGTAACAGGGTTAGGGTTAGTCAACACAGTCAGTCAGGATACCGGGGAGGGGATCAGGTAACACAGTCAGTCAGGATCAGGTAACAGGGTTAGGGTTAGGGTCCATCCCATTCAGTCAGGATACCGGGGAGCCGGTGGGGTTAGGGTTAGACGGTGTGATTGGCATCTATCTAGCGATAGCGTACAGTAGCAGGTGTAGTTTACAGAAATATCACGACTTTCAGACTGATAAGGCATGTTGTAAATAAACGCGTTGAGGTTGCATAACAATTCGTTGTAGTTGACTACTGTCAGCGGAGAGCATCGCTGTCACGTTAAACGAGGTGAGTTTGACGAGGAGATGGAAGTGAATGGAGAGGATTGACAACGCGCAGGTGGCCAAAGATAATCCGTGTCTCCCACTTGCTAGGCTATTGGCTATTTGGATATTTGCTAGTGTAAATGTAAATGGCCCGATCCCTCAATGCACGTTAAGGCATAAATGCTGCAGTTATGTTTAGCCTACAGGACAACACAGCACATTATTTCACAAATTGTCACTATTGTCAATAGATAATCTGTGGTTGTCTCTGGGACGGAGACTGAGCGTGTGTGTGTGTATGTGTGTATGTGTGTGTGTGTGTGTGTGTGTGTGTGTGTGTGTGTGTGTGTGTGTGTGTGTGTGTGTGTGTGTGCAGACATGCAGCTGTGGTGGTCTCTGGGACGGAGACTGAGCGTGTGTGTGTGTGTGTGTGTGTGTGTGTGTGTGTGTGTATGTGTGTGTGTGTGTGTGCAGACATGCAGCTGTGGTGGTCTCTGGGACGGAGACTGAGCGTGTGTGTGTGTGTGTGTGTGTGCGTGTGTGTGTGTGCAGACATGCAGCTGTTGTGGTCTCTGGGACGGAGACTGAGCGTGTGTGTGTGTATGTGTGTGTGTGTGTGTGTGTGTGTGTGTGTGTGCAGACATGCAGCTGTGGTGGTCTCGGGGACGGAGCTCGCCCGCCAGATCCACAGAGAGATCCATCGGGAGGTGGAGGACTTGGTTGCCCAGGGCAACATGAGACCCCACCTGGGAGTGGTGTTGGTGGGGGACGACCCTGCTAGTCGGACCTACGTCAGGAACAAGACCAGAGCAGCTGCTATACTAGGCCAGCCCCCCCCCCCCACACACACACACCCACACACACACACACACACACACAGGTCACACACACACACACACACACACACACACACACAGGTCACATACACAAGGATGAGAAGAGTTTGGATAGTATGGCTGAATCCCCATTCACCCCTTGGGCCTACCCCTTGCCCCTAACACTTAGTAGGTAGGGTCATCCCAATCCTCGAGGGGGGTAAGGGCTCAGACCCACACTTCAAACCAAGGGCTATGAGCAAGCAACCAAAGAACACCACACATTTACAAAATACTGCTGCTGTTGTATCACAGAATGTCGTTTTAAGTTATTTTTGTGTAATGTACTTGTTAAACTTCAAATCTGTGGTCAATTTATCAAGATGGAGCCAATTAGAAAATTTGCTCTTGACATTTTCGGAGCTAGCTAGGTATCAAGATGACGAAAGCACAAATGTAGCCTATTTTCTTCATTAGATCAATAAAGATTCAAACACTATGATAACCATCATATTATTTCCGTTTCATGTCTCAATTATAGACCTTTTCTTTATAACAAGCATAGCCTAATGAAAAATCAATATGGCTGATATGTCTTTATTGTCCTACATTGTTTTAAGGCTGGTTTGTGCATCACAGTCCCACAGTCTCCCACATTTCCCTGTCTCATTTCTCCCTTTTGACAGCATGAGTCACACTCGAAGCTGCTGCACTTGTTACCGCTCCGGTCAGACCGGCAGATTAGACTAGAGGACCCACTGATGACGCATCGGTCTTGAAGGGGTGTCCCATTTCATAGGGGAAGATTCAACCCACTAGCCCTTGACATTGTTCCGAGGGGGAAGCGGTAGGTGTATGCGTAAAAATTAGAAATGGGATCCAGCCTATATCTCATAGGGGTAGTAGTGAAAAACATTTAATAATGTATGAAACACAGTTCTATTCTTGACTATTAAAGATTGAGTCACAATTTGTATTTTTTGCAAAATTGTATTTTCAGATTTTATCCTGTTTTCACTATATTTTTGTGCTTGGGATGTATTTCAGCCTTTCCCCTATCATTACAGGACCCCTGTATTTAATGGGCTACTGTATTTAACGGGTTACTGTATTTAATGGGTATTTCAGTGTTTCCCCAACCATTACAGGACCCTTGTATTTAATGGGTTACTGCAGTCAAATGGTGGAAATGTTATAGAATTTTCAATCAAAATCGAATCGGCGATAATCAATTTGAAATCGCCAATAATCTAAATCAAATCGAATTGTGAGATCACTACCGATTCCCACACCTAATATCTCTCTCTCTCACACACACACAGTACACACATTCACAGGTCGCATACACAGGAATGAGATCAGTTTGGCCAGTACTGTATATTTCACACACGCTTTCTTGCACGCACACACACACACACACACACAGACACATACATATTCAGGCACAGTACAATAGGTTACATAATGTGTGTGTGTGTGGGCCTGTTTAGGTATCTCCAGTGACACCGTGGCGCGGCCCAGCACTGTCTCCCAGGAGGAGCTGTTGGACCTGATAGACAAGATGAATCGAGACTGGAAGGTTAGCGGCCTACTAGTCCAACTACCTCTACCAGGTAAACACTACTGTACCTCTACCAGGTAAACACTTCCTCTACCAGGTAAACACTTCCTCTACCAGGTAAACACTTCCTCTACCAGGTAAACACTTCCTCTACCAGGTAAATACTACCTCTACTAGGTAAACAGCTTGACGGGTGGGGGGGTTGAAACAGCCATATCTCAACATGGGAACGTCACACAGACATGGGGTTTGGACTGGGTTAGGGTTAGGGTTAGGGTTTGGACTGGCATAGAGCTCTCAACCTAATGAAACAGGTCCTGCTCACACGCACATGCGGGTGCACAGAGCCACGAACTGCATTCACGGGCGGAGGTCTGTGCTCTCCTTAACGAAATGATTTCCCATGATGAAATGAACACGGCTCCTCTCTCCTCCCAGGGCACATCAACGAGCGCGCTGTGTGTAACGCCATCGCCCCAGAGAAGGATGTGGACGGCTTCCATATTGTGAACATCGGGAAGCTGTGCCTGGATCAGAGGTCCATGGTGCCTGCTACCCCCGCCGCCGTGTGTGAGATCATCAGAAGAGCAGGTCAGAGACTGAGGATTTCCCATGTCACCCCATGTTTGCTCATCTTATCTTGGGGCCGTTTGAGGCAAGGGGAGTGGAGAAGTTAGTCACATGTTCCAAAAAACGACAGGCCCATATCTATCCGTATGTTAGGGCGTCTCACACTAATAAACATGGACTAATAAACATGGACCCTGCAGGAGCGGAAAGTCCCGGCGAGCTGTCAGATGGACGGCAGATCAGGACGACTGGAAGCGCCGATGGAGGCCTCGTCCGAGGACGACCTAGAGAACGACCTAGAGAACGACCTAGAGAACGACCTAGAGAACGACCTAGAGGACGACCTAGAGAACGACCTAGAGAACGACCTAGAGAACGACCTAGAGAACGACCTAGAGGACGACCTAGAGGACGACCTAGAGGACGACCTAGAGGACGACCTACAGAATGACCTAGAGAACGAACTACAGGACGACCTAGAGAACGACCTAGAGGACGACCTAGAGAACGACCTAGAGAACGACCTAGAGGACGACCTAGAGGACGACCTAGAGAACGACCTAGAGGACGACCTAGAGAACGACCTAGAGGACGACCTAGAGAACGACCTAGAGGACGACCTAGAGGACGACCTAGAGGACGACCTACAAGCCTTATTTACTCAGATAAACTGTGGGCCAGTGATGTACAGTACAACACTAACTGTTTGTGTGCTCTGAGATTATTAGGTGTTGTTACTTCTTGAAGATACTCTTGTTATTATTTCTGGATTTAATCATTTTCAAATATAATTTGTCTATAATTCACAAAAATATAAGCATTTTATTTCCTGGCGCAATGTGACACTCCCTCTAAAGTGACCTACTTGTTATTTCCCACAAGGGGGCAGTAGAAGAGAGGATACAGACCTACAGAGTCCTGACTGCCTTTCATTTGAGATTACAGGCCTCTGCCAGCCCTCTAGTTTATCGTGGTACAGACTAGATTGGTCTGGAGAGGACCTGTTTGGTCTGGAGAGGACCTGTTTGGTCTGGAGAGGACCTGTTTGGTCTGGAGAGGACCTGTTTGGTCTGGAGAGGACCTGTTTGGTCTGGAGAGGACCTGTTTGGTCTGGAGAGGACCTGTTTCAGGACAATCAGCATAGTGATTTAAAGTTCAGCCTACAATGGCTAAACAATGGCAAAACTCACCAAAGTATCGATGCTCAGGGTTTGCTGTGGGTATCAAGACCTTAAGCGCTGATGTAATTTCTATCAGTCTAATATCAACAGGCTTTAAGAGCTCCTCTCACACACCTGCTCCTTATTCCCGTCTGGATTGCATATCAGGGCCACTGGGTACAATCTGGGCTGGAGAGCAGCAAAGCACTGTTGTAGAGAGTTAAAAGAGCAGTAGAAGCTTGTTTACAGTTTTTATAGTCGTTTCTGATGCTAACCCTAGCCCAGACTCTCCTCTCAGTGCTGAAAGAGTCGACACACAGCGAGCCTTGAGCTCCCGTATGCTGGTGAGTTAGTAGATTGAACTGTGGATGTGGAGGGTTAACCCTGCTCAGCTACAGGCTGTGGATGTGGAGTGGGCTGCTCAGCTACAGGCCAGTGGATGTGGAGTGGGCTGCTCAGCTACAGGCCTGTGGATGTGGAGTGGGCTGCTCAGCTACAGGCCTGTGGATGTGGATGTGGGCTTTTCTAGTTTAGATCTATATATAGAGCCGGCTTAAAGGCTCATCATATTTTTGTTTGGTCTAAAATGTAAGCATTTATTCGAAAGTAAGTAGTGAATTAAAATATGAAAATAACATTAACAACAAAAACGTTAATATGAAAAGAACCTCAATGAACCCTCTTTCAAAGTTATATTATTTAATATATTTTCCTTGTTGCCATCTTGATCATACATGACTATGATGGGATGTTAATTGCTTAATTGTATCATGCTATACACCTGTACGGAAGCATGTTTCTCTACTGACTTTTAGTTTAGTTTTGTTTAACAATAGAAATTTAAGACAACAGATGATTACATCACAGATTAAAATATTTAAAACATTGTCAAGGATAGCACAACAAAGTGTCAGACTTATTTCCATTGTGGACCTTGATGTGAGGGTTAGGGTGGTTAACCCTGACAGTGAATATGACGTTATTTATCCAGGTTTTTCCTTTAATTTGTCACCCGTCTGGTTTATTCAACCTTTGTGTCGGAACCATTCACCAACCGACTAACTAGTGACTCATGATATAGGCCCCAGATATCTGGGCTCTTATCTGTGCTCTTCTCTGTGCTCTTATCTGTGCTCTTATCTGTGCTCTTATCTGGGCTCTTCTCTGTGCTCTTATCTGGGCTCTTATCTGGGCTCTTATCTGGGCTCTTCTCTGTGCTCTTATCTGGGCTCTTCTCTGTGCTCTTATCTGTGCTCTTATCTGGGCTCTTATCTGTGCTCTTCTCTGTGCTCTTATCTGTGCTCTTATCTGTGCTCTTATCTGGGCTCTTATCTGTACTCTTATCTGTGCTCTTCTCTGTGCTCTTATCTGTGCTCTTATCTGGGCTCTTATCTGTACTCTTATCTGTGCTCTTATCTGTGCTCTTATCTGTGCTCTTATCTGTGCTCTTATCTGGGCTCTTATCTGGGCTCTTCTCTGTGCTCTTATCTGTACTCTTATCTGTGCTCTTATCTGGGCTCTTATCTGTACTCTTATCTGTACTCTTATCTGTGCTCTTATCTGTACTCTTATCTGTACTCTTATCTGTGCTCTTATCTGGGCTCTTATCAGGCATCCAGACCGTGGGGAGGAATGTGCTGGTGGCCGGACGCTCCAAGAATGTGGGCATGCCCATCGCCATGCTGCTACACACCGACCGCCACCACGAACGGCCTGGAGGTAAGACGGGAGGGAGTGTGTGTGTGTGTGTGTGTGTGTGTGTGTGTGTGTGTGTGTGTGTGTGTGTGTGTGTGTGTGTGTGTGTGTGTGTGTGTGTGTGTGTGTGTGTGCGTGCGTGCGTGAGACACAAAGCAAATGAAGGGGGTTCAGATTGCAGCAAGCAATATCAGGAATTTCCTGATAGTCCTCCTCGTCCAGTAATGTTACACCATCCTGACTTTTCCTATTCCTGCTAAATATCCTTATCACAAGAGGAAGTGATGAATAAAGACAAGGAACGTTAACAAACTCCACCCAATGAGTAAACAACAGGCGCTGACGCAACGCTTCCTAGGAGAGAGGAGGAACAGAGAGACGCAGGGCGAGAGAGAGGATGTCGGCACCAGTGCCAGCTGCCCATCTGTCCATATATGGTCATAGGAGGAAGTAGGAGGGTGGAGTTTTGGAAAGTTGCACGATGGAATTTACCAGGCTGCGGAGGAGGCAGGACAGCAGTAGAAGGGTAACATTATATGATGTGATTTAAGCCTTAAAGCCCCACTATGTTGTTGATTTCATCTTAAAATATCAGTTTCAAAGTCGATCTATTGGTGTGCTGGATTATTATAGTGAGAACAGCACCTCTTCCATTCCCACAGAGGGGTCCGGCGGCCTGGATTTGCACTATAACTTTTGACCGCGAGCCGTGGTTTTCTCTCGCATGAATGTCCTGCTTTACCTTTAGCTCTCCTCTTCCAATTTGCCAGCAGACTCCGTTTTCCTCAGCTTATCAGACTCCGTTTTCCTCAGCTTATCAGACTCCGTTTTCCTCAGCTTATCAGACTCTGTTTTCCTCAGCTTATCAGACTCCGTTTTCCTCAGCTTATCAGACTCCGTTTTCCTCAGCTTATCAGACTCTGTTTTCCTCAGCTTATCAGACTCCATTTTCCTCAGCTTATCAGACTCCATTTTCCTCAGCTTATCAGACTCCGTTTTCCTCAGCTTATCAGTTGTCAACAAATGCATGTGAGAGGCTCTAGTGGCCTTTAGGGGCCGCTAAAGTGCACAGAACTGGACCGCTACATAATGGGGCTTTAAAGTCCAGCTGAAACGGACATTTGAGATCATCTGACTTCCGTAGTTTGATGTATTTCCGACTCAAAGAGGCTATAGGGGAACGTTGACAGATTTTGACAGACGTTTAGACCGATTCGATAGACAGCGTTAATTAAAGGGTGGATGTCGTGAGAGTACTGGTTGACCTTGCTCTTGCTTTGCCGACGTAAGCATTCGGGAAATTTTGTTTTAGAAGGAAGAAAAAAATAATAGGATTTGATATAAGACTATAACGAAATGGAAAATTTGAAAAATATTTGGCATATATTGTTAAGTAGGTACACACTATGACCAAGGATGTGATCCACAATCGAAAAAATACATGTTTGATTTCATTGCGTCTTTAACAGTAAGTAGCCTACACTACACATGCCATGTTACTGGTCAACATTAGGGTATACATGTCATGTTACTGGTCAACATTAGGGTATACATGCCATGTTACTGGTCAACATTAGGGTATACATGTCATGTTACTGGTCCACAGTAAGTAGCCTATACTATACATGTCATGTTACTGGTCCACAGTAAGTAGCCTATACTATACATGTCATGTTACTGGTCCACAGTAAGTAGCCTATACTATACATGCCATGTTACCGGTCATCATTAGGGTATACATGCCATGTTACTGGTCAACATTAGGGTATACATGCCATGTTACTGGTCAACATTAGGGTATACATGCCATGTTACTGGTCAACATTAGGGTATACATGTCATGTTACTGGTCCACAGTAAGTAGCCTATACTATACATGTCATGTTACTGGTCAACATTAGGCTGTACTATACATGTTAGTTACTGGTCAACATTAGGGTATACATGCCATGTTACTGGTCAACATTAGGGTATACATGCCATGTTACTGGTCAACCTTAGGGTATACATGCCATGTTACTGGTCAACATTAGGGTATACATGCCATGTTACTGGTCCACAGTAAGTAGCCTATACTATACATGTCATGTTACTGGTCCACAGTAAGTAGCCTATACTATACAGTACATGTCATGTTACTGGTCAACATTAGGCTGTACTATACATGTCATGTTACTGGTCAACATTACAACATTATTGCAAGTGAAACAGGAAGCATGTTTATTGTAGTTCTCTTACAGCTGAACTGTGCGTGGCCCATAGTACTATTTATTATTATCCCAGCTGCTTAGAAGATCAGAAGAAAGTCTATGCCTGTAATTCTCTTTTTTATTTTTTTAATGTAACCTTTCAAATATATTTGGGGAACCCACTGAGACCAAGGCCTCGTTACAAACATTCTCACAGTAATTGAAATCATAAAACCATAAAAGATCAAACAACACAAAAACATTTGACATCAGAACTCTTTACACACTCAAGCTGACAGCAGCATGCACTGACCCTCAAACTCACCCACCTCTACTCTGAACTTGCCCAATGAGACCAAGGCGTCCAATTAGAACATCTTTTGAAGCTCATTCCATGTTCTAGGAGCACAAGGTCTAAACAAAGTTTTTCCCAGGTCGGTTTTGTCTTCAGGGACCTCAAGAACCAACCAATCCTGAGCCCTTGTCAGGGGATGACTAGAACGCTGTTTGATGAGGGATGTCGGGTCATTTGGTAGCTTGCTGCTTCCTCCAAACGGCCAGGGAAGGACAGTCCCACTACCTGAAACAGGTTACCATTTTTGACAAAATAAAATCTAAAATCAGAATCCATTTATGACGCGGCTGGAAGTTTATCATAGCATGTGCTGGCTGTTAGGCAAGCTCTCTTGGAAGAACTATGGCAGAAAAGGCATGAATATTCAAGTACGTGGCAAACATGCATTTCATAACATTCTTATTTACAGTAACCTTTTATAAAACCTTGAGGTTAAAAAGATCCTTTGCTAGGGGGACAAGCTTGTCAGCAGGGCAACACCAGTAGCCAGCATGCAGGAAGGATAATCACACACTTGATCCGTCACATGCTTCGTTTGACCAGAGCTCCAAGTGTTCCAGCAGGGTTAGGGTTAGGGTTAGGGTCACATGCTTCGTTTGACCAGAGCTCCAAGTGTTCCAGCAGGGTTAGGGTTAGGGTTAGGGTCACATGCTTCGTTTGACCAGAGCTCCAAGTGTTCCAGCAGCCTCTGCAGTGTTGACCTCCGACCTACTAGGATTGCCTGATAATGTGACTTAGAAAATCTCGGCTTTAGTGGTATAGGGCTTCATTAGGGCTGTAACGATTATTACATAATCGTCAAACCGCGATTATTTTTTCTGACCGCGATTGTTTTTTTAACCACGGTTATGAAAAAAATGTAAACAAAAAAAAAAAAAAAACTTTTTTTTTTTTTTTTATAAAATAAAAATCTGTTGCAGAGTTAATATGGTAGCAACCCTAATTCAATGGAATTCTTCAACTTGTTGGCACTTGTCCAATACGTTCATAGCAACTACTGACAAGAGACACTGTATTAAAGAAGTAAAGAAGCACTGATGCGTTGTCCACTTCATGTGCTATTTGTATACTCCAAATTTAATTTCATCTTAGTTTTTCAATGCTTTTATTTATTGAGGAGGATATATGTTCTATGTAAATGTTGTTATCATTCATGATATTAAAGAGGCGTGGTTTTAAACCACAGGTTTACTTCATAGGCTGAGTACTTGTGTTATTAGGCCTACATTATCTGGTAAAAATGAGTCAGAACTCGGAACCCACCCACCCTCACTCCCTCTCTGTCTGTCTCTCTCTCTCTCTCTCTCTCTCTCTCTCTCTCTCTCTCTCTCTCTCACAAACACACACACTCTCACTCAAATCATGCGGACATGAGTATTAGTGCCAGGGCTGGCCCGTGGCATAGGCGAAGTAGGCGGCCGCCTAGGGTGCCAGATCGGCAAGGGGCCCTAGTGGTGTGATGCGAGCCCCCCCCCGTTGATCCTGAGTTGATCCCCCCTTTTCAGCTATAACAGCTTCCACTCTTCTGGGAAGGCTTTCTACAAGATGTTGGAGTGAGTCTGTGGGATTTTTTGCCCATTCATCCAGAAGAGCATTGGTGAGGTCAGACACTGATGTTGGACGAGAGAGCCTAGCTCGCAATCTCCGTTCTAGTTCATCCCAAAGGTGTTGGGTGGGGTTGAGGTCAGGGCTCTGTCAATCTTCCACATGGACACCCATACAGTAGATGAGTACATAAATTGGGGAAACGATTTGACCTATATTAACCTTACTTACTTACTATATCTATTAGGCCATTTGAGAGCAGGTTTGAATCCTAAGTGGCCCAGTGATGAATTGTGTACACATGCTAAAAGAACATGTGAAAGCTGAGTATGCTCCAGATCCCTGTTAGTGCAAAGGTCAAACGAGAAGCTCTGGTCTTGTCGTGTCAAAGTAGTACATGCTAGTGCTCACACTCAGCTTCAGGTATGCGATCAGGACGCCGTGCGATGACTTGCCCTTCATTCCTGCTCTCCACAAGAGCTTAGACACCCTCCCTCCATCCCTCTCTTCCTCCCCTCCCTCCATCCCTCCTTCCTCCATGGGAATCTGTGATCCGGTCAGGGCAATGCAGGTCTACACACACACACACACACACACACACACCAACTTGAATGGAATTCCGCCATACTTAGGGGCTGGGGAGGGTTTGTTTGGCCCCTGTCTGCCGTTGGAATGCGTTGCCTGGGGCTAGACGCCTACGCCAGGCCCTTAAATTGACTCTATAGGAATTGAATCTCACCTAAAGAAAGGCACATGCACTGGATGACAGCGTACAGTTCACCGTCTAGGAGCCAAACATTTAGACAGGCCAGGATATTTTCCAGACCTTGTGCTCCGACAAAAACCCGTCCTGGCCCTGGAAGTACACAGTGTTCGTCCATACTAGATTTAATTCCATGTAGCCTATGGCATGGTGTATTTTATTACAATTTTTTTTGAGAGTGAATGAATGAAATTCAACAGTTGTTATAAATAAAGTCCAAAGGAGCGCATAAAGCCGGCAGTGTCAGAGGCTCGTCACATTCTACCTGGAATGTAGATGGATTCCTTTGAAGTGGCTCCCAGGTAACTGTTGATCCATGTGTGATGTATAGGGTTAGGGTTAGGTAACTGTTGAGCCATGTGTGATGTATATAGGGTTAGGGTTAGGTAACTGTTGAGCCACGTGTGATGTATATAGGGTTAGGGTTAGGTAACTGTTGAGCCATGTGTGATGTATATAGGGTTAGGTAACTGTTGAGCCATGTGTGATGTATATAGGGTTAGGGTTAGGTAACTGTTGAGCCATGTGTGATGTATATAGGGTTAGGGTTAGGTAACTGTTGAGCCATGTGTGATGTATATAGGGTTAGGGTTAGGTAACTGTGGAGCCACGTGTGATGTATATAGGGTTAGGTAACTGTTGAGCCATGTGTGATGTATATAGGGTTAGGGTTAGGTAACTGTTGAGCCATGTGTGATGTATATAGGGTTAGGGTTAGGTAACTGTTGAGCCATGTGTGATGTATATAGAGTTAGGGTTAGGTAACTGTGGAGCCACGTGTGATGTATATAGGGTTAGGGTTAGGTAACTGTTGAGCCATGTGTGATGTATATAGGGTTAGGGTTAGGGTTAGGTAACTGTTGAGCCACGTGTGATGTATATAGGGTTAGGGTTAGGTAACTGTTGAGCCATGTGTGATGTATATAGGGTTAGGGTTAGGTTAGGTAACTGTTGAGCCATGTGTGATGTATATAGGGTTAGGGTTAGGTAACTGTGGAGCCACGTGTGATGTATATAGGGTTAGGGTTAGGTAACTGTTGAGCCATGTGTGATGTATATAGGGTTAGGGTTAGGTAACTGTTGAGCCATGTGTGATGTATATAGGGTTAGGGTTAGGTAACTGTTGAGCCATGTGTGATGTATATAGGGTTAGGGTTAGGTAACTGTTGAGCCATGTGTGATGTATATAGGGTTAGGGTTAGGTAACTGTGGAGCCACGTGTGATGTATATAGGGTTAGGTAACTGTTGAGCCATGTGTGATGTATATAGGGTTAGGGTTAGGTAACTGTGGAGCCACGTGTGATGTATATAGGGTTAGGGTTAGGTAACTGTTGAGCCATGTGTGATGTATATAGGGTTAGGGTTAGGTAACTGTTGAGCCATGTGTGATGTATATAGAGTTAGGGTTAGGTAACTGTGGAGCCACGTGTGATGTATATAGGGTTAGGGTTAGGTAACTGTTGAGCCATGTGTGATGTATATAGAGTTAGGGTTAGGTAACTGTTGAGCCATGTGTGATGTATATAGGGTTAGGGTTAGGTAACTGTTGAGCCATGTGTGATGTATATAGGGTTAGGGTTAGGTAACTGTTGAGCCATGTGTGATGTATATAGGGTTAGGGTTAGGTAACTGTGGAGCCATGTGTGATGTATATAGGGTTAGGGTTAGGTAACTGTTGAGCCATGTGTGATGTATATAGGGTTAGGGTTAGGTAACTGTGGAGCCACGTGTGATGTATATAGGGTTAGGGTTAGGTAACTGTTGAGCCATGTGTGATGTAAATAGGGTTAGGGTTAGGTAACTGTTGAGCCATGTGTGATGTATATAGGGTTAGGGTTAGGTAACTGTTGAGCCATGTGTGATGTATATAGGGTTAGGGTTAGGTTAGGTAACTGTTGAGCCATGTGTGATGTATATAGGGTTAGGGTTAGGTAACTGTGGAGCCACGTGTGATGTATATAGGGTTAGGGTTAGGTAACTGTGGAGCCACGTGTATCCCACAGCTCCGTCTGTGCACATTCCTTGGGGTCTGCTGATGTAATTGTGCAACGGTACCCGTCATGACAAAGATCTTTGAAAATCCAAGATGTCTGAGCCATTCATGTTGTAAATCACATGACCCTCAGGTGATGCCACGGTCACCATCGCTCACAGGTGCACTCCCAGAGAACAGCTGAAGGAGCTGACCAGGCTCGCTGACATCGTGATTGCAGCTGCAGGTAAGGACAACGCTTACAGTAGCATGATTACTTTTCTCATTTTCCCCCTCATAATATGGCGTTCTCTGACATAATGTGTGTGAAATGTTGGATATTTTAATTTCTTATCATCAATTATCTACCATAAATGATAAATGATCCAGTGACTCTTTGCTTGCCTGCCTGCCTGCCTGCCTGCCTGCCTGCCTGCCTGTCTGCGTGCCTGTCTGTCTGTCTGTCTGTCTGTCTGTCTGTCTGCCTGTCTGTCTGTCTGTCTGTCTGTCTGTCTGTCTGTCTGTCTGTCTGCCTGCCTGCCTGCCTGTCTGCGTGCCTGCCTGCCTGCCTGTCTGTCTGTCTGTCTGTCTGTCTGTCTGTCTGTCTGTCTGTCTGTCTGTCTGCCTGTCTGCCTGCCTGTCTGCCTGTCTGTCTGTCTGTCTGTCTGCCTGTCTGTCTGTCTGCCTGCCTGTCTGCCTGCCTGTCTGTCTGTCTGTCTGTCTGCCTGCCTGTCTGTCTGTCTGCGTGCCTGCCTTGTCTGTTGGTCTGTCGGTTGGACGGTCGGTTTGTCTGTCTGTCCATCTGTCTCTTTGGCTAAGTAAGGCCTATGTAACTGCATTTGTGGTTAGTGGGATATTAGGGTCAGGGTGTGGTTTGGGTTGGCATGGCACTGAGGTTAGGAACGTGAGCTAGTTTGTTCTGTGCTTGGTTGTGTGCAGAGTGGTCGGCACATATGTCTGCATGCTTCCTCCAGCGTGAACATGGGTTAGGGTTAGGGTTAGGGTTAGGGTTATGAGCCAGGGATGTTCACAGGCATGTTTACAATTAGCTTCGGTCATTGTGTTGTCTTGGATACGTCTGCAATGTTTCACTTCAATTCTGAAACGTGAGGGTTAGGGTAATTGAGTGGATTGTGATGATGGTGATATGGTTATGGCATATGACAGTCAGTGCGGTGAACACATACTGATGTCATATGTCGTGCAGTCTTTTTTTGGCAGAGTGTTAACAGCCTGTTTCACAAGACCCATGAAGACTTAGACTGTGGTTGGTCTTACATCTCCGTCTGAGTTGTGTTTGTTCTTGTTTTCCCAGGAGTCCCGGGTTTGATCACGGCAGATATGATTAAAGAGGGGGCAGCGGTCATTGACGTTGGAATCAACCGTGTCCAAGACCGCGCCACAGGAAAAGTCCGCCTCGTGGGTGATGTGGACTTTGAAGGTAAATCAATCAATTAAATCAAAGTCAACAAACCCAGTCTAATGACTGTGGTCAGGGTACACGCGCACACATGTAAATACACGATTTTAGAGGTCAATACATACACGTACTGTACAAGACATACTGTAGAAATAATCTCAAATTATGAGAATAAATGTAGTTTAGTTTATTCTGGAGATTAATTCATGAAATTCATGACCTTAGGAAATACAGGCCATGCTCTAGTATAGTTTTTCACATGAAAACAAACATGTAAAACAGAAAGCTTCAAAGGTAATATATAATAATATAATAATAATATAATATAATAATAATGTTAATAGTAATAATAATAATAAGTTATAATAATAATAACACGTAACTATGTCAGGCCAGGAACACCAGCCACTCACCCATCACAGATGTCATACTTTAAGACACTGCTATTGACCTCCCATATGTCTTGAATAAAGTTTGAATTGAATTGAATTTAAGAGGGGAGGATATAGACCCCCCTTGCAGAGCACGCCCATGTAGAGCCCTAACCCTAACCCTAACCCTAACCTTAACCCTAACCCTAACCCATACAGCTCGTTAGTTACCCATGTAGAGCCCTAACCCTAACCCATACAGCTCGTTAGTTACCAGGCTGGTAATAATCTCTGGCATGTCGAGAGAGATGTCCTATCACATTGTTTACTGTGGTGGGATTTTTGAGATTCCCTTCTCATTGAAGAGCACATAACCCTAACCCTAACCCTCTGCGCCCTCGTTTATCAATCGAACATAGAAACCAGCGCAGATCCGAGCACTATGACAGGGTTCACGTGTGAAACCGTTCACGTTCATGAAACCGTTCACATCTCACCAATCACAGCCTATGAATGATCTGGCGTTGATAAATGTGCCGCCTAAAATAATGGTCATTTAAATATCATCTACATATCTTCAGTTCAGAGGCCTCGCCCCTGCAGTTTACGATGTGTTTAATACGGCAGAGAGGAGAAACTTACTCCACCACTTGTCCAATAGCCACTCGTCTGACAGCCAACTAGATAGACAGCACTAGATAGACTACCATAGCTGCCTCTATGGAAAGTATAAAACACAGGCTTGTATAATATAGCCTACAGTACGTCATGTTTCAACATGCAGCTAATGAACCAGTTAACTAGGTCAAGGTTAGGGTTAGGTTAGGCTACTCACTGAGCTGATCGCACCCATGCTGTGAACCTCACTGTGAATAAATGTGAATCATTTTCTCACATCAGTCTTTGTTACTGTATGTTTGGAACTCAACACTTCCTTTAAAGCTGCATTAATTGATTTTATTCACATTGTCAAAACTAATTAAAACCACCAGATTGTTTCATTGAGCCATAGCGTCCTAATAGTGTCCTACTTCAGTGACTCACCCCTACCGGTGGCCTGGCTGCTGTTATTCCAGCATTTCTGCCTGTGTTGTCAATAGCTGGACTGTGACTTTGCTCCGCCTCCCGCGCTTATATGGCTCTGGCCATTCGTTATGACCATTTGTTTAGTACAAATCCCTTCCCATCTAGTGCTAACATAGCTAACACTCTTACCATCTAGTGCTAACATCAAATCAATGAATGCAGCTTTAATTTAGAGCTGACCCCCAGTCTCATTCTTGTGGATGGACCACATGGCTCTACAATTTTACACTTTAATTTAATTTCAAACCTTTATTTATACTCGTAAAGCACTGAGGTTTCCCTCATTTACATTGTTGACGAGTTCAAACAAATACACAAATAACAACAGAACAAATACTATATACAATAATAATAATAATAATAATAATAATAATAAAAAACAGTTACAGTCACTCTGAGCACCAACCTTTCCCATGGGTGTTGCATGATTGACAGTGACCACCCTGTCGTTGTGTCTCTTTTAGGGGTGAAGGAGAAGGCGGGCTTCATCACGCCCGTGCCTGGAGGGGTGGGGCCAATGACAGTGGCCATGTTGATGAAGAACACCGTGACTGCTGCCAGAAATGCACTGACACGCTGAAAGAGGGACACACACACACGCACACGCACACACACACACACACACATACGTATAGGTTTACCTTTTAGGGTTTGTTCCATGCTACATTCAATTTAAATACACATATTTCAACACTCCATACATCCAGGGAAGCTTGTTTGTTACTTTATTTATTTATTTATTTTATTTTTATTTATTTAATAAATTTGAGCTAATTTTATTGAGGTTTTTTCCTACTGATGCTGTTAGTGTTCTGTTCACAGTTTGGAATATTCTTCCCTCTTTGTTTGCTGACTAGAAAAGGAACTACTGATATACACTGTTGTTATGTTGCCCAGGCAAGTGTGCAGTGCTGTTGATCACCACTCTGTACATGTGGTGCTAGAGTTGCTCTGTATGGCAGCTGGATAAGGGAGCTCCGTCATGTTTCTCTGTCATTTATCTTTTTAAGTGATGCTTTTTGTGATGTTTTTTCTATTACAAGTATCATTTTTTAATTAATCATTATGTATAGATCACACAGCTGTTTTTGATCCACAGTGGATTATAGGTTTACTTTGGATTGTTTTTCATCTTTGACATAGCATCCTTGAACTATCTCAGATTTTGGGACATTTTTCCTGATTGGGGATCCTCTTTGCTAGAGGAGAGGACGTGCTGGGGGGAGAGGAGTGGGTCTGAACTCAGAACTCCAGAACTGATGAGATCATCAGAACTCCAGACCTGATGAGATCAGAACCCCAAATCCCATCTCAGTTGTCATCTCTCTGTTGCTGATGTGCAGGGATGGCTTCAGCGCCTACGGGCAGCCAGCCTCCCCCAGGAGGAGACCCCCCCCCCCCACACACACACACTGCCTCCCCCAGGAGGAGACCCCCCCCCCACACACACTGCCTCCCCCAGGAGGAGACCCCCCCCCCCCCACACACACACACTGCCTCCCCCAGGAGGAGACCCCCCCCCACACACACACACACTGCCTCCCCCAGGAGGAGACCCCCCCCCCACACACACACACACTGCCTCCCCCAGGAGGAGACCCCCCCCCCCCACACACACACTGCCTCCCCCAGGAGGAGACCCCCCCCCCACACACACACACACTGCCTCCCCCAGGAGGAGACCCCCCCCCCCACACACACACACTGCCTCCCCCAGGAGGAGACCCCCCCCCCCCACACACACACTGCCTGCCCCAGGAGGAGACCCCCCCCCACACACACACACTGCCTCCCCCAGGAGGAGCCCCCCCCCACACACACACACACACTGCCTCCCCCAGGAGGAGCCCCCCCACACACACACACTGCCTCCCCCAGGAGGAGACCCCCCCCACACACACACACACTGCCTCCCCCAGGAGGAGCCCCCCCACACACACACACACACTGCCTGCCCCAGGAGGAGACCCCCCCCCCACACACACACACTGCCTCCCCCAGGAGGAGCCCCCCCCCACACACACACACACACTGCCTCCCCCAGGAGGAGCCCCCCCACACACACACACACACTGCCTCCCCCAGGAGGAGACCCCCCCCCCACACACACACACTGCCTGCCCCAGGAGGAGCCCCCCCACACACACTGCCTCCCCCAGGAGGAGCCCCCCCACACACACACACACACTGCCTCCCCCAGGAGGAGACCCCCCCCCCACACACACACACTGCCTGCCCCAGGAGGAGCCCCCCCACACACACTGCCTGCCCCAGGAGGAGCCCCCCCACACTGTCTATGGATGAGTGTGTCAGGCCAGTGGGCCCCAGATCAACCGTCCGCAGCAGCTGGACGACTCAGAGTCAGAGTGGCTGAAACGCACCTGTAGTGATGAGGGGCCGGCCAATGGAAACATGCATAACACTTATAGTTATTACTACTGTTGTTTCTGCTTGTGATTTTATGTGTTTATATGTGTTTTTAATATCTGCTGTACAACACATTTTCTCCATGAGGACATTAAAGTTTTCTAAGTCTATAGAGGTAATCATTTATTGATATATATATATATATATATATATATATATATATATATATATTAGTAGCTCATTAGTAGCTCTGATGCAATAATTTGAGACAAAAAAAATAAATATATATATATATTTTTTTTTTATGTCTCAAATTATTGCATCAGAGCTACTAATGTGCGGCTACCTCTAAAAGTTGACAGTAATTTCCCCTACAAATAGTCTGTATACAAAACCCCCGGTTGGAAGCTGGTTCCACCTGCTTTGATGCAACACCTGAGAAGCATAACACGGATGACGGAACAGGCCATAGAAGAGCAACACTTATCCAAACCACCGAGGGCGAATACTTCCGCTACCCCAACCCTGCTGACGAGGAGCACCTGCCTGTACTTGCCTGTAACCAGGGGGTGAACGGGACAGGAAATGATGAGTTCTACCTCAGTGGACCATATGATTTTTGGAAAAGGAAAGGCAGAATTTTGTTTTCTCAGAATGTTCGTCATGCTATTGGTTGTTAGAGTGATGACGGAGACGTGTGAAACTAGTATAAAAGATCCCCACAGCTTCCCTTAAAACCACTCACACCAATAGGAGTCATTCAAACACTACCATACTTCCAGAACACATCCAGAAAACTCCAAGATGGCAACTCAAAGACAGATTTACTTGCACAAGGGTAAGTATCTAGAGACTAACCCTAACCCTCTAGAGACTGGATGCTCTTCTGAGTAGTACGGGTATTTCTCTGTCAGATAGTTGCAATATCTTAACCCTAACCCTATGAGTAGTATGGGTTAGAGCATACAGTAGAAATGATAACTATTCCAGATGGTTCCTATATCTGACCGAAGCGATACATTGATACAGTACTTATGACGAGTAATCATAAAAGCTGGATATCTGGGAATATTACTGCATCTTTTAATTGACACAGTGCTGCATCATTCTAGAACACCACAAAGCTTGTGAACACACTACCCAACACTGGTGTGCGTGCTGCACACAGACATGCGCTACGCAACGGCAGCCATTGGGCTGCACAAGAAGATCAATGCAATTAAGAGAACATGAGTTCAAGCACATCTGCGGATCATATTAATTTATCGTTCTAGGTTGGTGTTGCTGCAGGTTAGGGTTAGTTAGGGTTAGTGTTGCTGCAGGGTTGGTGTTGCTGCAGGTTAGGGTTAGTTATGGTTAGGGTTAGGGTTCCTTCAGGGTTAGGGTTCCTTCAGGGTTAGGGTTCCTTCAGGGTTGGTGTTGCTGAAGCGTTGGTGTGGCTGCAGGGTTGGTGTTGCTGCAGGTTCCAGCATTTTCTAGGGTTGATCGGAAGCTGCAGTACTCTACTGTATGTTTACTCTATGTTTTGTGTTTGGACCGAATCTGAGAATGACTGTGTTGTGTTATAAGAACAGAGGGCATGAGAATATCGTCACACTGTGTGGTTGAATGAGACCTGTATATAGACCTGTATATAGACCTGTATATAGACTCATCCTTAATGTCCCCCCTCCTTCCTTCCCCAATCTCCATACGTTTCACAGCCATGTCCTCATTGGCTGCTCTAATGATCCTCCTCACCACAGTGGTCCAATCACAGAGCCTGGATCTTTCTGAACCCACGGTCACCAATGGTATGCGATTAACAATCTGAGTGGAAAAGATACATTCCTCTCTTTAACTCCTCTGCTTCATGCTCCAACTGTGGCTGAATGACACATGTATTATCTTGTTAGATGGCACCATTCACTGTCATTCAGTACATTGTGATGTGACGTTGTGATGTTTTGATTGTTTGTGGTGTGTGTGTGTGTGTGCAGGGAGCGTAGAGGAGCCTCGGGTCCTGAGAATGCACAGACCATGTGATGAGAAAGACGCTGGTTATTGTGACCATGGGAAGTGCATGTACCCACAAGACAGTGATGAGCCGGCCTGCATGTGAGTCATAAACTTGTTACACCTGTAGCCAACACACACACACACACACACACACACACACACACACACACACACACACACACACTGACCTTCCCTATATAGAAACTCACTTATCAGAATGTTTTGGCCGTCTGTGTTTGTAGGTGTGAGCCCTCCTATACGGGCGTTCGCTGCATGTTTTTCGGTCACAAGAATAAGGGGAGGAACCCTAACCCTGACATTGAGAGGATGATCGGCATTATCGTAGGTGCAGCCTTCATGATCATCTGCTTCCTCGCCGTCGCCCTCTACTGCTGCTTCCGGGGAAGGTGAGCACTTAGCCAATTGGAGACCAGGCTACAATCCATCAGGGTGACCTTAGCCTCGCGTCATGGCCTGGTTTCTATTCGCTGGGATCCTGTCACACAAATGCTGAATCGAGCAGCCTAGTCTCGCCAGTCGCTACGAATTAGAATAAAACATGGACATACCAGACGAAGTAGGCTATTCCTGAAGAAGTTCTTGCAGCATTGCATCGTAGGTTTATGGGTAGGCCTGTTTTTGGACAGGGCGATAACTATCTGCTCAGACCAGAAACCACAACTGCAAAGGAGATAGGCCCCAGGCTAGGGTGACCTGGAATATTTTCTTCAAATATTGCTAAACTAGATTACCGAAGATTTTGGGGTGGTGAAATTGAATTAAAGTAGTAATTAGTAGTAGTAATACTAAGTAATAGTAGTATTAGTAGTAGTAGTAATTTTTGTTTTTCTCAATATCGTCCTCCCATTGATCTGTTTCCTGTTCTCAGGTGTAAAAGAGGCTTCCCGCCCTATAAAGCCTACGGCTCAGAGGACTCTGTTTAAGATCTCGGTTTCTTCATCATCTTCTCAACATCACCATCAACATCATCACCATTGTCATCATCATCAGAATTAATAAAACCAAAAATCATGTTATCTTGCTTCTCCTACCTTTCCATATTGGTTGTCTACATCCTATTTTTGATAAATATAGGCTATTTATTGACATTCTAAATTAAATTATTTAATGTGTAACATGTATTTAATGGTTTTCTATTAAAAGTTTATATGAAAAGTAAACAAATCTAATTTAGTTGTTCTTCATTTCCACAAGACACCATAGAGACAGCTCCTTCCCCATGGCCACCAGCCTCATCAAGGCTTGTGTCCCCTCTGACTCTGTCCCCCCCGGGCCACCGTGGACTCCCTCTGACTCTGACTCTGTCCCCCCCCGGGCCACCGTAGACTCCCTCTGACTCTGTCCCCCCCCGGGCCACCGTGGGCTCCCTCTGACTCTGACTCTGTCCCCCCCCGGGCCACCGTGGACTCCCTCTGACTCTGACTCTGTCCCCCCTGGGCCACCGTGGACTCCCTCTGACTCTGTCCCCCCCGGGCCACCGTGGACTCCCTCTGACTCTGTCCCCCCCCCGGGCCACCGTGGACTCCCTCTGACTCTGTCCCCCCCCCCGGGCCACCGTGGACTCCCTCTGACTCTGTCCCCCCCCGGGCCACCGTGGACTCACTCTGACTCTGACTCTGTCCCCCCCCCGGGCCACCGTGGACTCCCTCTGACTCTGTCCCCCCCCCCGGGCCACCGTGGGCTCCCTCTGACTCTGACTCTGTCCCCCCCGGGCCACCGTGGACTCCCTCTGACTCTGTCCCCCCCCCCGGGCCACCGTGGACTCCCTCTGACTCTGTCCCCCCCCCCGGGCCACTGTGGACTCCCTCTGACTCTGTCCCCCCCCCCGGGCCACTGTGGACTCCCTCTGACTCTGACTCTGTCCCCCCTGGGCCACCGTGGACTCCCTCTGACTCTGTCCCCCCCCCGGGCCACCGTGGGCTCCCTCTGACTCTGTCCCCCCTGGGCCACCGTGGACTCCCTCTGACTCTGCCCCCCCCCCCCCGGGCCACCGTGGGCTCCCTCTGACTCTGTCCCCCCCCGGGCCACCGTGGACTCCCTCTGACTCTGTCCCCCCCCCGGGCCACCGTGGGCTCCCTCTGACTCTGTCCCCCCCCCGGGCCACCGTGGGCTCCCTCTGACTCTGCCCCCCCCCCCCGGGCCACTGTGGACTCCCTCTGACTCTGTCCCCCCCGGGCCACCGTGGGCTCCCTCTGACTCTGTCCCCCCCCGGGCCACCGTAGACTCCCTCTGACTCTGTCCCCCCCCGGGCCACCGTGGGCTCCCTCTGACTCTGTCCCCCCCCGGGCCACCGTGGACTCCCTCTGACTCTGTCCCCCCCCCGGGCCACCGTGGGCTCCCTCTGACTCTGTCCCCCCCCCGGGCCACCGTGGGCTCCCTCTGACTCTGACTCTGTCCCAAACAAGTTTCCCCCCCGGGCCACCGTGGACTCCCTCTGACTCTGCCACCGTTGATGTACCTGCACATGGCCACTGAATGTACTGTACAGGACACACTGCACTCACACCACACACACCATATACACAAACTCACACACACACGCACATTATGCCACACACACCATATACACACACTCACACATCACGCCACACACACACACACACCATATATACACACTCACACACTCACATATCACGCCACACACACCATACACACACACTCACTAAACTTTACACTCACAGTATATACACTGACCGCACTACATTTTGTATATTATTTTATCTTATTTTGCATTTGTATTTTGTGCTGCTCTTTGCACTGTCCTGTCCAATGTTGTCTCCATGTTATGCACCATGGCCGAAAGCTAATTCTTAGTATGTTGAAAAACGACAATGGTAATAAAACAAATTCTGATTCTGAATTACTGTGGATGATTTGGGCCACACATGCAGACAAGCAGACACACACACACAGTTGATTTGATCAGGGGGCTCCAGGGCCTATATGACCTACAGGGTAAGGGACAAAACCGTACAGGTCATCAAGGACCCCACATAACCTCACTTAACGCTTCCAAATACTTCTGTCAGAGAGCAGGGTTAATTACCCGTGGTCCATAAGAACAGAACCAGTCAACCTTCATCCCCAGGGAGCAGGGTTAATGACCCGTGGTCCATAAGAACAGAACCAGTCAACCTTCATCCCCAGGGAGCAGGGTTAATGACCCGTGGTCCATAAGAACAGAACCAGTCAACCTTCATCCCCAGGGAGCAGGGTTAATGACCCGTGGTCCATAAGAACAGAACCAGTCAACCTCATCCCCAGGGAGCAGGGTTAATGACCCGTGGTCCATAAGAACAGAACCAGTCAACCTCATCCCCAGGGAGCAGGGTTAATGACCCGTGGTCCATAAGAACAGAACCAGTCAACCTCATCCCCACAGCCCCCAGGCTCCACAACTGAACAGTTGATGACTGAATCAAGACCAATGCACAACAACTAATATTGAATCATCATGGTATCATGCTAATACATTCCTTAGGATTTTGATTATACAATGTTTTCCTTTATTTTACCTCTTCATTCAGGGGATTGACCAAGGACTCTTTTTCAAAGCTGCTTGCTTACATTTAGGGCCAAGATAGGTACATAGGTACAGTATGTACAAGCAGCACAATCAAGCCTAATCAAGACTACAAATTCAACTGCAAATTTACAGTAGATACACAATATACATTCAATCCAAATATACACAGTGTAACAAAACCATTATAATGAGAATAAAACCTAAAAATTCACAGGATTTCTTTTCAAACTGCAGAGCAAGTACAGTTAATATACACTGGCAGCTAACCCTTAACCCTAACCCTAACCCTGTGGCTCACCTCAGACATTCTCTTAATCACCTACTGAACACTGATTGGACAGATAAAGCCTATTTAAAATGCAGACATCACCATCATGTCAATTAAAACATGATGTGCCAGGTCACCACCAAATAAGCTAACCAATAGAGAATGAGAAACACACATTGACAATAAATTAACTGCTGTGGATTAGTCGGTGAAATATAAGCCAAAAATGACTGGTAGGCTATGTTTGATACGATCAACTTTATTTATAAAGCGCCTTTCGAAACCAGTTACCAAGTGCTGTAGGGTTAGGTGCTAACCCTAACCCTAACCCTGGCCTCCCCTCTGCCCCTTCCATGGAGGACGCGCCACTGACATGCGCCGTCGCGGACGGGATGCCAGACCCCCCTTTGGACCGCGGGCCCCGTCCCCCTGGACCCCACCTCTGTCATTCAGTAACTAGCAATACATGGGGTCCTACCCAACATTCCTGTCAGTCTGTTTTCGTGGTTTCAATGTACTGCCTTCCCGGCTGCCTTGCCCAGAAACCCCCCCCGGGGGGCAGGGGTCTCTGATTACCCTGGGGGTATCAGCTCTGCATCAATAATCGTATCCATATCCATCAGCTGTCATGTTTTCGGCATGCTGCCTTCCCCACCCACGGGGGTCTATGAGTATGAAAGGAGCCTCACACATCTCAAGACGACCAGGAGACCATTGGAGCCATGGTGTTGGGAGCGAGACCTCAGTTTCAGAAGACCATTGGAGACATGGTGGTAGCATGCACAAGGACTTCCAACCACCTTCACTTAGAATCATTGCTATTGACATACTGTTTCACTCTTGGTTTTTACTAATTTGATTAGCGACAATTCAATTAGCGACAAAAATATTAGTTTAACACTGAATAGCGTTGCAAGTAAAAAGAATCTGGTTGCAAATATTGTAGGCTCTCTTGGATGGATAGGTATGAGACCTCAGTTTTGAAATTGATTTTCCTACAACTGGAGCAACCACAGAGGGACGACACCTCGGCTCTTCGAACCATTGGATGGTCATTTTAACGCCACTGGAGGATCCAAATAGGAACCTCACACATCTCAGGATGAACAGAGGACCATTGGGGATGAGGTGGAGGCATGTACAGGAAGCTCCAGCCGTCTTCACTTACAAAACATTGCTATTGACGTATAGTTTTACTACTGGATTTTACTAATTTAATTAGCGACAAATCGTTTAGCGGGTTAACCCAAATCTAGCAGTAGTTAAACACTGAATAACGTTACTGTCTAGTTGCAAATATTGTAGGCTCTCTTGGATGGATAGGTGTGAGACCTCAGTTTTGGGGTTGGTTTTCCTACAACTGGAGCGGCAGCAGAGGGACGACACCTCGGCTCTTCGAACCATTGGATGGTCACTGTAGCGCCACTGGAGGATCTTCATACCTGACCCTAATCTCAGGCTCTTACCTAAACCTAACCCCACTTTAAAACTCGACCCTAAACGCCCTGAGCCCCGTCCTGGCCCTGACTCACTACCCTGCCCTCATGTTACCAACATGACCCATCTCCCTAAACGCCCTGAGCCCCGTCCTGGCCCTGACTCACTACCCTGCCCTCATGTTATCAACATGACCCATCTCCACTGGATCTCTCTGACTTCCTACTTGGAACGGACCTTCAATCTCTGTGTCATCCTACCTCCCTTGTGATAAAGTTTACTCTGCTCTATTCAGGCCTGGTTTCACCCCTTCATGAATACATGAGGGGTGGTCAGATCAGCAGATACCGCTTATACATGTGACATGGTGATGGCGGTGCTATCTGTGTGTAGCGGAGTGCCTTCTTCTCCTGCTTCATACGTGGTGTACCTAAAGAACTTGGTACACCAGTACCCGTATCTTGTGGGAGAAGCTCTGTCCCCTAACCTAACCCTAACCCTCGGCCTACAATGAAAACACTGCAGAAAATAGAAATTGAATAAGTTAGAAAAAGAAAACAGAAACTAACAGTATAAAAACATTACAACTGCATAGAAGGTAAACACATTATAAAACGCTTTATATATATAACGGTTTATATGAAACAAGTTTCCAACAGCTTCTTAATTTGTATCTGGTGATGAGCTACTCTTTCACAACATGAACATTTATAATAGGCTACTAACACAACCATCGATCAAAACTATCTTCCGTGATTTACCACAGCTGGCTGGGATCGATAAGCCCATTTTTTCCCCACGGTTTCTCTGCGTCAGAAGCCAGCCCCCTGTTGCCCGTCAGGTCTTGTGGTCATATTTATTTCCCAGGTAGGAAGTGAAGCCTACCTGTCCCTGTCCGCCCACAAGCGGGCTTCTTATGCGCATGACGCACGTCAATCATCCGAGGTCCTGTTTGGCACAGCGATGAAGAACCTGAACACATCCGCCCTTCTGTCACTGTTCGGTAAGTCGCCTTAAGTCCGACCTTAATTTAGCTTTGAATGTTTAAATGTGTTACAAATATTACATGTGGAAATGGAGCACTGCCGACAGCTGCAGAAAGGAATGTCCATCATGATTGATGTGTATATTGTCACGATGCTAACTTAAGAGTACTGAGTTTAAGTACAGGACGCTGAGCATAGGAGCCAAAAACAAACTTGCTTTAATCCAAAAGAAGGTCCCACAAAGGGTAACAAAGGTACAGGAGTCTCCTAGAAACATATGAGGCTCGAATGCATGGCAAAACACAGACACCTCTTAAATACAGGTGCATGCAATCAGCAACCAAACAGGTGAACCCACTTAGGGTGAGCCAAGCCCAAATCAGTCCACAAAATCCAAGTACGGTGCACTCTGCCGCCATCTGCTGGACATCTTGGGACACTATGGCGCAGTGCTGACAGTGCCCCCCTCCCGACGACCACCTCCAGGTGGGCCAGGTTTGAGAGGGTGGGCGCGGTGAAAGGCGCGGATGAGGCCAGGATCCAGGACGTGCCGGGAGGGCACCCATGAGCGCTCCTCCGGGCCGTAGCCCTCCCAGTCTATCAGGTACTGGAGGCCCCGCCCCCACCGCCGGGAATCCAGCAGCCTCCGGACGGTGTAGACCGGGCCACCAGCGATGACCCGCGGAGGGGGCGGCAGCGGGGCAGGCCTGGACAAGGGTGAGGAGAATAGAGGTTTCAACAAGGAGACATGGAACACCGGTCTCACCCGGAGAGTCCTAGGAAGTTTGAGTTTGTAAGCCACCGGGTTAACCCTCCTCTCCACAGGAAACGGGCCGATGAACCGGGGAGTGAACTTGGTGGCTGTGCGCAGAGGCAGGTTCTTGGTGGAGAGCCACACTTTCTGTCCAGGGCGGAACGTCGGGGTAGGCCGTCTCCTGCGATTGGCCTGGATCCGATGGCGTTCGGTGGTGCGCGTAAGCGCAGCACGGGCCTTTTTCCAGGCCTGGCGGCACCTGGCCACAGCAGCATCCGCAGAGGGGACCGCAGACTCGGACTGTTGAGAGGGAAAAAACGGTGGGACAAATCCATACTGAACCTCAAAAGGGGACATACCGGTGGATGACCCACTCAGTTGGTTGTGGGCGATTTCAGCCCACACCAGCTTCCGACTCCAGGCACCCGGATTGGATGAGACCATACAGCGCAAGTATTTCTCCAGTTCCTGGTTCACACGTTCCGTCTGTCCATTACTCTCGGGATGATAGCCTGAAGAAAGACTGACAGATGTTTCAAACAAGGACCAAAATGCACACCAATACTTGGACATGAATTGGGGGCCTCTATCAGAGACAATGTCACTTGGGATGCCATGGTAACGCACCACCTCCCGGACCACCACATCGGCGGTTTCCTTCGCTGAAGGCAGCTTAGGTAAAGGGACAAAGTGGGCAGCTTTAGAGAACCGGTCCACGATTACAAAAATCACAGTGTTGCCATCAGAAGGTGGTAGGCCTGTGATGAAATCCATCGAAATGTGGGACCATGGTCGATATGGGACCGGCAGGGGGTGAAGCAGGCCTGCCGGGGCTTGGTTCCCTGACTTCTGTGTAGCACAGACTGTACATGCGTGGACATATTCCTCAATGTCGCTTCTCATGCGCGGCCACCAAAAGTGGCGGCTAACTAGCTCTACCGTGCGGGCAGTCCCCGGATGCCCCGTCACTGGTGAGTCATGCCCCCACTGTAGAACATCAGAGCGGGCGTTGAGTGGGACATACAGATGGCCCAGGGGTACTCCACCAGGACCCGGATCCTCCTCTTGCGCACGCCGGATGGCGTCCTCCAGGGCAAGCGTCACCTGTCCCACCACACAGCTGGGGGGAATGATGCACTCGGGGACAGGGTCAGTAACATCAATGTCATACTGTCGTGATAAGGCATCAGCCTTGGCGTTCTTGGTTCCGGGGCGAAACGTGATGATAAACCTGAATCGGGTGAAAAACAGAGCCCACCTGGCTTGTCGGGGGTTCAGGCGTTTGGCTCCACGGATGTACTGGAGGTTTTTATGATCCGTGATGACAGTGAATGGGTGGCGTGCTCCTTCTAGCCAGTGTCTCCATTCCTCAAGCGCCCGTAGGATGGCCAACAGCTCCCTGTCACCGGCGTCGTAGTTCCTTTCAGCGTCACTGAGCTTGCGAGAGAAAAAGGCACACGGGTGAGTCTTATTGTCCATACCTGACTTCTGGGAAAGCACGGCTCCAACTCCAGAACCGGACGCGTCCACCTCCAATACAAACGGTAGGGTAGGGTCAGGATGCCTCAGCAGGGGAGCCGACGTGAACTGAGCCTTGAGGTGCTCGAATGCCGCTTGTGCCTCTGGGGTCCATCTGAGTTTGGTCGGTGCTCCACGGGTCACTGCTGTGATGGGTGCTACAATGGAGCTGAAACCTCGGATGAAACGACGATAGAAGTTAGCAAATCCCACAAAACGTTGTACCTGTTTGAGAGTGGTAGGAACCGGCCAGCCCAGTACTGCTTGCACCCTGGATTGGTCCATGATCACACCGTCAGGGGAGATGACATACCCCAAAAAGGAGGTGCGTGTAACATGGAACTCACACTTCTCTAGTTTGACAAACAGCTGATTGTCCAGTAACCGCTGTAGGACCTGCCGGACGTGCTGACGATGTTCTGTAAGGGACTTGGAGAAGATGAGCACATCATCGAGGTAAACAAACACACTGCGGTTGAGGAAGTCTCTGAGCACGTCGTTTAAAAAGGCTTGGAACACAGCGGGTGCATTAGTCAGACCAAACGGCATCACATAGTATTCATAATGTCCACTAGGGGTGCTAAATGCAGTCTTCCACTCATCATTCTCTCTGATGCGGACCAAATGGTAAGCGTTCCGCAGGTCTAGTTTGGTGAACACTGTAGCTCCTCCAAGGAGGTCAAAAGCAGAAGACATGAGTGGCAACGGATATTTGTTTTTCACTGTGATGTTGTTCAGTGCTCGGTAGTCTATGCATGGTCGTAGACCACCATCTTTCTTGGGTACAAAGAAGAATCCTGCTGACACGGGTGAGGTCGAGGGCTTAATAAGCCCATTGGTAAGGGACTCACTAATGTAATCCTCCATGGCCTGAGTCTCTGGGACGGAGAGAGGGTACAGTCGTCCCCGGGGGGGAATAGTGTTAGGCAACAGGTCAATGGCACAGTCATAAGATCTGTGAGGGGGTAGTTCCGTAGCTCTAGTCTTACTAAACACTTCAGCTAAGTCATGATACTCGGCAGGGACTGAAGTGAGCTCAGGAGATGAACAGGCAGCGGAACACTCCATCACAGGTGTAAAACGATTGGCTGAAACACACTCTGAGCTCCATGACAAAATTGCCCCAGTGGACCAATTGATTAGGGGGTTGTGCTTCTGGAGCCAGGGAAACCCTAGTACCACCATGTCATGGTGGGAGTCGACTAAAGCCAAAGAGATAGTCTCTTTATGTGAACCAATCTGTAGCGATAAGGGGCGCGTCATGTAGTTGATCTTACCGGAGCCTAGGGGTCGTCCGTCGAGTGCCTGTATTCTCACAGGATTGGGAAGAGCCATGACCGGTAGACCGAGGCGTGTGACCAGAGCAGAGTTCATCAGATTCTCCTCTGAACCGGAATCGATCAGCACAGTGATTGGGATGTTCTCAGGGTTCTCTGGGGTCCAGGTGAGTTGAGCACTCAGGGATAGGCGCTTAGCTGGGTTGGGGGACTGAGATCGGACCAAACTGCTCACTAAGCTGTCCCCTTCCCCTAATGAGCGTTTTCGTTTCCCTGCAGCTGGGGGCATCGGTCTCTGTAATGACCAGCCTCACCGCAGTAAAGACAGCATCTCTCTCTGCGGCGACGCTCTCTTTCAGCAGGTGTGATGCGGTACCTGCCTATCTCCATAGCCTCCGCTTGAGTGGGCTGAGCAGCGGGAGCTGACGCGCTCTGTGGCGAACACACTTGGGGCTGTGCGGAGTTGGGAAGCCTGCGCTCACGCCTCCTTTCGCGTATGCGCTGATCGAGGCAGATAGAGGTGGTAATGAGCTCATCTAAAGTGGCACCCCACTCCCGACTAGCCAAATCATCTTTGACCGCCTCAGACAGGCCGTTATAAAAAGTGGTCAAAAGTGCTTCATTGTTCCATTTACTCTCAGCTGCCAAGGTGCGGAATTCTATAGCATACTCAGAAACGGCTCTGGCCCCTTGGCGGAGCGTGCTGATGCGGCGTGCTGCTTCTCTGCCACTCACAGGATGGTTGAAAACCTGGCGTAGTGCTTTAGAGAACTCTGCTGCATTAGCACAAAGTGGGGAACTAGCCTCCCACAGGGCAGTAGCCCACACTAGAGCTTTACCTGAGAGCAGAGAAATCATAAAAGCGACCTTAGCTCTTTCTGAGGGGAACTGATCTGGCTGCATAACAAAAAACAGGTCACATTGAGTCAAAAATCCCCGACAGGTCTCTGGGATGCCATCATACCGCTCCGGTTTCTGAAGGAATGTCTTGCCGCCTGGGGGGTTCTGTTGATGCATTTGCTGTGTTATCCAGGTCTGGATCTGCTGGATTGAGGATCCTTGGGTCTTCAAAGCTCCGAGCACTTGGGATAGGCTGATGTCCGCTCCTTCAGCGCCTGTTAAACTCATGTTGATGATTCGAGCCTACTGTCACGATGCTAACTTAAGAGTACTGAGTTTAAGTACAGGACGCTGAGCATAGGAGCCAAAAACAAACTTGCTTTAATCCAAAAGAAGGTCCCACAAAGGGTAACAAAGGTACAGGAGTCTCCTAGAAACATATGAGGCTCGAATGCATGGCAAAACACAGACACCTCTTAAATACAGGTGCATGCAATCAGCAACCAAACAGGTGAACCCACTTAGGGTGAGCCAAGCCCAAATCAGTCCACAAAATCCAAGTACGGTGCACTCTGCCGCCATCTGCTGGACATCTTGGGACACTATGGCGCAGTGCTGACATATATGGCGCAAAAAGGGATTTAATTATCCACTCACTCAGTAGAATATAATATTTATCATACCAGAATCATCGAGTAATATGTAATAAGGATTTTGTGTGAATACAATTTTACTTTTAAGGGGGATTTTCTAAAGCGTCTTGTGTGCGCGCTCTCTGGCTACCTGCATGTGTTCGCGTAACGTGTGAAATCCGGCTGCATCAAAGGACATATTCAAGTAGTGCGATATTTATCCAGAAACGAATGCATTAAGGTCTGCACAAGCTTCAATCTCAATTAATCCTGTATACATAAAGACAAATCAAGAGGGTGCAAACATATTTAACGTGACTCATGTAGCCACCTCCTGACATGCTGCATTTGACTTATTCAAACAAGCCTGTAGGAAGACCGTGGAGCTCTGCCATTCATCCCTTCTCTTGAGTCACCGCAAGTAGCCTACTGCTACCCCGGTTCTGCAGGAGTGTTGAGGCCGGTTCACATCAATGATTCGTAATTAGACTGTATGCAACTTGCAAAAGAATCCCCAATGTCTGATAGCTATAAAACTGCGCCGTTCATTTCAAAGCAACGTGTGCACAGACAGATCCATAGCAATGGAAACTTCACAGATCTGATCTCAAGTTCCACAACCTCAATTTGAATCCGTCTGTCAACATGCTGTTGATAGCCTCTTAGCCTTTTTTGTTCATCTGGGCAGCAAACCTCTCTCTATCCTCTCTGGTTACCTAATAGAACCCCCCCCATTGGGATATTGGATAAAGTAGGTCTAGTTTCCTTGGGTACAGATGACCCAGGTTTGAGCCCCTTGAGTAGGAGGGAGCAGCTTTTATCCGCCCCTCCCGAGCTAATCACCTTCTCTGATCAGGGTTAGGGTTCCTGGTCATCTTCCTGATAGAGCTGTGGCCATCGGTGTACGTAGCTGCTTGGCTTGCTTCTATGGCACTCTAGTATTGAAGTACTACCAAAGTGCACCTGTTTGAGATAATGTGGTGTGCGAGGTGATACCAGAATAATATCGATCAATTTGATCATTAAAACTGGACACACATTATCTGCATGGTGTGGTTAGTGTTCACCATCATGGCTTCATTAGGCAACATATTTTACAATGGCGAAATGGCGACCGCTTATCAAGCCTCATTACCTCATGATGTTCTTGTTTCTGGCATGCACCTGAAACGCCCCAAACCCACTGTTCTGTTTCTATTGGCTCATGAATTCTCTGTGTTCAAAACAAAACACAACAGTCAAAAATATGTCTGCTACCATAACAACAGCTGGAGACAAAGAGAGAGAGAGAGAGAGACCTGGGCAATGATTACCTGTGGTGGAGCCAACGTTATTGATCCTGGTTACTTTGGCTGCTACAGTATGGCGCTACTTGCATGATTACAGGAATGTCTGCATATTGCCTCTGGCAAGATGTATTTGTGCCAGCCTTGAGAGGTACAGTAGTACGCTGTACCCTGTAGCGTCCCTGGAACGTTCCTGTAGCGTCCCTGGAACGTCCCTGTAGCGTCCCTGGAACGTCCCTGTAGCGTCCCTGTAGCGTCCCTGTAGCGTCCCTGGAACGTCCCTGTAGCGTCTCTGGAACGTCCCTGTAGCGTCCCTGTAGCGTGCACAAGCAGAGCCACGCCCATTGCTGGTTGTCAGATTAGGTAGAAATCTGGTAAAATCTCCAGACTTCATTGAACTTGTGGAACCCAGATAGCAAGCGGATCTGGGCCATATACAGGCCAGATCTGTCCCTTGTGGCTTAGTTCCGGCCCATATATGGCCCAGAATTATTAAACATCCGCTTGCTATCTGGGAAGGGACTCGGTGCTGTTTAGCCTCACGTCACCTGGCGGTCCTCTCCTCTATTGGAGGAGTGCCTGGTTTCTATTCGCTTGGTTTCCTGTCTGGAGCCCGCTGGGATCCTGTCACACAAACGCCAAATCGAGCAGCCTTGTCTCGCCAGTCGCTACGAATTAGAATAAAACATGGACATACCAGACAAAGTAGGCTATTCCAGAAGAAGTTCTTGCTGCATCGCATCGTAGGTTTATGGGTAGGCCTGTTTTTGGACAGGGGGATCACTACCTGCATAGACTGGAAACCACCACTGCAAAGCACATCGGCCCCAGCCTAGTTCTGAGGACTGAACTAGAATTGACTAAGTATATTCTTCTTAGCCTAGTAGGTAGTGCAAAGTGCTAGTCTTCTGTTGTTGATAAGCTCTCACCTCTTCAAGAAGCACAACCAGGATACTCCCTCTTAAGCACCTATTGTATTTTTAGTTTAGTATTCTTGCACTTTTTCAGCACTAGATTATGCTCTTAGTCACTTGCTTTAGAAAGGTGATGTACTTGTGAGTTCTGGCAAGTAATTGTACACTAACTTCCTATGTTAAATGCAGTTATTGTAAGCCACTTTGGATAAAAGCGTCAGCTAAATGACTGTAATGTAATATAACTAGCCCGTTGGAGCACACAATCACTAATTGGCTGCTTAGTCAGCCCATGTTTATGGAAGAGCAGTGTCAAAGATGTTCTGCTGACACACACACACACACAAACACACACACACAGTAACACACACACACACACACACACACACACACACAGTAACACACACACACACACACACATACAGTAACACACGCACACACGTGTAGAGTTGTTTAGCTCTCTATACAGTGTACTGTATAGCTTGTGTGTGCCCATGTGTGTTAGAGACGATTAAAACTGTGGCCGTCCATTCATCCGTGCGTCCGTTAGCCAATAGAAGTGCTTCACAAAACTATACAATGAGTCTCAGGACAGTATAGTCCATTCAACTCAGGGGGCCTTCTACTTCCCACAGAGTTCAGAGCTTGAGGAGTTTCGAAGATGTTAGGACTCTCATAGGTTAGTATCAAGGCTAGGTGCATCATGGGTACATTATTTATCGTGGGTTATTATTATTATTTATCGTCATATTTCACAGCACAGATCAGATGAGTCTTATTTAGGTAGTTCGATCATGTTGTATGAATTAGAGATTATAGATAGAGATAGAGATGGCCATATTATCATTGGTGGGGGACAGCATGTTTACTGTGCACTCGTTTGACTCTTAATCTAACTATAGTTATGTGTGTTTTTTCCCCCTTGCAGGCATCTTTCTGGTCTGGCCTCATGTGCAAACCTCCAGCGCCCCCCCTCCCCTCCCTCAGCAAGCCCTGACCAGCCCCCCGTCCCCCACAGGTAGGCTCCGCCTGACTCGGGCTGACCGGAGCTAAAGGGCGCACTTCACACAATGTTGCGCCTCTTTTTTAATCAAAACTGTCTGCGAGCCTCCCTGGAGTCCGTGTGAGACAGCTAGCAGGAACGGGAGAGGGTTCGGTTGTGGAGCAGAGGAATAACAGAAATGGAGGCTGACAATCTGGTTGTGACCCAGGTGACCCAGGTGACTCAGGTGACTCAGGTGACCCAGGTGACCCAGGTGACCCAGGTGACTCAGGGGACTCAGGTGACCCAGGTGACCCAGGGCAGTGGGAGCACCCTCGCGTGGGGAGGCTGACGGTCTGGTTGTGACCCAGGTGACCCAGGTGACCCAGGTGACCCAGGGCAGTGGGAGCACCCTCGCGTGGGGAGGCTGACGGTCTGGTTGTGACCCAGGTGACCCAGGTGACCCAGGGGACCCAGATGACCCAGGGGACCCAGGGCAGTGGGAGCACCCTCGCGTGGGGAGGCTGAGCATGGAGAAGTGTGACTCCAGCCTGGAGAGCTACTGCCTCAACCATGGGGAGTGCATGCTGCTGCTGGACCTGAATGAGCACCACTGCAGGTGAGTGTGTGTGTGTGTGTGTGTGTGTGTGCGTGTGTGCGTGTGTGCGTGTGTGCGTGTGTGCGTGTGTGCGTGCGTGCGCGTGCGTGCGTGCGTGTGCGTGCATGTGCGTGCATGTGTGTGCACATGAGCGTGAGCGCATGCGCGCGTGTGTATGTGTGTGTGTGTATGTGTGTGCATACATGTATGCGTGTGTGTGTGTGTGTGTGTGTGTGTGTGTATGTGTGTGTGTGTGTGTGCGTGCGTGTGTGTGTGTGTGTGTGTGTGCGTGTGTGCACGAGTGCTTGTGTGCATTTGTGTTCTTTTAGTTTGTGGTACTGTAGCGTGTGTGTTCCAGGTGTGAGAGGGGCTACCACGGGCCCAGGTGTGCCCACCTGGAGCTGGTGATCCAGCCAACTACAGAGGAGCACGTCATCGTCACGGTGGTGTGTGTGGGCCTTCTGATCATAGGCTTAGCCGGAGCCCTCTATTTCTTCTGTAAATGGTAAGCGCTGTGTGTGTGTGTGTGTGTGTGTGTGTGTGTGTGTGTGTGTGTGTGTGTGTGTGTGTGTGTGCGGCGTGTGTGCGGTTGTGTGTCATGCCAACTAGAGTGTGTAACTGTAACTTACCTTTGACAGGTATAAGAAGAACAGATGCCCACCGCAACAGAAGCAACATCAGGGGGCACAGACGGCTTGATCTGTGTGTGTGTGTCTGTCATTGTGTGTGTGTGTGTGTGTGTGTGTGTGTGTGTGTGTGTGTCTGTCATTGTGTGTGTGTATCTGTCATTGTGTGTGTGTGTGTGTGTGTGTGTGTGTGTGTGTCATTGTGTGTGTGTGCCAGCTTGTACCATGCCATCAATGCAGGTCAACTCTTTATGTGTGCATAGGGTTAGGGTTAGATAACTACATAACTAGGGTTAGGCTTAGGGTTAGGGTTAGGGTTAGGGTTAGGGTTAGGGTTAGATAACTACATAACTAGATTACATGAAACATCTGTCACCAGTACATCTTCATCCCAAACCCTTATTCTCCTGAACAGAGAGTAGAGGGTCACCCCTGAACAGAGAGTAGAGGGTCACCCCTGAACAGAGAGTAGAGGGTTACCCCTGAACAGAGAGTAGAGGGTTACCCCTGAACAGAGAGTAGAGGGTCACCCCTGAACAGAGAGTAGAGGGTCACCCCTGAACAGAGAGTAGAGGGTTACCCCTGAACAGAGAGTAGAGGGTTACCCCTGAACAGAGAGTAGAGGGTTACCCCTGAACAGAGAGTAGAGGGTCACCCCTGAACAGAGAGTAGAGGGTCACCCCTGAACAGAGAGTAGAGGGTTACCCCTGAACAGAGAGTAGAGGGTCACCCCTGAACAGAGAGTAGAGGGTTACCCCTGAACAGAGAGTAGAGGGTCACCCCTGAACAGAGAGTAGAGGGTTACCCCTGAACAGAGAGTAGAGGGTTACCCCTGAACAGAGAGTAGAGGGTCACCCCTGAACAGAGAGTAGAGGGTTACCCCTGAACAGAGAGTAGAGGGTTACCCCTGAACAGAGAGTATAGGGTTACCCCTGGCATGATACTGGATTTCTATTGATTACTCCATATCATGGACTTTCTAGTGATTACAGTAAGTTCATTTGAGTTCAATTCATTTTCATATATAGTATTCTAAATTATGTTATTTATATGTATGTATTTTGTTTTTTGTTGTTTCTCTTCTGTGAGTTCTTCACCCACACATATTTTGATCTGAGCCTTGACATGTTGAATAGCTGGTTGCTATCATGTCAGGCATTAGTTTTGGTTGCTAGGGCTCTTTCTTTGTCGCTATGGAAAAGCAGGTTGTATCCAGGGGTGGGAAACATGATGTCATCGCTGCTCCCTCAGGGAATACAGTATGCTAACCATCTGAAACTCCATACTTACTTACTTACTTACTTAGGCCTTTGTGTTCCTTTTAGAACATAGACCATTGATGAACAGTTTCCACACGTCTGTGTTGGCGCTCCTCTCCAGCTAGACTGCCGAGGAGATAGAAGATTCCAACGCACCCTAACCCTCTCCCAGTGGTTTTTGGTTTGCTCCAAAAGGTTATATAGGGCATTTGAAACTCCATAGCAACTGGATACGTTTTCAGAACTGCTTTTCTTGCCATAGTTCACCAATGTTGTTCACTAAAATATATTGATCGATATAAAAGACACTGAAATAGTCTGTATCTATCCCATAATGTTTCCTGGTGATGTAACAGTAATAACTCCCTCGAGGGGTGTGGTACTATATCACCAGTAGACCACGGCTTGTGCTGCTCCATGAGATACCAACGTTACCACACATTCTCCGGAGTTATCGCTTCACTGACCTCAACTCCTGTATGTCATTGTGCATACCTTTGACCTCAGATTATTATTCCATTAAATCACAACCCTCTAATAGCATGTTTTTCTGGAGAGGATATTTCCCACATACCAAACAAAAGGAATGATTTTCTAATAGAAATTCTTGACAATTACGACAGCACACGCACGCTTCTCACTACCATGTGTGACAATCATCCTGACTGTTGAACCCCAATACTGTAGACACTGCTATGCTACTTGTATGTTAATTGCTATATTCATATTTGATGACCCTCTTCACCCTTTCCCTATCGTACACAGCTGCTCATGCCTAACCCTAACCCTAACTGGAGATGGAGAGGGGTCATGACATGAAATCTGGATAATCTCACCGGCAATTCCAGATTAGCTGTACGAATCCATCCAGGGTTGCTTTTTAATCTAGGTAGGAGATTAAATCATTGGGGAGGCATGCTTCACTGACAAGTACTTTCAGCTTCTCAAGATTCAAGATTCAATACTTTATTGCCTTATATACAACTTTTCAGGTCGTTAGGAATTTGTTTCAGTGTGCTCTTCGTAACAGGACGAACCACACAACAAGATAAAAACAAGATCAAAACTACACAGGATCACATTTTACAGAAAATAAAGGGCATACATGTCATACAGTACTTAGCTAATGTGACTTGTGCGAATACTGTGCAAAAGTGCAATAAAAAGATGAAATACAATTTAAAGACAATGTGCAAATCATGCAGGCCCAGTAGAAGAGTCTGTTACTGTCCTCCTGGGGTATTGGTGTAGGGATGTAAGAGTCTGTTACTGTCCTCCTGGGTATTGGTGTAGGGATCTAAGAGTCTGTTACTGTCCTCCTGGGGTATTGGTGTAGGGATGGAAGAGTCTGTTACTGTCCTCCTGGGGTATTGGTGTAGGGATGGAAGAGTCTGTTACTGTCCTCCTGGGTATTGGTGTAGGGATCTAAGAGTCTGTTACTGTCCTCCTGGGGTATTGGTGTAGGGATGGGAGTTTATTTCGGAATGTAATGCTTCTACAGTATGTACTGTTAAGAAAGCGGGGTGTTTTTGTTTTTATGGCTCTCTACCTTCTACCTGATGGAAGGGCAGTGAGAAGGGAGGTGGGGGGGTGAGTTGGTCCAGTAGGAGGGCAGTGAGAAGGGAGGTGGCGGGGTGAGTTGGTCCAGTAGGAGGGCAGTGAGAAGGGAGGTGGGGGGGTGAGTTGGTCCAGTAGGAGGGCAGTGAGAAGGGAGGTGGCGGGGTGAGTTGGTCCAGTAGGAGGGCAGTGAGAAGGGAGGTGGGGGGGTGAGTTGGTCCAGTAGGAGGGCAGTGAGAAGGGAGGTGGTGGGGTGAGTTGGTCCAGTAGGAGGGCAGTGAGAAGGGAGGTGGTGAGTTGGTCCAGTAGGAGGGCAGTGAGAAGGGAGGTGGGGGGGGGTGAGTTGGTCCAGTAGGAGGGCAGTGAGAAGGGAGGTGGTGAGTTGGTCCAGTAGGAGGGCAGTGAGAAGGGAGGTGGGGGGGGTGAGTTGGTCCAGTAGGAAGACAGTGAGAAGGGAGGTGGGGGGAGTGAGTTGGTCCAGTAGGAGGGCAGTGAGAAGGGAGGTGGGGGGGTGAGTTGGTCCAGTAGGAGGGCAGTGAGAAGGGAGGTGGGGCGGTGAGTATGGTCCAGTAGGAGGGCAGTGAGAAGGGAGGTGGTGAGTTGGTCCAGTAGGAGGGCAGTGAGAAGGGAGGTGGGGGGGTGAGTTGGTCCAGTAGGAGGGCAGTGAGAAGGGAGGTGGGGGGGTGAGGTGGTCCAGTAGGAAGACAGTGAGAAGGGAGGTGGTGGGGTGAGTTGGTCCAGTAGGAGGGCAGTGAGAAGGGAGGTGGTGAGTTGGTCCAGTAGGAGGGCAGTGAGAAGGGAGGTGGTGAGTTGGTCCAGTAGGAGGGCAGTGAGAAGGGAGGTGGGGGGGTGAGTTGGTCCAGTAGGAGGGCAGTGAGAAGGGAGGTGGGGGGGTGAGTTGGTCCAGTAGGAGGGCAGTGAGAAGGGAGGTGGCGGGGTGAGTATGGTCCAGTAGGAGGGCAGTGAGAAGGGAGGTGGTGGGGTGAGTTGGTCCAGTAGGAGGGCAGTGAGAAGGGAGGTGGCGGGGTGAGTATGGTCCAGTAGGAGGGCAGTGAGAAGGGAGGTGGCGGGGTGAGTATGGTCCAGTAGGAGGGCAGTGAGAAGGGAGGTGGGGGGGTGAGTTGGTCCAGTAGGAGGGCAGTGAGAAGGGAGGTGGGGGGGTGAGTTGGTCCAGTAGGAGGGCAGTGAGAAGGGAGGTGGCGGGGTGAGTTGGTCCAGTAGGAGGGCAGTGAGAAGGGAGGTGGGGGGGTGAGTTGGTCCAGTAGGAGGGCAGTGAGAAGGGAGGTGGCGGGGTGAGTTGGTCCAGTAGGAGGGCAGTGAGAAGGGAGGTGGTGGGGTGAGTTGGTCCAGTAGGAGGGCAGTGAGAAGGGAGGTGGCGGGGTGAGTATGGTCCAGTAGGAGGGCAGTGAGAAGGGAGGTGGTGGGGTGAGTTGGTCCAGTAGGAGGGCAGTGAGAAGGGAGGTGGGGGGGTGAGTTGGTCCAGTAGGAGGGCAGTGAGAAGGGAGGTGGTGAGTTGGTCCAGTAGGAGGGCAGTGAGAAGGGAGGTGGTGAGTTGGTCCAGTAGGAGGGCAGTGAGAAGGAGGTGGTGGGGTGAGTTGGTCCAGTAGGAGGGCAGTGAGAAGGGAGGTGGGGGGGTGAGTTGGTCCAGTAGGAGGGCAGTGAGAAGGGAGGTGGGGGGGTGAGTTGGTCCAGTAGGAGGGCAGTGAGAAGGGAGGTGGTGAGTTGGTCCAGTAGGAGGGCAGTGAGAAGGGAGGTGGGGGGGTGAGTTGGTCCAGTAGGAAGACAGTGAGAAGGGAGGTGGTGGGGTGAGTTGGTCCAGTAGGAGGGCAGTGAGAAGGGAGGTGGTGAGTTGGTCCAGTAGGAGGGCAGTGAGAAGGGAGGTGGTGGGGTGAGTTGGTCCAGTAGGAGGGCAGTGAGAAGGGAGGTGGCGGGGTGAGTTGGTCCAGTAGGAGGGCAGTGAGAAGGGAGGTGGGGGGGTGAGTTGGTCCAGTAGGAGGGCAGTGAGAAGGGAGGTGGCGGGGTGAGTATGGTCCAGTAGGAGGGCAGTGAGAAGGGAGGTGGTGGGGTGAGTTGGTCCAGTAGGAGGGCAGTGAGAAGGGAGGTGGCGGGGTGAGTATGGTCCAGTAGGAGGGCAGTGAGAAGGGAGGTGGTGGGGTGAGTTGGTCCAGTAGGAGGGCAGTGAGAAGGGAGGTGGGGGGGTGAGTTGGTCCAGTAGGAGGGCAGTGAGAAGGGAGGTGGTGAGTTGGTCCAGTAGGAGGGCAGTGAGAAGGGAGGTGGTGAGTTCGTCCAGTAGGAGGGCAGTGAGAAGGGAGGTGGTGGGGTGAGTTGGTCCAGTAGGAGGGCAGTGAGAAGGGAGGTGGGGGGGTGAGTTGGTCCAGTAGGAGGGCAGTGAGAAGGGAGGTGGTGAGTTGGTCCAGTAGGAGGGCAGTGAGAAGGGAGGTGGGGGGGTGAGTTGGTCCAGTAGGAAGACAGTGAGAAGGGAGGTGGTGGGGTGAGTTGGTCCAGTAGGAGGGCAGTGAGAAGGGAGGTGGTGAGTTGGTCCAGTAGGAGGGCAGTGAGAAGGGAGGTGGTGGGGTGAGTTGGTCCAGTAGGAGGGCAGTGAGAAGGGAGGTGGCGGGGTGAGTATGGTCCAGTAGGAGGGCAGTGAGAAGGGAGGTGGTGAGTTGGTCCAGTAGGAGGGCAGTGAGAAGGGAGGTGATGAGTTGGTCCAGTAGGAGGGCAGTGAGAAGGGAGGTGGGGGGGTGAGTTGGTCCAGTAGGAGGGCAGTGAGAAGGGAGGTGGGGGGGTGAGTTGGTCCAGTAGGAGGGCAGTGAGAAGGGAGGTGGCGGGGTGAGTATGGTCCAGTAGGAGGGCAGTGAGAAGGGAGGTGGCGGGGTGAGTATGGTCCAGTAGGAGGGCAGTGAGAAGGGAGGTGGCGGGGTGAGTTGGTCCAGTAGGAGGGCAGTGAGAAGGGAGGTGGGGGGGTGAGTTGGTCCAGTAGGAGGGCAGTGAGAAGGGAGGTGGTGGGGTGAGTTGGTCCAGTAGGAGGGCAGTGAGAAGGGAGGTGGTGAGTTGGTCCAGTAGGAGGGCAGTGAGAAGGGAGGTGATGAGTTGGTCCAGTAGGAGGGCAGTGAGAAGGGAGGTGGGGGGGTGAGTTGGTCCAGTAGGAGGGCAGTGAGAAGGGAGGTGGGGGGGTGAGTTGGTCCAGTAGGAGGGCAGTGAGAAGGGAGGTGGCGGGGTGAGTTGGTCCAGTAGGAGGGCAGTGAGAAGGGAGGTGGGGGGGTGAGTTGGTCCAGTAGGAGGGCAGTGAGAAGGGAGGTGGTGGGGTGAGTTGGTCCAGTAGGAGGGCAGTGAGAAGGGAGGTGGCGGGGTGAGTTGGTCCAGTAGGATTTTCAATCCTTTGCGCTGTATGCGGGCTTCATAGATGTATGAGATGGAGGGCAGTTTGCAGCCAATAATTTTCCCGGCTGTGGGAACATTCTCATCAATGTTCATTAATAACTGACTGATCACTATTGATATACACACATCCTGTACATACTTACACATAGCTTACTTACCAGGTAGGAGACACCTTGATCACAAAGGAGCTTCACCCAGAGCTGGGCCCAGTCATTGGACTTCGGCTGCTGACACCTGTGAATTTACAAAATATGGGAATCTTGGCCAATCATTTCTGTGCTCCCCCCTGATTTTTTTCAAGTAAGCATTTCATTGTACAAGGCAGCTGCATCTGACAAATAAAGATCCTTGAGTCCCACAGGGTCACTGAATCCACACACACGCACACACACACACACACACACACACACACACACATTTATACACACACAGACGCACACACACACATACACACACACATTAACACATTAACTTGCACTTTCACTTCCTAAATCCCATTCCAGCAGTGGCCAGAGTTAATTACCCGAGCCTGAAGAATATACTAAACGCCCCTGTAGCTACGAACCGTGTTAAGGAGAACATGCTCACACATAAACAGGGCTCACACACTCACATAGTCTCATTCAACACACACACACACACACACACACACACACACACACACACACACACACACACATAATGTCAGCACTACACTATCAGTCCCATGTTAGAGGAGTGAACATCTCTGTTGTGTTTCTATCTAGTCCTGTTGTCCAGCTGCAGGATGATGTTTTCCCAGGAAGCAGACGTGACGCACATCCTGAGGATTTTCACCTGCTTTTACCTGTCCAGTATTTGCATATAACTGGAGAGTTGACGTTGGAAGGCATGTTGTTTATGATTGCAAAATCATGACATTTCGTACATTATTTGTTTTTAAATGCCCACAAATTGGTTGGATCCTTTCTGGGTGCCCAGTGCCCTCAGTTTCACTGAGCTGTCTCTCCTTACGACTGGGTTTCTCATGATTCACCCTGTCAGGACAAGCAAAGACAGTATACGTGTCATCGTGATTAAGTTCATGAATATTCAGGTTGATAAACAAAGTAAACTAAGGTCAAAGCCATCGGAAGTGGTGCCTGTGTGTTCCTGAGTGTGATTGATGTATGTATGTATGTATGTATGTACTGTATATATGTATGTATTTATATTATTATGCATATTTATACAGACTGTATGTATGTATGCATATATTCTATATTTTACGCATACTGTATGTATATATTCCTTGTTCTTTTTCATGTATATTCACTACCTTGTATATTCTGTATTCCAAACTATGCTGTACTTTACCCTCGGCTGAAATGCCCAAATTTCCCCCCACAGGGATTATTAAAGTTCATATCTATTTTCTGTGCTGCATGTGATGAAACCCTTAACAGGAAAGCTTCTACCAACAGAATTTCCTTCAGTTAAACCAGGAGAAAACAAACATGTTGATCATTGATGATAAAGTTGAAAGGGAGATACTATCTGGGCACACTGAACACCAAATGCCAGGTCAGAAACCTAGGTGTCATGTTTGATTCAGATCTTAATTTTGAGGCCCATATTAAAGCAATACATCGCGATATTTGGACCTTTACAAACATGTCTGGTGCTAATTCTCCAATTAGATTTACTAAAAGTAAGCTGAATCGTCCAAACAGTCTACTCAGAAAGATAATACATTGACATTTATTACCTTTTAAAACTCGCGCCCCTGGGACGCAGCATTCAGTCGAACTGCGCATGCGCAACGTTGTGCTTAAACAACACAGTAGTAGCTAACTATTCCGGCGTCTATGGATATCATGCATTTTTTAGCTCAATGATATCATGGCGGAGGTGAGAAAACCGAAGCGAAACATTACGGAGGAAGCCAGAAAAAGAAAATCTGATAACGTTACGACAGTACGACAGTGCACTTACTCGCAGAGCCTGTGGGGGCGCAGTTCTGAGAAAACGCTATGTATTGTTTTAAGAATGTGAAAAAGACACCCTTTTTATCACGTGAGAAACATTGCTAAGGTGAAACCTTTTCTCTCCCACTGAAAGACTAATGCATGCTTTTATTAGGAGCAGGTTGGATTACTGTAACACTCTCCTATCTTGTCTACCAAAGAAAGCTATTAGTCAACTTGACATCATCAAATGATACAAAATGCTGCAGTACGTGTCCTCACTACGACCAGAAGGAGGGCACGCATGACACCAGTCTTACAATTTGCTCTCTGTAAAGTACATTGTGTTGCCTCTGTGTATGAAATGCGCTATACAAATAAAGTTTGATTTGATTTGATTTTAAGATTATTTTATTAGCTTACAAAGCATTTCATAGTCATGCACCTGAATACATATCAGGCATGCTTTTATAATATACACCAAGTAGGTCCC
>NC_140239.1:140000-142500 GCF_949987555.1 Borostomias antarcticus | reverse complement strand
CAACTTTTCTCCTAGAACCTTCAGACTAGCTTTCAAACCACCTTTCTTTGCCCCCCCTTCTCTCTCTCTCTCTCTCTCTCTCTCTCTCTCTGTGAAAATGTTATCCAGGTACTGATGGTGACTGATACACTGTGCACTATTATGCGCTTGTATATGTAATGTAATTAGGGGGGCCAGCACAAAAGTGCAAGGCACCTTATTGTAATGGGTAGTTTTCCTATTATTATTTGTCTGCAATGGAAGTCTATGGCAGCACCTACAGTATAGCCGCCTGGTCGATTTTTACAAAACTTGGCAGAATGGTAGAGGCTTGCGCCACGAAGCCTTTGTACACATATCACATTGATTGGCCAAAGTGGTTTTGAAATGATTATTTCAAATATGCAAAAACAACACAAGATCCAGGTCTACAGCCTTAACAGTCCTTATAAATGAATGAAAACACAATGAAAAAGAAAGAAAAAGAAACACAATGGACAAACTTTTTTTTTTTTGTCTTTACATATTTGAAAAGGAGTGAGAAGAAGTATACACTTATTCAATCCCACCCCTTTCCATTAAATCATAATTTACTCATTTAGATCAGTCTGTTCCCTGTATCAGACTTAAGTCAGAACAAATTTGCCTCAAGAACCAATAACTTCTGGTTATGTAAATTTTCCGCCATTTAGAATTTTTGGAAAAACAATTAAAATCTATCTCCTACTAGGAACTTTCACCAATCTGCATGAATCTTGGTACACATAATCTAGGGACCAATATTTGAAAAGTAAAAAAAGCCACTTTGAGTCAATTAAAATTGCAGAGGGCGTGGCTTTTCACCTAAGGGTGTATAAATTCTGAACGGTTGGAAAGAACACCACAAAACTGTGTAGGCCTATCACCAAACATGGCTAGAGGCTAACCCTCGATTATTGGCCCGCTCAAACAAAATGGAGGCATTAGAGAGCTCATTTCCGGTTTAGGTCTACCCAGCTAGAAATCATTTGTTCTAAGAATGTTCTAAGAATGTGAAAACATTATCAGAATGTCTTAGGAATGTTTGCCAATGTTGTGGGAACATTCCCTACTAACCGCCATGCTGGTTTTTCTGACACTTAATGAAGTGGTACCAGAGCATACCTAATGGTCACTGGAGACATGAACCTGACTGGCCACATGGTGGTGCTATAGCAAGCCAAAAATGCTAAAAAAGTGGCTAAAACGCAATCAATTTCTATAGTGTATTTCCTAGTTAATATTTGTCCAAATATTTACTATAAAACCCCTTAACCAATTAGAAGGTAGTTTTCCCAAATAAAATTTGTGTGTAATTTGCAAAGAACATCCTTATCTTTAGCTTATTGTATTGATTTTTTTTGGCATAGTTGGTAACTTGTGTATTGTAATTACCTGTAACTTTTCAGCACATCATGGAGCCGGCAGTAACATTTCATTGTACACTATATGTTTGCATGTGACAAATACAGATCTGAATCTGAATCTATTTCAAACTCATTCCCGTGAAACGTGTTTGTTTTTACCCAGTGTTGCGTTTTAGCGCGGTGGAGAAGAAGTCCAAGCGGAGAGGCAAAGGGAAGAGGAAGAACCGGCACAGGAACAAGAGCACCACCGCTTTCCTCCCCAGCCCGAACAACACCAGCGGACACGCGCCGGGCATCACACGTCAGCCGGCACCACCACCCAGGATCCTTGCACCTCCTCACACCTGGGCTACTGCATCCACGGACAGTGCAAGTACATGGAGGACCTGAAGGAGCCTGTGTGTGTGTGAGTAACAGTATAAGACTAATTGTCTGAGGAAGGAGGGAATACTGCATGTGTGTATGTTTGTGTATGTGTGTATGTTTGTGTATGTGTGTGTGCGTGCGCGCACATACAAAAAAGGCTGAATGTGCATGCAGGAGGAGGGTGTATGTGTGTGTCAGTCCAAAAAGTGCCTGTATGTGCATGTACATTGACGTGAGTGAGAGTGTATGTGGGAAAGACATCTGATTGATAGACTAATATCTTTATTCACTGACTGACTAGCTAGCTGTCTGATTAACTACCCTCTCTCTCTCTCTCTCTCTCTCTCTCTCTCTCTCTCCAGCTGTATGAAGGGTTTTGATGGCGTCCGCTGTGGGATCCAGTTACTGGGAAGCAAGAACCAGGAGGATGAGGTGGGCAGCAACGCCGAGATGGTCCAGACCATCCTGGTGGTCATCGCTGTGGTCCTCTCAATCATCAGCTGCACCGCCATTCTGCTGATGAGCTGTGCTCAGTGAGTGTGCAGCACGCGCCCTCATCACACACCTCAGAACACCCTGACATCACACTTAAGAGCTATAACATCTGGGCCATGACCTGCGTTCAGTGAGTGATCAACACGCGTCAGAACACACTCCAACAAGATGGAATGCATCTCAACTCAACGTGACACAACACAACACTACCAAACACCACACAACACCACACCACACAACACTACACAACACCGCATAACACTACACCACACAAC
>NC_140239.1:65000-135000 GCF_949987555.1 Borostomias antarcticus | reverse complement strand
GATCCACTTTCTTAGTCTTAGTGAGGACTGGAGCAGCAGCGTTCTGAATCAACTGCGGCTGTCTGATTGATTTTTTAGAGAGACCTGTAAACACGCCATTACAGTAGTTGAGTCTACTGAAGATAAACGCATGAACACTTTTTTCCAGATTCTGCTGAGACATAAATCATTTAATCCTTGATATATTCTTCAGGTTATAGTAGGCTGACTTTGTAAGTCTCAATGTGACTGTTGAAATTCAGGTCTGAGTCCATGACTACACCAAGACTATACTTTTACTGAAACATATAGTCTTTTTTTTTTTTTTTTTTTTTTACAAAGCAAAATGTATTGGCAATGGGGAAAATGAACCCCCAGTGCTGGTCATCAACAAACTGACACATACAGATATATTAGCCCCAACAACCTCATTCCTCATTCCTGTTTCTCAACTATAGACTTCAGGAACGCAAGCCTCATAAAGAAACAGCTTTAACACCTGAGGGTGAACATGTACAGCCCGTCCCAACTCTAATCAGGTCAGGGTTAGGACTATATCTAACCCTGTGAATGAAAGGGTTAGGGTTAGGGTTAGGACTATATCTAACCCTGTGAATGAAAGGGTTAGGGTTAGGGTTAGGACTATATCTAACCCTGTGAATGAAAGGGTTAGGGTTAGGGTTAGGACTATATCTAACCCTGTGAATGAAAGGGTTAGGGTTAGGGTTAGGACTATATCTAACCCTGTGAATGAAAGGGTTAGGGTTAGGGTTAGGACTATATCTAACCCTTGTGAATGAAAGTACAGTAGATGAGCAGGGGAGGTGAAGCAAGATTGTTGGAACAAAGCCATGAAAATGGACAAGCAAAATAGTGAAGTATATGATTGTGGGCCTGGGTTCTATACTGAATGAGTTCTGAGCTATAGAACTGTTAACTGTAGTGGCAAGCATCACAGTTTCAATATTTTATATAATCGTTATCCTTGGCAAATTCAACTTGAGGATTTACCTATGTCTCTCTCTCTCTCTCTCTCTCTCTCTCTCCATAGAACCCCAAATCCCTAGAACTGTGAGAACCAAAGAAAATGGGGAACCATCCGGAGGCCAGCAGATGGATCTATCTACACACACAATAAACAATGTCATAGAACGTCATAGACACTGTGTAGAAATCCTGCCTAGAACTGCTGTAGAATGCTATTTATGTCATTGTTCTTATTTATTGACAAATTCTCAGTTTTGACAGTTTCTCTATTTGACCGTTGTTGTGTTACCATTTAAGGGCTGTGATGCTGAGCATCGTGTCCATGTATGCACTGTAAGTTATTATTTATTGCACTCCTACTGTTCTGCCTCTAACTCTGGGATGAGGATGTAATTGGATAACCAATAAAGTCTCTCAGACCCTGTTTAGACTTGGTTTTAAAATGTGTCTTGGACGATCAGATCACAAGTGGACAGCGAGACACATCATCGTTTACATCTGTGTCTATCATGCGTCATATCACTTGTGTTCATATATAGTAACCATAGTAACTCACTCACTCCTGCCTGCGTGCATGTTGCATAGCTGTTCTATGTAAACAAATCAATAATCAGTCGGTGCGACTTCGAGCAGATTGAAAAAAGTGTGCATGAAAGAAACCGAAGATGTTTGAAGAACTAATGAACAGTAGGACTTTTTCCAACTGTTTCGATTGATAGGACAATTGATAGGACACTGGTAAGACATGGCTAAGACACTGGTAAGACACTGGTAAGACACGGGTAAAACACAGGCTGTATTATAAAGAGTTACCAGGAAATGTTTCACAAAACGTTTTGGTTACCGTTTACCCTTGTATTTAGCGCTGTCCACAACACATTCTAAAACCAAGTCTAAACGGGGTCACAGTGTTAAGATAAAGTGTGTGTGTGTGTGTGTGTGTGTGAGAGAGAGAGAGAGAGAGAGAGTGAGAGAGAGAGAGAGAGAGAGAGAGCTTACATTCCTCTCTCTGAACACCTTCCATACCCCTGCCATTACCTCACACAAATACAGCAGCGATGTACCCAGACACAAATGCAGCTGTGGAGAGGAGAGGACAAGTGTAGCGATGAGATCGGACCCTCAGGACTCTTTGTGAAGTCACAAAGGAATTGAATGCATTACACGCCATTATGATGTGGTACAGTTCTTCAAGTTACCCGTCACCAATACACGACTCTGCCCATCAACCAAGCCTGAGATAACCTCAGTGGAATTGAAGAAAACACTTCTATTGTTCCTCATTGAAGTGCAAACCCAACCAATGCTATTCAAAGTATTGTAAATCTCAATGTTCACCTACCAACCTACACACACACACACACACACACACACACACACACACACACACACACACACACACACACACATATCGATTAATCGATTCTGAATTCTGATCAAATGATTCAGAATCGATTCATGAATCCCAAAATCGATCTTTTATTTAATGAATGAATGAATAAATAAAGGAATGAATAGTTCATTCATTCATTCAATGATTCATTCATTCATTCATTTTTGAAAATCAGTATCGATACCCAGCCCTAATTTTGATGTGTTGCATAACTGTAATTAAGGTTCCACAAAAAAAATTTGAATTGAAAAAATTGAATCGAATCGAATCAAATCGAATTGAATCGTATTAATCGATTCTGAACCTTGTGAAATGGAATCGATTCTTGAAATTCGAGTCGATACCCAGCCCTACACACACACACACACACACACACACACAGATTGTGACTCATTACTGGTCATTTCAATTCAAACTCACATCACATTAGTATCAGAGCAACAAAAGATAAGAGAGAGGGCAGTAATAGATTTGGTTAACCCTAACCCTAACCCTATTGGTGGGAAGCTCTCTTTATTTATTCCTTTCTTTCTCTTTGTTTGGGCCTCTCTACCTTTTCACACACATCTCTGAGTTGTTCTGAAGGGCTGAGTGACGTCTGTGGCTGAGGTTGTATCAATGAGCACACATACTGGAGCAATGTTTTGACTGACAGACAAATTAGGGGGAGTGACAACAATGCCCATGTTAGCCACACAGGCACGCACACATGTGTGCACGCACACACACACACACACACACACACACACAGACACACACACACACACACACACACACACACACACACACACACACACACACACACACATACTTGTACACATACACACACACACACACACACACACATGCACACACACACACACACACACACACACACAGAGACACACACACACACACACACACACACACACCACACACACATAAATACAGTCTGGGGTATTCTCATGGATGTATTAATAGAACAATCTAAGCACTGGTGCCAAAGGCAGCTTTCTCACGCCATTAGCTGGAGAAGGCATTCTTGCCATAAGAACATACTGTACTTGCAAAATTGTCCATATAGAATGTACCATTGCAAATGTTTTCCTTTTCTCATCTCATGGGTCTTGGCATGGGTGTTCTCATTTCGACTGCCAGTCTTGAGTACACACACTGCTTTTATCAGGAGATGCTAACCCTAATCCTTCTAATTTTCCTCATCCAGTTTAATTTATCCACAGAGTGAAGAGAGGAAATAGTGTATTGTATTTGTATCAAATGGGACATCTTCATAAAGTGCAGCCTCCCTCGGATACTGTATGACCATATATGGTGGAGCAGGTTCAGTGTATAAAGTGAAAAGCGAACTGCTACAGTATGAATAGGATCAAGATCTGTTGTCACTGCATCAACAGGTGAAAATTGTTGTTAGTGTATATATATGCATAACAATCATAATACCTTCATAGACAGTATATATGTCCATATGGATATATATATATATATATCTATGAAGGTGTTACGACTGTTATGAGTATGGTGTGTACCTATACACTTTTGACGCGGTGTAGTTAATGAAAGCTCAGTAATAGGCCTAGTTTGGTTTACTGATCCCTGTCACACAGTTGTTTGACATTTGAAAGTATGTGTGCGCACACATTTGTGATTAGAGACACTAGATTAGAGAGAACTCCTGGGTTATGTGGGCAGTTAAGTGGAGGAAAGGTGAGGCTGGTTGAGTAGAGTGGTCAGTCAAACACACAAACACACACACACACACACACACACACACACATACACACATACAGGTGACCGCTGAGGTAAACACTTGTTCGCTTAAGGCGCTCATTATCACATTTCATAACTGACCACAAACTGGCAACTGGAAACACACAGTCCTAAAAAGTATTGATATGGGTGTGGTAACGGTATGACGGCCATTTTGAGCGGGCATAGCGGAACTGTTGGTGGGAGTGAGTGTATCCATAGTAACCGGTTAAACATAGTATTAGCTGGTCCGGACAGAACAAACAGCGGCTACAAAGATAAGGTTTTCACAAACCTCACTGACTGATCCCTCTCGATTTATAACGACAATATACTGTACAAATATTTAACCACTAGCAAACGCTTAAAATCCTACATTTGTAGGTTCACAAGCTTAAAGACCAAACCAACAATGAAATACATGAAGGACGTTTATTGACGTGATGAAGATAATAACTGTCTCATTAAGCTGTCAGGGAGGCAATGACATCAGAAGGATATACATTCCACTTTCTGTTTCTGATGTCGTTGCACCTGCATCAAGCCACTAGCGCTCCCCCTAGAGGAGAACCTCCGGTGTGTTATCTGGATATGCATTACTCTTGCACTTGCTCACAGGGTTTGCGTGCTTTTGACTTTGCATCATTTCTGTATTTGGAGCGTGTTTGCTGTTAATATATTTGTTTTGGCTTCCTGTAGCATGTTTTTTTTTTCATTTGCAGCACATTTCCCTTTTTGTAGTTGATTTGGATTCTCGTATGCAACTGTCAGTGTCTGCCTGGTGGGAACAATGGGCACACACTGAGCAGTCGGGGCGGATGATGTGTGTCTGGTGATAGTTGGTGTAGCCAGACAGAGGAGCGTTGGTGTCAGAGAGGAGGGAATGGGAGGAGGAGGGGTGGGCAGGTTGGGCAGCACGATGCTCTCCCTCTTCTTCACCACCTTGGTCCCTGCAGTGCTCGGGGTGTGGGTGTAGTCAGCTGGAGGGAGGGCAGATGGTTGAAGTGCTGCTGGAGGGAGGTCCTGGGATGAGATGGAGGTGGTGTTGGTGATGCAGACAGTGTTTTGGTGGAGTGGAGGTTGATGAGCCTCTCCTGGCGACAGATGAAGTCGCAAACGGTTTTGGTGTTTATTTTTGGCAGAGGAATGCCAGTTCTGCACAGGACTAACACAAGGTGCTGGATCCGCTCGTACTGCTTGGCGATCCTCCCCTTCTCCGGGTTGGACAGAGTGTCACCAAGTACCCTCAACCACAGAAGTTTCTCCAGCATGTACATGACCCTGTTGTTCTCCACGCTGATGTTTTGCTGAGCTGGAGCGTACCGCTTCGCCATCTTCACTCGCTGTACCACAGCAGCCTCAACAAGGTCATCCCTTTGGGTGCGACAGTACAGCGCATTGCCCCAGTGGGTTCTGTAGAGCTGAGTGAACTTCTGTGGTTGTCTGTCATGCTCCTCCAGATCATTCCACGCCGCGATGAGCCCGTTCCTCTGAGCTGCAGATGTCTACCAGCAGAGAGCAGAACCGTTCCACCTTTTGGAAGTCTGGGAGAGGATTCAGACTACAGGCGTCCTCCTGTTGCAAAATACAAGAATTCCATGATAAGCTGGTGACATGTCAACATTTACATTGATCAGATGTGTTTTAACATTCATCTAAAAAATGAAACATTTAAATGCTTACAAAGGCCGGAGGGGGCACTTTACTTCTCATTGGTGGTGAGCACGATGTGGGGCACGATATGGGGCAGGGGGCAGCCTCTTGTTCACCACCTGTAAAATACAACATGTTCACAAACTATGGATAAATGTTTAGTTCAACATTTATTCACTTTGCACATCCAAAGACCTTCAAGGCAGGACTCTTACTTTATATTTAGTTCAATACTGTACCAAGCAAGACAAAGGCATGATTGCACTTTTTGTTTGTCTTGAGGGCCAGAGACCCTGTCTCAATGAGATTTACCTGTCTAAATGAAGGTTAAATAAAATAAAAACACCTTCTTGGTGGAGTCCATCTTAAGCACCGTACCAAAGGTGGAGATAATCTGGCTCCTGTAGTCCTGGACATGGTCTGCTTCTTCAAGCAGGAAGGCGTGACGCAGCAGACGGGCAGAGGGTATCTCCCTCGGAGGAGGTGGAGCCTGGAAAGTGTGGCCTAACGCTGAGACAATACCGCCGGGTTGCACCACAGTCATCAGCAGTGTGGAGTACAGATCCTTCCTATGGAGGTACTCCTCATAGTGGTTCTCCTGGATCTGCTGCCACACTTTGACCATGGTCAGAAGATGCACCACATTCTTGTCCACACCACACCTGGGAAATGTTATAATCAGTACACCAACATTAGCTTGTGCTACTACATTAACGCATGCTAAGTGTACACAAATGTTCAGAATACTTACCTGTTGGTCAGGACAGCAGGAAACATGGCTTGGTGAGCCCCATTGAGTTGAGCCAGGATAGCAGGATCCCACGCCAGCCAACGATCCATCTTGCCACCATGTTCACCTCTCCTTGCTGCTTTGAGACATGGTCCACAGCACAGCACCTCTGTCACCATGGTGTACTAGTGTACTGGAGACATCACAGACATGACGTACTTGCACTATCAAAACACATTTTGTTTGAATAAAGTTCAGCAGCTAGCAGTGGATTGTTATTATTATCATCATTATTATTATTATTATTATTATTATTATTATTATTGTTATTATTATTATTATTATTATTGTGTGTTATCTGTGACCTTTTATTCACAAATAAAATGTAGGCATAAGTAATACCCTGTGGTGGTAGCCAGACTTGTAGAGGTACACGTTCTGTCCTTTGCCCGCACATGCATCACCAAGAGAACACTTCAATGAGCTGCATTACAACATTAATGATGACGCTATTATTGCTGTTGTTGTTATGACCTGATATTGTGCATGCTGGCTTACTGGAATGGATGTGACACACTAAATAGCATGGGACCATAATTCATTTGATAAATTTCACCTGTGTTTAGTCAACATGGCTGCTGTGAAAATGGTTTATACTATAATAGAGTCTATCCTTCTTCAGTTGAAGCCAGTTGAGGCTTTACAACTCCTTGAATGAAGTTATACAAGCACAATATTCTATATTTTGTAATTTTGTAAATCAGACTGAAGTTAGCAGCTGCCACCTTGCATGTCTGTGATTTGAAAATAAAGGTACGGTGTACTGTAGTCTGAATAATAGCTTACAGTTGATATTTCCAGTCTATTCATTATTAAATAATGAGTCTATTGTAACATTTAAAGGAAATAAAGGACACAAGGTGGCTGTCACAGCATGGAGCCATTGAAGCCCTGCAGAAGAACCTGACTCACAGCATGGAGCCATTGAAGCCCTGCATAAGAACCTGACTCACAGCATGGAGCCATTGAAGCCCTGCAGAAGAACCTGACTCACGGCATGGAGCCATTGAAGCCCTACAGAAGAACCTGACTCACGGCATGGAGCCATTGAAGCCCTACAGAGGAACCTGACTCACAGCATGGAGCCATTGAAGCCCTGCAGTCTTCCCAACATTGACCGAGGTGAAAAGAAGCCCACTGGACAAATGGCTATACACATTCTGTGGGACATACTGGACAGGTTTGTCCCATCTGTGGGTGAGAACAGACATGCTGAATAGACATAAAGATTTAAGGCATGGGCAGAATCTTTCAATCCATTTAAAAATAAATATGTATTATTTTATGCCAACCTACATTCAGTATAGCCCTAACCCTAACCTCTTAGAGTGCATGAAGTGTCGGCCAGCTGTGTCATGTGTGTGTGTCTCCATTCTCAGCGTCAGTATGTCCAGTTTCATAGTTACCTGGGCCAGCAGACTAAGCAGAGCCTCAACCCAAACAAGCTGTCCTGAATGCTCTCCCAGGTCACCCACCATCACAGCTACAACAGTGACACCAACAACCCTGTCACTCTGCTACAACTCTGGTCAGCTGGTAACTTCAACCACCACATCAGACCAGTCTGCCTGACAGCAGCGGGCATCACCTACCACCTACCTACCAGACTAGCACAGGTAAACCTACCACCTACCTACCAGGCTAGCACAGGTAAACCTACCACCTACCTACCAGGCTAGCACAGGTAAACCTACCACCTACCTACCAGACTAGCACAGGTTAACCTACCACCTACCTACCAGGCTAGCACAGGTAAACCTACCACCTACATACCAGGCTAGCACAGGTAAACCTACCACCTACCTACCAGGCTAGCACAGGTAAACCTACCACCTACCTACCGGGCTAGCACAGGTAAACCTACCACCTACCTACCAGGCTAGCACAGGTAAACCTACCACCTACCTACCAGGCTAGCACAGGTAAACCTAGCACCTATCTACCAGGCTAGCCCAGGTAAACCTACCACCTACCTACCAGGCTAGCACAGGTAAACCTAGCACCTATCTACCAGGCTAGCACAGGTAAACCTACCACCTACCTACCAGGCTAGCACAGGTAAACCTACCACCTACCTACCAGGCTAGCACAGGTAAACCTACCACCTACCTACCGGGCTAGCACAGGTAAACCTACCACCTACCTACCAGGCTAGCACAGGTAAACCTACCACCTACCTACCAGGCTAGCACAGGTAAACCTAGCACCTATCTACCAGGCTAGCCCAGGTAAACCTACCACCTACCTACCAGGCTAGCACAGGTAAACCTAGCACCTACCTACCTACCAGGCTAGCACAGGTAAACCTAGCACCTACCTACCAGGCTAGCACAGGTAAACCTAGCACCTACCTACCAGGCTGGCACAGGTAAACCTACCACCTACCTACCAGGCTAGCACAGGTAAACCTAGCACCTACCTACCAGGCTAGCACAGGTAAACCTACCACCTACCTACCAGGCTAGCACAGGTAAACCTACCACCTACCTACCAGGCTAGCACAGGTAAACCTAGCACCTACCTACCAGGCTAGCACAGGTAAACCTACCACCTATATACCAGGCTAGCACAGGTAAACCTACCACCTACCTACCAGGCTAGCACAGGTAAACCTAGCACCTACCTACCAGGCTAGCAAAGGTAAACCTACCACCTACCTACCAGGCTAGCACAGGTAAATCTAGCACCTACCTACCAGGCTAGCACAGGTAAACCTAGCACCTACCTACCAGGCTAGCACAGGTAAACATACCACCTACCTACCAGGCTAGCACAGGTAAACCTAGCACCTACCTACCAGGCTAGCACAGGTAAACCTAGCACCTACCTACCAGGCTAGCACAGGTAAACCTACCAACTACCTACCAGGCTAGCACAGGTAAACCTAGCACCTACCTACCAGGCTAGCACAGGTAAACCTAGCACATACCTATCAGGCTGGCACAGGTAAACCTAGCACCTACCTACCAGGCTAGCACAGGTAAACCTAGCACCTACCTACCAGGCTAGCATGGATAAACCTACCATCTACCTACCAGGCTAGCACAGGTAAACCTACCACCTATCTACCAGGTTGGGACAGGTAAACCTACTCTACCTACCAGGCTGGCACAGGTAAACCTACCACCTACTCTACTTACCAGGCTGGCGCGGTTAAACCTTACCACATATCTCCCAGGCTGGCACTGGTAAAGTTCTGCTCACTGATTGGCTAACAACTTCAGACATGAACTATGATTGTCCTTTTACTGATATTGATCAATTATCAACACAATCATAGCCTTTTATACCCACTAACTCCATATGACTTGGGTATTGGAGTGGTTTGCAGGGAATCACACATCCAGGAAAAAGGACAAGAGTCACAAGAGACAAAAAAGCGCTCTGCCTCCCTCTTGTGGCTATAGCTGTAAATAAACTGTTTCATAATTATATTTCCAACAAGTCACTACGTTATCTTCCTACTGTGACATCTCTTCATCTCTGTTGAATATATATTACCATAACACACCTCTACTGGCTCATGAGTCTGCCCATCACACCAGTTATCCCAAATACCTACTTAGTCTGGCTCTGCATCTGGGATGTGACTATTTTACCAAGCTGAAGGTAAATTCTCATAAAAATATGACTTACAAACATTACTCTGCTTCACAGCAGAACTGTAGTTTAACTACTTACAAATAATTGCTTCCTTCTGTGATTCCAAGGTTGATGAAAGGAACAACTGCTGATCACATGGAATAGTGGATGACATGTTAGAGATCATTAGTGGTCAGTGGTCGAGGAGCCTATCCTGGCAGAGGTACTTCCATCCCCAGCCATCAGCCTTGAGGTTGACTAAAATACATGTGTCACTAAGTAGAGAGCTGGACTTGTCAGGTACATCATGGTCATTGGCAGTAATATAAAACATGTAACTGCATAATGATTAATAACCCACACATGTATGATGGTTTTGTTTCTTTCAGATACATCAACTAAGAGGGGCAGGTATATACCCAATAAAAAGGTGTATAACCAGTTCTTGGACATGGTTCCAGTGAGTGATGGGAAGGAGGACACCAGTGCTACTGCTATCAGAGATGTCATTCACAGGAAACAGTTAGGATTAGAAGCTCTATGGACTTCAGACAGACGGAGCAGCAGTGTTATTCCCTCAGGTTTAGTTAATTAGATTAGTGGCTCTTTTCTGGTACTCTTATTTTGACAATCAAGGGCCTCTTAATGTTGTACTAGTTTTACATGCAGTTTGACAGGAAGTCCGCCATCTTAGTTCTTCAGCCACATGTCTGAATGTTTACACAAACAATCTGCTGCAGTATTTCTTCTGTTTATTCCTTCGGCAGCATCATCTGTGAGTATTTGTTTTGCGCATAACTTAGAACTATTTCATCTGTATTGTTGGATATTAGCTAATTATTAGCATATTTGTATTCATTGTTAACTATAGAATTCCAAAAACTATATGGGCTCTAAGGCGTTTCTACAGTATGTTAATAATTATTTTTACAGTACTCTTTGTTCATTTTGTTAGTTTCACTCTGATTCATATTGTCTATGAGAGTGTGGTCCAATAAAACACCAATATTCATTTTAATGGAGTTTAGCTTGCTGCTGAATTGTATACCTACGTGCACGCACAAGAAGAGCAGTACAAGCAGTAATGCAGGTAGGATGATTTTACTCCCCATGTGAGTGTGCTTCTAACCAAGAAATCTATCATATATGAATTTCCCGTTTGACATGGAGCCATTGAAGCCCTGCAGAAGAACCTGACTCACAGCATGGAGCCATTGAAGCCCTGCAGAAGAACCTGACTCACAGCATGGAGCTATTGAAGCCCTGCAGAAGAACCTGACTCACAGCATGGAGCCATTGAAGCCCTACAGAAGAACCTGACTCACAGCATGGAGCCATTGAAGCCCTGCAGAAGAACCTGACTCACAGCATGGAGCTATTGAAGCCCTGCAGAAGAACCTGACTCACAGCATGGAGCCATTGAAGCCCTACAGAAGAACCTGACTCACAGCATGGAGCCATTGAAGCCCTGCAGTCTTGGCAACATTGACCGAGGTGAAAAGATGCCCGCTGGACAAATGGCTATACACATTCTGTGGGACATACTGGACAGATTTGTAGCAACTGTTTATCTACAAGCTGACTTATTGCTGCATCTTGCTTGCCTGTCCTGAATGTTTCAGAGGGAAGATGATAACCTTTTTCTAATCAAGGAGCAGCTGTTCATAGCTCTGTCTGCATCACTACACTGAGGTGACATTCTGGTTGTACTGTCTGATCACAACACTAAGAGTTCTAATTTTTAACTCATCCATCCATCCATCCTTCCATCCCATTCATTCCATTCATTGTCTGCACCTGTTTTATTATTATATCTGAGGCTTCACATGTTTGGTGATGGGACCTCAGTGGGTGAGAAGAGACATATAGAATAAACTTTCAGATTTAGGCATGGGCAGCATCTTTCCATTCATTTAAAAATAAATATGTATTATTTTATGCCAACCTACATTCAGTCTAGCCCTAACCCTAACCTCTTAGAGTGCATGAAGTGTCGGCCAACTGTGTCATGTGGTGTGTCTCCATTCTCAGCGTCAGTACGTCCAGTTTGATAGTTCACCAGGGCCAGCAGACTAAGCAGAGCCTCGACCCAAACAAGCTGTCCTGAATGGTCTCCCAGGTCACCCACCATCACAGCTACAACAGTGACACCAACAACCCTGTCACTCTGCTACAACTCTGGTCAGCTGGCAACTTCAACCACCACATCAGACCAGTCTGCCTGACAGCAGTGGGCATCACCTACCACCTACCTACCAGACTAGCACAGGTTAACCTACCACCTACCTACCAGGCTAGCACAGGTAAACCTACCACCTACATACCAGGCTAGCACAGGTAAACCTACCACCTACATACCAGGCTAGCACAGGTAAACCTAGCACCTACCTACCAGACTGGCACAGTAAAACCTAGCACCTACCTACCAGGCTAGCACAGGTAAACCTAGCACCTACCTACCAGGCTAGCACAGGTAAACCTACCACCTATCTACCAGGCTGGCACAGGTAAACCTACCACCTACATACCAGGCTAGCACAGGTAAACCTACCACCTACATACCAGGCTAGCACAGGTTAACCTAGCACCTACCTACCAGACTGGCACAGTAAAACCTAGCACCTACCTACCAGGCTAGCACAGGTAAACCTACCACCTACCTACCAGGCTGGCACAGGTAAACCTAGCACCTACCTACCAGGCTAGCACAGGTAAACCTAGCACCTACCTACCAGGCTAGCACAGGTAAACCTACCACCTACCTACCAGGCTAGCACAGGTAAACCTACCACCTACATACCAGACTGGCACAGTAAAACCTAGCATCTACCTACCTGGCTGGCACAGGTAAACCTACCACCTACATACCAGACTGGCACAGTTAAACCTAGCACCTACCTACCAGGCTGGCACAGGTAAACCTACCACCTACCTACCAGGCTGGCACAGGTAAACCTACCATCTTATGTACCTACCAGGCTGGCACAGGAACTGTGATGGCTGATATGGATCAATTATCAACACAATCATAGCCTAACCCCATATGACTTGGGTATTGGAGGGGTTTGCAGGGAATCACAAATCCAGGAAAAAGCACAAGAGTCACAAGAGACAAAAAGCCCTATACCTCCCTCCCTCGCTGTAAATAACCTTCTGTTTCATAATTATATTTCCAACAAGTCACTACGTTATCTTCCTACTGTGACATCTCTTCATCTCTGTTGAATATATATTATCATAACACACATCTACTGGCTCATGAGTCTGCCCATCACACCAGTTATCCCAAATACCTACTTAGTCTGGCTCAGCTTCTGGGATGTGACTATTTTACCAAGCTGAAGGTAAATTCTCATTAAAATATGATTTACAAACATTACTCTGCTTCACTGCAGAACTGTAGTTTAACAAATTACAAATAATTTCTTCCTTCTCTGATTGCAAGGTTGATGAAAGGAACAACTGCTGATCACATGGAATAGTGGATGACATGTGAGAGATCATTGCTGGTCAGTGGTTGAGGAGCCTCTCCTGGCAGAGGTACTTCCTGGAACCCATAGACATCACCAGATGCCTGGTTTTGTCCCTGGTGATGCTCTGGCAGGCCTGTAATGCAACTGTCTTCAGGTACTGCTTGTTCTTTGGGCAGTTTCCCTTCAGTTTTGTCTTCAGCAAGTGAAATGCATGCTCAATAGAATTCAGGTCAGGTGATTGACTTGGCCATTACAGAACATTCAACATCTTTGTCTTTAAAAAATATTTGGTTGCTTTCACAGTATGCTTCAGGTCATTGTCCATCTGCACTGTGAAGTGCAGTCCAATGAGCTCAAGCATTTGGATGAATATGAGCAGATAATCTTACCCACAACACTTCATGCTGTAACCAGGTAACTGGAAATTGTATTGACTTCACCTTTTGAAGTGTGTCTGTGTATTAGGGAGACTCACAGAGGACATCCCTGCTAACATCCATGTTCTCTCCACAGTGGAGGAGTGATGATGTAATTTGACAGGATAGAGGAGGTCAACAAGCTGGTCCCTACAGCAGGTAAGACCCTCTGAACTACACTACTCATGACGTCTCTCTCCCAGAAGTGATGGACAATATGTTCTATGCAGCATGTGATCTCTTCTCAGTTGTGGACATAGTGAAGAACTACACAGCAGATTATGATGCAGTGTGCACACTCTACGGGAGGTCTACATGAGCTGTTGGGTTAGAATACACACTGTGTGATGCTGAGGCATTGCTAGGCAAGGCAAGGCAAGTTTATTTGTATAGCACATTTCAGCAACAAGGCAATTCAAAGTGCTTTACATGAGACATTGAAAGCATCAAGACAAAGTGCAACACATAAAAGGTCATCATCATCATCATCTTCATCCGCTTATCCAGGGTTGGGTCGCGGAGGCAGCAGCTCCAGCAGGGGGCCCCAGACATCCCTTTCCCTAGCAGCATCAACCAGCTCTGCCTGGGGAATCTTTAGCCGCTCCCAGGCCAGTGCGGAGATGTAGTCCCGCCACCTAGTCCTGGGTCTACCCCGCGGCCTCCTCCCAGCCGGACACGCCTGGAACACCTCCCTAGGGAGGCGCCCAGGAGGCATCCTCACTAGATGCCCGAACCACCTCAACTGGCTCCTTTCGACGCAAAGGAGCAGCGGCTCTACTCCAAGTCTCTCCCGGATGACTGAACTTCTCACCCGATCTCTCAGGGAGACCCCAGCCACCCTCCGGAGAAAACTCATTTTGGCCGCTTGTATCCGTGATCTCGTTCTTTCGGTCATGACCCATCCTTCATGACCATAGGTGAGGGTGGGGACGAAGATAGACCGGTAGATCGAGAGCTTTGCCTTTTGGCTCAGCTCTCTTTTCGTCACAACAGTGCGGTAAAGCGACTGCAGAACCGCACCAGCTGCTCCAATTCTCCGGCCAAACTCCCTCTCCATGGTTCCCTCACTCGTGAACAAGACCCCCAGATACTTGAACTCCTTCACTTGGGGTAAGGACTCATTTCCTACTCGGAGCGGACAGGCCACCGGTTTCCTGCTGAGAACCATGGCCTCAGATTTAGAAGTGCTTATTCTCATCCCAGCCGCTTCACACTCAGTTGCGAACCTATCCAGAGAGTGCTGGAGGTCGCAGGCAGCTGATGCCATCAGGACCACATCATCTGCAAAAAGCAGTGACGTGATCCCCAGCTCACCGAACTGCAAACCCACCTCCCCCCGGCTACGCCTCGATATCCTGTCCATGAAAATCACAAACAGGATTGGTGACAAAGCGCAGCCCTCATATAGGCCTCAAAAGGTCATCTAAAACGAAATGCAAAAAAGGACACTCTTTTCTTTATCACATACTGAAACCTCTCTGTGCTGTGCTATTCTTCATCATCATCGGGTCGTCCACAGATGGGCCTCCTGTCTTTGTCTCCAGTTATCCCGGTCCTGTTAGGTGCCAACAATGTATCCTTTCCCACTTTTATGTAGCCAGTCCATGTGTCTCTCCTGTCTCTCTACCTCAGCTGATCAGCTTCCTCAGGTCCTCAGGGTGCCACTCAACAAAGACGTAAGGGTGACCCTCTCTTTCTTTCTTTCTTTCTTTCTTTCTTTCTTTCTTTCTTTCTTTCTTTCTTTCTTTCTTTCTTTCTTTCTTTCTTTCTTTCTTTCTCATTCTAACTTTGTGTGTGTGTCTGCCTTCCTGCCTGCCTGCACAAGTGGTCTGACTGTTTGGATGATGAAGCAGAGACAGTGATGCAGTTACAGTACTCAGCGAGCTCAGTGAGAAGGAGATGAAGCTGACAGACATCCTGATAGGCGCTCAGCTCTGCCCACCAGCTGGACCAGCATCACATACACCCCCACCCCCAGCCCCGGACTGTCCCAGCCCACCCCTGGCTCCGGACTGTTCCATCCCAGCCCAGCCCCGCCCCTGGCCCCGGACTTTCCCAGAACACCCCTGGCCCTGGACCCGGACTGTACCAGCACAGCCCCACCCCCGGACTGTCCCAGCACAGCCTCAATGCCAGAGGTCTATTTCTGACACACTGCATGGACAGGTTAGAGCACACATATACACACTTTGACATCCTGTCTGCAATAATGATCTTCTGCCACCCTACTCTCTCTCCCCCCTGCTCCCAGGCTATAGCTCCCGCTGTGGTGATTATCTGCAACTGCTGTGCTGTACAGACTGAGAACAAGGAGAGATGGACACAGGGCCTGCCCCTCCAGCAGCTTACCAAGAACGCAGGAATGGTCAGCAACAGACACAACCAATCTGAAACACTTCACTTTAGCCTCAAACAGCATATGCATAGGCTGTGTTTGGAGATTTCACAGTCCATTCTCTGTGTGTACTTTGCACCGTAGGCTGCGACCCTAACCCCTGCTATGGATGGGAACAGCACCCACTGCCAGGATATAGATCAGGTACCAGTTATGGTCCCTCATCCCCCGGATAATAGTTATTGATTAGGGTGATAACATGTCTATCCATCCATCATTCCTTCTTCCTAATTTTGCTTTGCTGTATGCTGTGATATCTATCACCTTTTTCTCTTTATTTTTGTACGTGATCTCACCTCATTTCAAGTGAACGTTGACTGTAGATTCTTATAAAGGGGAGAATTTTACAAAAAGGTTGAATTAACTCTCCCTTTGTTTCTTTCCCTCTTTCAATCTCCCTGCATCTGTCAGTGTGCTCTGGCCTGGATGTGTTTCCTGCTTGCAGGGTCTGTGAACACAGCCAAGGGGTTCAGCTGTGAGTCATGTCCAACTGAATACTGTGTCATTTATTGAATGTCAATTTCATTTTATTTATATAGCACCATTCATACAAATTAAAGTAGCACATAGTGTTTTCCATAAAAAAATACTCACAATACTCACAACTTTCCCTCAGTGGTGTGGGAGTGGACCAGACTCCAGAACCTGACTTCTAACTGGCTCCAACGCTCTGTTTCAGGACAACTATAGCACATGAGACCAGTGGGCTGTGGGGAACACTGTTATGAACACACGCCAAATTCTCCCATACATAGGAGTTGTATTTGACTGGCAATGTGGCTGTATGTAAATTAAACCCAGGGTCTCCTTTTTGATGTCACAAACTAGTTTAATTTGAAGACATTGTGATTCTTTATCACATACGTGGTGTCTTCAAGCAATTTGTTGGACATGTCTTCAAACGGGTACTTTTGAAAGTTTCACCTTCAGTAATCACACACACACATTATACCTTGGAAGTGCTGTTTATCTCAAGGAGGAGCTGCCTGAACCTGCCATCACAAAGACACCTCCAGCTTTACCTTATGTGATGAGAGATGGCCTTGTCTGAACAAAGTTTATAGGAGTTGTGGGGGATTTGTTTTTGAGTGGAGAAAGGGGGTGGGGGTTATGAATTAAAGTAAAGGGTAATGATTGTGCAAAATGATATTTGGTGCCTTGTTTTATATCAATGGCTGTAGTACATTTTTGACTATGATGGTCAATTATTAGTAATAGGATTAGATTAACTATTTCTATTATTTATTTGTCAGTATTGCAAAGTGAATGAAATGTGTTCTGGCCTGGAGCACAAGAAAAGCTAAAATAAAGGAGGACTTAGGCAGAATTTTTTTTTTTCACAATGTAAAAAAAAAATCACATTTCAGGAAGCCTTACATTGAATTATATATGGATGTCTTCAAACTATTAACTAAGGAAAATAAGACAAATCCATGCTTGACAAACATGAGAATTATTTACGACAATTATTTTCCACCGCTAATGCTGTCGTGAATGAAGACGATGAAGACGGACATGAGCACTTTATCGGTCCCCATGGTGCGTCCCCTGCATGCTGCCTACTGTCTGCTCATGGCTGCCCTTAGAGGAAGGATGGCAGAATGGGTGAAGAGCAGAGAACTTCATCAGTGGACACGCCTGTCTCTCTGTGTGTTTCAACATTGATGCGCCATCACTGGGTGCTGTGTGCAACAATTGTCTGACAATAAAAGTTTTGTTTTTTTGGTGTTTTTTTTTAAATTCCCTTTTATCAGTGTGAAGAATATAAAGGCATGACAACTTTTTGAATAACATTGTGCAGTCCATACTGCATATGGGCAAGGCACCTTGACATTACAACTAACACTAACCCATGGCTGTTTGGCTAAAACAATATCAAAAGCAAGTCAGTATGTTTCCCATGTTATGCTTTATGAGTAAAGTGATCAGAAATGCAGTGACATATTGTTTAAACAATGCTTTATCAAAATAAAAATGCTACATCTCTTGCAGGGAAGGACATGTGCTTATAGTATTTGCAATATCTTTGCAGACATATGAACATTAAATTAACTTTAATCAGTCTAAAAAATATCTAGTTCAGTATCTTCTGATAATAATGGTCAATAAACTGACTGAAATCATGATATTTTGACCAAAAAATGAAAAACACATGGTTACTTAACATACAATTTTACCTCAGAGCTTTTCCTCAATCATGTTCATGATAAATTGCACTCCAGTATGTCTCACCCTGATCACTGGATATGGCCCCCAGAGTCAGTCCTCCTCCTCAGGCATTCCCAGAGGTGTGAGACCACCACAAACAGCTCACTTCTGCTCAGGTCCAATGTTTTCTTGGAGCTCTTCTTGCTAAATGAGTAACTGTCAGGAGAACAAGACCTTCTCTGGCCTAGGTGCAATGATAACACCAACTCTAGCAAGAGGATGAAGTAAAGCACTCCTGTACCTGTAGCAGGGATAGTCATCTTCTTCCCTCTCATCTCCAGTCACGGTTGCACTCCCAGAATTCCCTTTTTGGCATAAACCCCGCCCACTAACCCTAACCCTAACCCACTTAGGGAGGAGTTTGAATATGATAATATAATACCGCACTGCTTTCTGGGTATTCACCATAATCAAACTTTGTACCTTTATAAAACAATGAGGAAATGAGATGGAAGGCTGAAACCAATGCCAAATGAACATTTAGTTTGGGATACATATTTTTGGAAGATAATATTACATTTTTTCATTTTTTCACCATGGGTGTGTTTGCTGTTCAGTTTAATTGGGTCCCCTAGTGGTTTACAGCAGAGTCAAGGCCCGACGATGCTCGAATCCGTATTGAGTATCCTAGGGCCTTCACGTCTGTCGGTGAGTTTCTTTGAACAGTGTAGGAGCCGAATTCAGGGGTTTATGTGGCATGCCCGCAAAACTTCTCAGGGAATACCGCACTGTCTTAGACTCTCATACGGGACTTAACCTTCAGCCGGTAGAAGCTTGTGGGGTGGATGGTGAGACTCACCACCACCCCTCCGCCGGATGTGGAGGTTTAGGGTTCAGAGACTTATAGATAGAGGAACCTCTCTTGAGTCTTCGGCCGGTAGAAGCTTGAGGGGTGGATGGTGAGACTCACCACTACCCCTCCGCCGGCAAGGAGGCACAGAGAGGGACCTTTCTCAGGCTCTGGTCGGACGGCTGTGGCAACCTTACGGTGACAACAAGCAGTTTGTTTGGCCAGGGGGTAAGTATGCGGCCCTCCAGGGTTCCACTTGGAACAGCACGCTGGATGTGGTGGTCCAGGGCATCAGGACCTTGATCGTTGCCCAGTCTTCTTTGGGGGTTAGCCCTACCCATGCACAGTACATTTGCACCACACTCTTCAACGAGGGAGCCCCCCGGCCTGGGGGCGGTAAGTCCTGAAGTCTGGACCCAGTTAGCAATCAACTTAACGGCAGTTTTGAAGATGAGGGAATTTATGTAGGATTGGTAGTTGTCCAATCACCCAACCCTAATCAGCTCAGGAATAGAGTACAGGGTTAGGGTGTTTCATGAGCCTAAGTCCATACTCCCTTTCAGAAAGGTTGTCAGTTCATTCTCTGCTACATTGGTTTTGGAAGTGGGATGGTGGCAGTGGGGCCATCGGAGAGGCGCATGAGGACGTGAGGGACTTGGTATAGTGTAATGTCCCTCTATGGCCTGTTAACAGCTGTGCTAAGATAAATGGCTCTCTTGGTGTTGTGGTTAGTGAGCCGGGTTTGGAAGTGAGAGGTCAATGGTTCGATTCCTGCTTGGGGCGACTTCTTTTAAACAAACATAATTACATGAGGCAGCATGCCATCTTCCTTTTTCCTCCCCAAAGCTCTTGAGTTTGAGCCCACTCCACTTTGCCCTTGCTGATTGCTCATTCAGCTCAGGTGTGCAGGATCAGCTAGGTGCAAGCACTCAGCTCCTCAAACTACAGACTGAAGGGTCCTAGTAGTAGACTTTATTTAAACTAAAGGGGCCACATTAAGGTTCTCACCTCATTTTCAAGTGTGTTGAGTTGACAAACACATACTAAGCAATAAACTGCTCCTGGGAGCTGTAATTGTAGGGCGGCTGCAATTTTGCCATCTGTAGGCTTCCCCTGGTGGCCATATCAGGGATTGACAGCCCCAGCTTGCCACTGGTCTAACGCTCCTTTTGTCATTTGACCCTAACCCTCTATGGCCTGCTAACAGCTGTGCTAAGATAAATGGTTCTCTTGGTGTTGTGGTTAGTGAGCCGGGTTTGGAAGTGAGAGGTCATCAGTTCGATTCCTGCTTGGGGCGACGACTTTGGAACATAATTACATGAGGCAGCATGCTGTCTTCCTTTTGAGTCCACTCTGCTTTGCCCTTGCTGATTGCTCATTCAGATCAGGTGTGCAGGATCAGCTAGGTGCAATCAGCAAGGGCAAAGCAGAGTGGACTCAAAAGGAAGACAGCATGCTGCCTCATGTAATTATGTTCGAAAGAAGTCGCCCCAAGCAGGAATCGAACTGATGACCTCTCACTTCCAAACCTGGCTCACTAACCACAAAACCAAGAGAACCATTTATCTTAGCACAGCTGTTAGCAGGCCATAGAGGGTTAGGGTCAAATGAAAAAAGGAGCGTTAGACCAGTGGCAAGCTGGGGCTGTCAATCCCTGATATGGCCACCAGGGGAAGCCTACAGATGGCAAAATTGCAGCCGCCCTACAATTACAGCTCCCAGGAGCTGTTTATTGCTTAGTATGTGTTTGTCAACTCAACACACTTGAAAATGAGGTGAACCTTAATGTGGCCCCTTTAGTTTAAATAAAGGCTACTACTAGGACCCTTCAGTCTGTAGTTTGATGAGCTTAGTGCTTGCACCTAGCTGATCCTGCACACCTGAGCTGAATGAGCAAGCACTAAGCTCATCAAACTACAGACTGAAGGGTCCTAGTAGTAGCCTTTATTTAAACTAAAGGGGCCACATTAAGGTTTTCACCTCATTTTCAAGTGTGTTGAGTTGACAAACATATACCAAGCAATTAACAGCTCCTGGGAGCTGTAATTGTAGGGCGGCTGCAATTTTGCCATCTGTAGGCTTCCCCTGGTGGCCATATCAGGGATTGAAAGCCCCAGCTTGCCACTGGTCTAACGCTCCTTTTTTCATTTGACCCTAACCCTCTATGGCCTGCTAACAGCTGTGCTAAGATAAATGGTTCTCTTGGTGTTGTGGTTAGTGAGCCGGGTTTGGAAGTGAGAGGTCATCAGTTCGATTCCTGCTTGGGGCGACTTCTTTGGAACATAATTACATGAGGCAGCATGCTGTCTTCCTTTTGAGTCCACTCTGCTTTGCCCTTGCTGATTGCTCATTCAGATCAGGTGTGCAGGATCAGCTAGGTGCAATCAGCAAGGGCAAAGCAGAGTGGACTCAAAAGGAAGACAGCATGCTGCCTCATGTAATTATGTTCGAAAGAAGTCGCCCCAAGCAGGAATAGAACTGATGACCTCTCACTTCCAAACCCGGCTCACTAACCACAACACCAAGAGAACCATTTCTTAGCACAGCTGTTAGCAGGCCATAGAGGGTTAGGGTCAAATGAAAAAAGGAGCGTTAGACCAGTGGCAAGCTGGGGCTGTCAATCCCTGATGTGGCCACCAGGGGAAGCCTACAGATGGCAAAATTGCAGCCGCCCTACAATTACAGCTCCCAGGAGCCGTTTATTGCTTAGTATGTGTTTGTCAACCTTAATGTGGCCCCTTTAGTTTAAATAAAGGCTACTATTAGGACCCTTCAGTCTGTAGTTTGAGGAGCTGAGTGCTTGCACCTAGCTGATCCTGCACACCTGAGCTGAATGAGCAAGCACTAAGCTCATCAAACTACAGACTGAAGGGTCCTAGTAGTAGCCTTTATTTAAACTAAAGGGGCCACATTAAGGTTTTCACCTCATTTTCAAGTGTGTTGAGTTGACAAACATACCAAGCAATTAACAGCTCCTGGGAGCTGTAATTGTAGGGCGGCTGCAATTTTGCCATCTGTAGGCTTCCCCTGGTGGCCATATCAGGGATTGACGGCCCTAGCTTGCCACTGGTCTAAGGCTCCTTTTTTCATTTGACCCTAACCCTCTATGGCCTGCTAACAGCTGTGCTAAGATAAATGGCTCTCTTGGTGTTGTGGTTAGTGAGCCGGGTTTGGAAGTGAGAGGTCAATGGTTTGATTCCTGCTTGGGGCGACTTCTTTCAAACAAACAATTACATGAGGCAGCATGCCGTCTTCCTTTTTCCTCCCCAAAGCTCTTCTGAGTTTGAGCCCACTCCACTTTGCCCTTGCTGATTGCTCATTCAGCTCAGGTGTGCAGGATCAGCTAGGTGCAAGCACTCAGCTCCTCAAACTACAGACTGAAGGGTCCTAGTAGTAGCCTTTATTTAAACTAAAGGGGCCACATTAAGGTTTTCACCTCATTTTCAAGTGTGTTGAGTTGACAAAACATATACTAAGCAATAAACAGCTCCTGGGAGCTGTAATTGTAGGGCGGCTGCAATTTTGCCATCTGTAGGCTTCCCCTTGTGGCCATATCAGGGATTGACAGCCCCAGCTTGCCTAATGCTCCTTTTTTAATTTGACCCAAACTGGTCTTTGCAAACCTTCATAGGCCCCCTAACTGTATGACCAAAGATCAATTCAGCCAGAACTATAAAAACCATGTAGCGGCTAAATGCCTCCACCCAAAAATGCAAGTTGCAGTTAACATTCAGTTGGTCTTGAGCGAGGGATGCACATGGATACATGCAACCAGAGATGGGTAGAGGCAAAGGAAGTGAGGGAGGCAAAACTTTGAGTAATTGTTTTTATTAAATGTCACAAGTCCCTTTTGAATGCTAATGCTAGCTAGCTACCGTGAATGCTAATGCTAACACTAGCTAGCTAATGCCTTCGCTAGCTAAGGCTAATGCTAACTAGCTAATGTTGTGCTAAGATAAATGGTTCTCTTGGTGTTGTGGTTAGTGAGCCGGGTTTGGAAGTGAGAGGTCATCAGTTCGATTCCTGCTTGGGGCGACTTCTTTCGAACATAATTACATGAGGCAGCATGCTGTCTTCCTTTTGAGTCCACTCTGCTTTGCCCTTGCTGATTGCACCTAGCTGATCCTGCACACCTGATCTGAATGAGCAATCAGCAAGGGCAAAGCAGAGTGGACTCCATCAGAGCTTCTTGTCATCCCAATCCTCCATACATCTGGCTAGCTAGCCAGTACTTTCCACTCCTGCATTTTGAGTATATCCATGTATGTTGGCATGGGATGGTCTCTCACACGTCTCCGAGCCTCACAACTAAATACATGGACATCAGTGCAACTAAACCCAGTAGCTGCCTTTTTATATCCAAACACCACATTCCTTTTCTGTATTAAGTGTTAAAGTTAAATCCTGATACATGCACCACTTGCAGAGTATTAGCTATGTGCTTTTATAGACAAAACACTTCTGAGGCCGTCTCTCAAAGAAAAGGCAACATGAGAAACCTTCCGACCCCTCCCCTCACACACACTGGTTTATCTAACGTGTCACTGATCTCTGGCCAGGAAAAAGTATCTACAGACTCTGGCTGTAGCTTGCTTGGATTGATAAGCATTACCTTGCCAACTTACTGAGCTTGGAAAAGTTGGTTTGATACCTTCCACTATTTAAGTGGGTCTGGTCTGTCAGGGGACAACAAGTACGTTGGCAGTTCTGATTGTCTTCCTCAGAGGTCTGGGACTCAGAGGGACCAGCCACTGACTTCTTGAACCTCTGGCACAGGTTCAGCATCTTGGGGCATCCCACAATGAACTTCAAGATCCTCTTGATGTGCAGTTACAGGCACAGCTGTGCCTGACTCGGGAGGGCACTTGTCAGACAGAGAGACTCTGTAATAGCTCTCTTAGTGTCCACATTGTCATGTTCTACCAGTCATTTAGAACCGATGGTCTACAGTGACTCCATGTCTAGGAGATGACGGTCCTGGAAAAGGTTGCATCTTGTGCATTGGTGCTGAGTCAAGCATATTCACTTAAAACATCTGAATGAAACTCGAAATGAATAAACATGGTGTGCACCATTGAAAATGCATCATAATGGGGTACGAATGTCAAAATGAATATCTAAACAAAAAGATCCAGTAAAGATAACATTAAAGGGGGGAAACAACCCAAAAAAAACGGTATGAAGTTAAACCCAATAAAGGGGCTGATTAAGTCTCAAATCATAGATAAGGTTGGATGCTGAAATCCTCATTGAGACCATTAGGTGCTAGAGAGTTCAGTTCATAAATCCATACCAGCTCACGACAGTAAGAGCCCTCATGTTGCCTCCTCTCCGCGGTGAGCCGACTTGCTCAATGCCCATAAACCTGAGTGATGTTTTCATCGCCATGTCTTATGGAGCTCCGATGCTCTAAAAGCCTGTATTTTAGAGCTCTGTCTTGCCAACATACACTAAGAACATGGACACCGTAATAAATAAATAACGTTACACAAGTTGATCTTCAAAAGACCCCCCAACTTGCGACATGTCATGTTAGTACACAGACCTCCCTCCCATCCCCAGAACCACCTTTTTAGATATTAGACCATGTAACAGACCCTGTGGCAAATGCACCCAGTGCAGAAGATGCAGAGTTTAGACATCCACGAGCATGTCTTTCATATAAAACAACACAACTTGCTCTTCCAAGAACGTTTTATTTATTACGTATTATGTTGGTGTATCTTGGCAAGACGGAGCTCTAAAGTCCAGTATTTCGGAGCTCCATAAGACATGGCGATGGAAAAAAGCCCTGTGGACATGCATTTCAGACTATTCAACCACAACATGTCATCTCAGGTTTATGGGCATTGAGCAAGTCGGCTCACTGCGGAGAGGAGGCAACATGAGGGCTCTTACTGTCGTGAGCTGGTATGGATCTATGAACTGAACTCTCTAGCACCTAACTGTCTCAATGAGGATTTCAGCATCCAACCTTATCTATGATTTGAGACGTAATCAGCCCCTTTATTGGGTTTAACTTCATACTGTTTTTCTTTGGTTGTTTCCCCCCTTTAATGTCATTTTTGTTATTGGATCTTTTTGTTTAGATATTCATTTTGACATTTGTACCCCATTATGATGCATTTTCAATGGTGCACACCATGTTTATTCATTTTGAGTTTCATTCAGATGTTTTAAGTGAATATGCTTGACTCGGCACCAATGCACAAGATGTAACCTTTTCCAGGACAGACATGGTTACTGTAGTAGTTTTTCACCACCACCAGATGGTGACAGAGGACTGGTTACACAGCTGTCATCGATTAGAACTGATTGCCTGATTGCACTGACCCTGTATAACTGACCATGTGTATAAGTGTACACTGTTAGAGTAGGCTACTTACTTATTGACCAAGGTGATTGCTTATGTGAAGTCCCTACTGTGGCTTCTAGAACCTCACCACCAGGTTTTATTGTTATCCATGGCTCATGAATCTAATGGTATTGCTTAAACTACCATTGCATCACATGAGTCAATCAGTCAAATCCTCTCTTAAAATGCTTCTCCCAAGTGTGTGTGTGCTCCAATGCTCTCTGTCAGAGCGGTGCCACTTGATTTAGACCTCTGTTCGTGCTCACAGCTCAAAGGTCAACTCCTCAGTGTCAACTCACACACGCATTCCTCTTCAACCTCCCTCTCCGGAGGAAAGGCCCAGGTTAGACCCTCTTTAGTCGACCTGGGTGGACGGGCCTAATCACCCACTCCTCTGTTGATGGAAAGAAGTGCCTCTCTCTCCTTTCAAGCTGTTTTTTGAACCCCCTTCCAGGAGGGCAGGGTATTGATGTCACGTCTCTTTGGGTGAACACAGTCCTTCTCTCCTCCCTGGCAGATTAACAATCCCTGCATTCAACATCTCTCACTCAAAGCAGGACATCACAGAATAAATGTCTAACATTTTATTAAATATCCTACTTTAAGCATTACCTATATACACAGTTGATACATGGATACATTCTCCAATCATTAGGCATTACTGTCTCTCACGTGTACGAGGTTACATAGTCAAGATCAACTAAGAACAGATACATGACTTATAAATGTCTACTTCTACTTTAAGTGATTACATTTCCAATAAATGATTCACGCAGCAGTGTTACTTGATTACACCTTCTCCTTAACATCTTTGCAACCTCATAAAAGAAAGTTGTTTGTCTTCAGGCAGTTCATCCAACACTATCCCTTTGTTCCTTCTGATAAGCGCCAGACCCTCGCTAGAGAGGCGGGGAGGTTCCTTAACCTCAGAGCTAGCCGGGCCCTTGTCAGTTCCGTGTGTGGACCATTCATTATTCATCCATCCATCCATTTTTTGTTTAGAGGGATCTACTTATAATATTTTATTACCTTTCCGGCCTGTCCCAGGTGCTTGGGCCGGATCTGCCACCGTAGGCCTCGTCTCATGTCTGACTCTTGGGCCTAATGTGCCAGCCCTTGGTGCACTTGGCAGTCCACCTCTTGTGGGTTTGACTTGACAAAGACCTGAGGGTTGAAACGTTGGAATAAACACTACTCTTTTGCACTCACAATTATCTTGGTCTCAGTGTGCGGGTTCTATTCTACTTTTTCATGAATACCTGTCAACCCAGCACACAACAAACGATGTGCATACGACTACCATATTTTCAACCCTTATTCTTCTGAAATAAAAATATAGCCTATTTCAACACAAGTCTCTTTCAACACTGTTCTGAATACCCAGTGAGATCAATTAACTGAATGACAATTGAGTTATTTTTTAGGGTTAGGGTTAGGGTTAGGGTTAGGATAAGGGATGAAAGCTACTTTAGCTATCAGTCAAAACGTGTTTTTTGGGAATAACTTTCCAATGGAAGGTGATAGAGACCTAAATTCTTTTTCCGCCTCCCCATAATCGGGGTCTAGCTTTCGAACGCGACCGGCCGCGAGTCTCTACGACAAACGGAAGTGGGTGAAATTGCAAAAAAACAAAAAGACTGACGTGGTTTTCGGCCGATAACTCCCGAACCGAAGGTCGTAGGTCAAATCTTTTTTTTTCCGCCTGCCTATTTTCGCATACGGCCTTTCCAACGGTACCAGGCTCGACCCTGTACGACCTTCCGTTCAAAAGTTACAGCCGTTTCAAAATTTCCAAATTGTGTTTCACCAAGTTCCCAACATCGGATCGACTCCCGGATGGTTCCATTGGATTCCCCGTATGTGATTTAGTGGGGGTAGACGTTGGTTGTGAGTCGCTGCGACCTTCCGTTAATTTCACCCATTGACATGCATGTAAGTGAAATTCTGAAAATTGTACCAACTCCAGACCCCAAAATACTTCCCCTGGAAAGTGTCTAGGAGTGCATTTCAGGTCATTTGGAGTATATTGGAATAGGTTTCACATGAACGTTTTTGGGGTCATGTGTCAAAGTGTTAGGGCTAGGGCTAGGGTTACGTTAGGTTAGGATAGGGGGTGAATGCACTGACCGGTCGTTTTGGGTTTTAATTGCCTTAAGCCTTGGACTATTGCTAGATTTACGGAACGGAATAAGAGTTACGGAACGGAATAAGAGTTAGCGAAAACCAATTGTTTTCAGTCTTAAGCTACTGCTAAATTAGGGTTAGGTTTTGCGTAACAGAGCTTCCTGACAAGACGTGGGAATAGGTGAACCAGATTCTTTAGGGTTAGGGTTAGGGTCAGGGTTAGGGTTAGGGTTAGGGTTAGGGGTTAGGGTTAGGGTTAGGGTTAGGGTTAGGATAAGGGATGAAAGCTACTTTAGCTATCAGTCAAAACGTGTTTTTTGGGAATAACTTTCCAATGGAAGGTGATAGAGACCTAAATTCTTTTTCCGCCTCCCCATAATCGGGGTCTAGCTTTCGAACGCGACCGGCCGCGAGTCTCTACGACAAACGGAAGTGGGTGAAATTGCAAAAAAACAAAAAGACTGACGTGGTTTTCGGCCGATAACTCCCGAACCGAAGGTCGTAGGTCAAATCTTTTTTTTTCCGCCTGCCTATTTTCGCATACGGCCTTTCCAACGGTACCAGGCTCGACCCTGTACGACCTTCCGTTCAAAAGTTACAGCCGTTTCAAAATTTCCAAATTGTGTTTCACCAAGTTCCCAACATCGGATCGACTCCCGGATGGTTCCATTGGATTCCCCGTATGTGATTTAGTGGGGGTAGACGTTGGTTGTGAGTCGCTGCGACCTTCCGTTAATTTCACCCATTGACATGCATGTAAGTGAAATTCTGAAAATTGTACCAACTCCAGACCCCAAAATACTTCCCCTGGAAAGTGTCTAGGAGTGCATTTCAGGTCATTTGGAGTATATTGGAATAGGTTTCACATGAACGTTTTTGGGGTCATGTGTCAAAGTGTTAGGGCTAGGGCTAGGGTTACGTTAGGTTAGGATAGGGGGTGAATGCACTGACCGGTCGTTTTGGGTTTTAATTGCCTTAAGCCTTGGACTATTGCTAGATTTACGGAACGGAATAAGAGTTACGGAACGGAATAAGAGTTAGCGAAAACCAATTGTTTTCAGTCTTAAGCTACTGCTAAATTAGGGTTAGGTTTTGCGTAACAGAGCTTCCTGACAAGACGTGGGAATAGGTGAACCAGATTCTTTAGGGTTAGGGTTAGGGTCAGGGTTAGAGTTAGGGTTAGGGTTAGGGGTTAGGGTTAGGGTTAGGGTTAGGGTTAGGGTTAGGATAAGGGATGAAAGCTACTTTAGCTATCAGTCAAAACGTGTTTTTTGGGAATAACTTTCCAATGGAAGGTGATAGAGACCTAAATTCTTTTTCCGCCTCCCCATAATCGGGGTCTAGCTTTCGAACGCGACCGGCCGCGAGTCTCTACGACAAACGGAAGTGGGTGAAATTGCAAAAAAACAAAAAGACTGACGTGGTTTTCGGCCGATAACTCCCGAACCGAAGGTCGTAGGTCAAATCTTTTTTTTTCCGCCTGCCTATTTTCGCATACGGCCTTTCCAACGGTACCAGGCTCGACCCTGTACGACCTTCCGTTCAAAAGTTACAGCCGTTTCAAAATTTCCAAATTGTGTTTCACCAAGTTCCCAACATCGGATCGACTCCCGGATGGTTCCATTGGATTCCCCGTATGTGATTTAGTGGGGGTAGACGTTGGTTGTGAGTCGCTGCGACCTTCCGTTAATTTCACCCATTGACATGCATGTAAGTGAAATTCTGAAAATTGTACCAACTCCAGACCCCAAAATACTTCCCCTGGAAAGTGTCTAGGAGTGCATTTCAGGTCATTTGGAGTATATTGGAATAGGTTTCACATGAACGTTTTTGGGGTCATGTGTCAAAGTGTTAGGGCTAGGGCTAGGGTTACGTTAGGTTAGGATAGGGGGTGAATGCACTGACCGGTCGTTTTGGGTTTTAATTGCCTTAAGCCTTGGACTATTGCTAGATTTACGGAACGGAATAAGAGTTACGGAACGGAATAAGAGTTAGCGAAAACCAATTGTTTTCAGTCTTAAGCTACTGCTAAATTAGGGTTAGGTTTTGCGTAACAGAGCTTCCTGACAAGACGTGGGAATAGGTGAACCAGATTCTTTAGGGTTAGGGTTAGGGTTAGGGTTAGGGTTAGGGTTAGGGTTGGGGTTGGGGTTGGGGTTAGGGTTAGGGTTAGGGTTAGGGTTAGGGTTAGGGTTAGGGATGAAAGCTACTTTAGCTATCAGTCAAAACGTGTTTTTTGGGAATAACTTCCCAATGGAAGGTGATAGAGACCTAAATTCTTTTTCCGCCTCCCCATAATCGGGGTCTAGCTTTCGAACGCGACCGGCCGCGAGTCTCTACGACAAACGGAAGTGGGTGAAATTGCAAAAAAACAAAAAGACTGACGTGGTTTTTGGCTAATAACTCCCGAACGAAAGGTCGTAGGTCAAATCTTTCTTTTTCCGCCTGCCCATTTTCGCATACGGCCTTTCCAACGGTACCAGGCTCGACCCTGTACGACCTTCCGTTCAAAAGTTACAGCCGTTTCAAAATTTCCAAATTGTGTTTCACCAAGTTCCCAACATCGGATCGACTCCCGGATGGTTCCATTGGATTCCCCGTATGTGATTTAGTGGGGGTAGACGTTGGTTGTGAGTCGCTGCGACCTTCCGTTAATTTCACCCATTGACATGCATGTAAGTGAAATTCTGAAAATTGTACCAACTCCAGACCCCAAAATACTTCCCCTGGAAAATGTCTAGGAGTGCATTTCAGGTCATTTGGAGTATATTGGAATAGGTTTCACATGAACGTTTTTGGGGTCATGTGTCAAAGTGTTAGGGCTAGGGCTAGGGTTACGTTAGGTTAGGATAGGGGGTGAATGCACTGACCGGTCGTTTTGGGTTTTAATTAGGGTTAGAGCTCGAATGGGCGTGGCTCTAACCCGGAAACATGTGCGGGCACGACACGGGCAAGCACGCACCATTTTGAAGGTTTTCGGAAGCAGAAATGCCACGGTGGGGAAAGCCGAAACACGATTACAAGCGCCCGGAGAAAGTTTGTAAGATTTGTGGCGGAAAAGGTATTCGCCGGCTAGACAAACACTTGCGGTCCGCGCACAAAATACTGCCTGGAACTCCGGCGTATATCGACTTCACAGCGGAGTCCGGGCGAAAGAGCATGCCGGCGCAGGTGCTCGACTTAGGGGAGGAACCGGAGCTCAATGCGGGGACCGGACCAGAGCTCGATCTGGGGACCGGACCGGAGCTCGATGCGGGGAGTAAATCGCGGGGCAAGTCGCCCGAGGCAGAACCGGGCACCAGCGGACTTGAAACGCCCGAAGCAGAACCGGGCACAAGCGGCCTTGAAACGCCCGAAGCAGAACCGGGCACAAGCGGCCTTGAAAGGCCCGAAGCAGAACCGGGCACAAGCGGCCTTGAAACGCCCGAAGCAGAACCGGGCACAAGCGGCCTTGAAACGCCCGAAGCAGAACCGGGCACAAGCGGCCTTGAAACGCCCGAAGCAGAACCGGGCACAAGCGGCCTTGAAACGCCCGAAGCAGAACCGGGCACAAGCGGCCTTGAAAGGCCCGAAGCAGAACCGGGCACAAGCGGACTTGAAATGCTAGCGGAGCTGGCTACATTGCCCTGCGGCCAGGCGGTTCGATCGACCGACAGTAGCACATCGCCGTTGGGGTCGGACGGAGGGCGAGACGGGCCTATTGAACCGGGGCCTGGAGCCGACAGCTGGTCAGAGCGAGGGGCCACTAGCGAGAGCCAGACAGATGACGAACGGATGGAGCTGCCGTTGAGTCTAAAAGATCCGGCTTTGTCTGAGGTAGCTAGCGGGGTATTAGAGGCATATTGCCGGCACTTATTAGGTGCGTTTCCCTCGGAAAAGCGTCGTCAAAATACCCACTCTAGCCTCCGGCGGGTAATAGAGTTCCTCAAGACCTTACATGGTCCATCCGGTGATGTTGATGAACGGATGTCTGGTCTAAAGAACCATCGGATGACAGATAGGTGGTTAAGGGAACTAAAAGCCCGCCCGATTGCACCGACAACGGTGAACAATTATTGCCTAGATATCTCTGCCTTCCTCCGGCACCTGTCTGAATACAAGCCCCTTGCTTGTGGCCCCAGCGTGCTACGGAGGTTACGCTTGAAATTTGCAAAGATACTACGCGACCAGCGCCGGTGTGTGAGACAGCACCGGGAAAAGGTATACAAATCAGTCCAAGAGACGCTCTTAACGGCGGCCCAATTAACAGAACTCCTCGGTGCGATCCGGAGAACCATACCGGACCTCTTCGATGGCCTGGAATTAGATCCTTGCCACCGAAAATCGAACCGATTGGCGGCGAGTATCGTCATCTATCTCACGGCTCTTAATGGTTGCCGGAGGGGTAAGTTTTATCGACCGGGGAACGGTTCATTTATCGTCCGACCCATTGATCTAATCGGACCATATTATATGCTTGTTCTTCCCCCAGGAACCTGGATCAATCTCAAAGGGGATGACATCGATCGAGCAACCCAGCGAGACGGTCTATTCCTGGTCGGAGTGGCCGAACACAAGACGGCACATTTACACGGGGAAGCAGTCCTCTGTTGTAAGGCAGAAGAATATCAATGGCTGGCCCGGTATCGAACCGCGGCAAAGCGGCTCCCCGGATACAGGTGAGCCAGTGGAATGAACCAGGGAGAAGGGGAATAAACCATGTGTCTGTCCCTGAGCAGGTAAACAAGGCTGATCGAGTCTAAAACTAATATTCTGCTCTCTCATTGTCTCCAGGAAAGGCCCATCGACCCTCTTCTTCAGCAGTAGCGGACAGCCGGCGGTGAATCTCTCCGTCAGCGTCAACAGAGTCTTCCAGGCCATGGGCTACCCTGGGATGACATTACACAAATTGCGACACGTTTTAGCTACTTTAAGCTGGGAGAAACTCGAGGCCGGTGACCGCACATTGGTTGCCCAGCACATGTGCCACAGTCTGAACGCCCAAGAATCGTACTATGTCCGCCTCGGCTCGGTCGAGCGGCATGTGAAAGCACGGGGACTGATGGAACGATTGCTGGCACCGTGAAAGTTCAAATAAATGGTCATTCAATGGCGAAATGTGAACAGCAGAGTATGTGTGAATCAATCAACCTTACAACACAGTCCCTATCACCCTACTCTGAGGACTCCTGGTCCCCTGAGAGGGGTAGGGCCCCTCTCTATCCCCCCCCAGCCCTGGTCCCCTGTGCGGGGTAGGGACACTGTGTGATCCCCCCCGGAGCCCTGGTCCCCTCTCTATCTCCCCCCCAGCCCTGGTCCCCTGTGCGGGGTAGGGACACTGTGTGATCCCCCCCTGGAGCCCTGGTCCCCTCTCTATCTCCCCCCCAGCCCTGGTCCCCTGTGCGGGGTAGGGACACTGTGTGATCCCCCCCGGAGCCCTGGTCCCCTCTCTATCTGTCCTGTATATCCCTCCTGTTACCATTTACAGTACTAACACACAGGGGCTTGTGTGTTCCTCTCTACGTGTGTGTGTGTGTGTGTGTGTGTGTGTGTGTGTGTGTGGTCCTGGTCCCCTGTGCGGGGTAGGGACACTGTGTGATCCCCCCCGGAGCCCTGGTCCCCTGTGCGGGGTAGGGACACTGTGTGATCCCCCCCTGGAGCCCTGGTCCCCTCTCTATCTCCCCCCCAGCCCTGGTCCCCTGTGCGGGGTAGGGACACTGTGTGATCCCCCCCGGAGCCCTGGTCCCCTCTCTATCTGTCCTGTATATCCCTCCTGTTACCATTTACAGTACTAACACACAGGGGCTTGTGTGTTCCTCTCTACGTGTGTGTGTGTGTGTGTGTGTGTGTGTGTGTGTGTGTGTGTGGTCCTGGTCCCCTGTGCGGGGTAGGGACACTGTGTGATCCCCCCCGGAGCCCTGGTCCCCTGTGCGGGGTAGGGACACTGTGTGATCCCCCCCTGGAGCCCTGGTCCCCTCTCTATCTCCCCCCCAGCCCTGGTCCCCTGTGCGGGGTAGGGACACTGTGTGATCCCCCCCTGGAGCCCTGGTCCCCTCTCTATCTTCCCCCCCAGCCCTGGTCCCCTGTGCGGGGTGGGGCCTCTCTATCTTCCCCCCCCAGCCCTGGTCCCCTGTGCGGGGTAGGGCCCCTCCGTCGACCCCCGGATCCCTGGTCTCATCCCCCCCAGCCCTGGTCCCCTGTGCGGGGTGGGGCCTCTCTATCTTCCCCCCCAGCCCTGGTCCCCTGTGCGGGGTGGGGCCTCTCTATCTTCCCCCCCAGCCCTGGTCCCCTGTGCGGGGTGGGGCCTCTCTATCTTCCCCCCCAGCCCTGGTCCCCTGTGCGGGGTGGGGCCTCTCTATCTTCCCCCCCAGCCCTGGTCCCCTGTGCGGGGTGGGGCCACTGTGTGATCCCCCCCAGCCCTGGTCCCCTGTGCGGGGTGGGGCCTCTCTATCTTCCCCCCCAGCCCTGGTCCCCCTGTGCGGGGTGGGGCCTCTCTATCTTCCCCCCCAGCCCTGGTCCCCTGTGCGGGGTGGGGCCTCTCTATCTTCCCCCCCAGCCCTGGTCCCCTGTGCGGGGTGGGGCCTCTCTATCTTCCCCCCCAGCCCTGGTCCCCTGTGCGGGGTGGGGCCACTGTGTGATCCCCCCCAGCCCTGGTCCCCTGTGCGGGGTGGGGCCTCTCTATCTTCCCCCCCCAGCCCTGGTCCCCTGTGCGGGGTAGGGCCCCTCCGTCGACCCCCGGATCCCTGGTCTCATCCCCCCCAGCCCTGGTCCCCTGTGCGGGGTGGGGCCTCTCTATCTTCCCCCCCAGCCCTGGTCCCCTGTGCGGGGTGGGGCCACTGTGTGATCCCCCCCAGCCCTGGTCCCCTGTGCGGGGTGGGGCCTCTCTATCTTCCCCCCCCAGCCCTGGTCCCCCTGTGCGGGGTGGGGCCTCTCTATCTTCCCCCCCAGCCCTGGTCCCCTGTGCGGGGTGGGGCCACTGTGTGATCCCCCCCAGCCCTGGTCCCCTGTGCGGGGTGGGGCCTCTCTATCTTCCCCCCCAGCCCTGGTCCCCTGTGCGGGTTGGGGCCTCTCTATCTTCCCCCCCAGCCCTGGTCCCCTGTGCGGGGTGGGGCCTCTCTATCTTCCCCCCCCAGCCCTGGTCCCCTGTGCGGGGTAGGGCCCCTCCGTCGACCCCCGGATCCCTGGTCTCATCCCCCCCAGCCCTGGTCCCATGTGCGGGGTGGGGCCTCTCTATCTTCCCCCCCAGCCCTGGTCCCCTGTGCGGGGTGGGGCCTCTCTATCTTCCCCCCCAGCCCTGGTCCCCTGTGCGGGGTGGGGCCTCTCTATCTTCCCCCCCAGCCCTGGTCCCCTGTGCGGGGTGGGGCCTCTCTATCTTCCCCCCCAGCCCTGGTCCCCTGTGCGGGGTGGGGCCTCTCTATCTTCCCCCCCAGCCCTGGTCCCCTGTGCGGGGTGGGGCCACTGTGTGATCCCCCCCAGCCCTGGTCCCCTGTGCGGGGTGGGGCCTCTCTATCTTCCCCCCCAGCCCTGGTCCCCCTGTGCGGGGTGGGGCCTCTCTATCTTCCCCCCCAGCCCTGGTCCCCTGAGAGGGGTGGGGCCCCTCTGTCCTCCCCCCCAGCCCTGGTCCCCTGTGCGGGGTGGGGCCTCTCTATCTTCCCCCCCAGCCCTGGTCCCCTGTGTGGGGTGGGGCCACTGTGTGATCCCCCCCAGCCCTGGTCCCCTGTGCGGGGTGGGGCCTCTCTATCTTCCCCCCCAGCCCTGGTCCCCTGTGCGGGGTGGGGCCTCTCTATCTTCCCCCCCAGCCCTGGTCCCCTGTGCGGGGTGGGGCCTCTCTATCTTCCCCCCCCCAGCCCTGGTCCCCTGTGCGGGGTAGGGCCCCTCCGTCGACCCCCGGATCCCTGGTCTCATCCCCCCCAGCCCTGGTCCCCTGTGCGGGGTGGGGCCTCTCTATCTTCCCCCCCAGCCCTGGTCCCCTGTGCGGGGTGGGGCCTCTCTATCTTCCCCCCCAGCCCTGGTCCCCTGTGCGGGGTGGGGCCTCTCTATCTTCCCCCCCAGCCCTGGTCCCCTGTGCGGGGTGGGGCCACTGTGTGATCCCCCCCAGCCCTGGTCCCCTGTGCGGGGTGGGGCCTCTCTATCTTCCCCCCCCAGCCCTGGTCCCCCTGTGCGGGGTGGGGCCTCTCTATCTTCCCCCCCAGCCCTGGTCCCCTGTGCGGGGTGGGGCCACTGTGTGATCCCCCCCAGCCCTGGTCCCCTGTGCGGGGTGGGGCCTCTCTATCTTCCCCCCCAGCCCTGGTCCCCTGTGCGGGGTGGGGCCTCTCTATCTTCCCCCCCCAGCCCTGGTCCCCTGTGCGGGGTAGGGCCCCTCCGTCGACCCCCGGATCCCTGGTCTCATCCCCCCCAGCCCTGGTCCCCTGTGCGGGGTGGGGCCTCTCTATCTTCCCCCCCAGCCCTGGTCCCCTGTGCGGGGTGGGGCCTCTCTATCTTCCCCCCCAGCCCTGGTCCCCTGTGCGGGGTGGGGCCACTGTGTGATCCCCCCCAGCCCTGGTCCCCTGTGCGGGGTGGGGCCTCTCTATCTTCCCCCCCAGCCCTGGTCCCCTGTGCGGGGTGGGGCCTCTCTATCTTCCCCCCCAGCCCTGGTCCCCTGTGCGGGGTGGGGCCACTGTGTGATCCCCCCCAGCCCTGGTCCCCTGTGCGGGGTGGGGCCTCTCTATCTTCCCCCCCAGCCCTGGTCCCCCTGTGCGGGGTGGGGCCTCTCTATCTTCCCCCCCAGCCCTGGTCCCCTGTGCGGGGTGGGGCCTCTCTATCTTCCCCCCCAGCCCTGGTCCCCTGTGCGGGGTGGGGCCTCTCTATCTTCCCCCCCAGCCCTGGTCCCCTGTGCGGGGTGGGGCCACTGTGTGATCCCCCCCAGCCCTGGTCCCCTGTGCGGGGTGGGGCCTCTCTATCTTCCCCCCCCAGCCCTGGTCCCCCTGTGCGGGGTGGGGCCTCTCTATCTTCCCCCCCAGCCCTGGTCCCCTGTGCGGGGTGGGGCCACTGTGTGATCCCCCCCAGCCCTGGTCCCCTGTGCGGGGTGGGGCCTCTCTATCTTCCCCCCCAGCCCTGGTCCCCTGTGCGGGGTGGGGCCTCTCTATCTTCCCCCCCCAGCCCTGGTCCCCTGTGCGGGGTAGGGCCCCTCCGTCGACCCCCGGATCCCTGGTCTCATCCCCCCCAGCCCTGGTCCCCTGTGCGGGGTGGGGCCTCTCTATCTTCCCCCCCCAGCCCTGGTCCCCCTGTGCGGGGTGGGGCCTCTCTATCTTCCCCCCCAGCCCTGGTCCCCTGTGCGGGGTGGGGCCACTGTGTGATCCCCCCCAGCCCTGGTCCCCTGTGCGGGGTGGGGCCTCTCTATCTTCCCCCCCAGCCCTGGTCCCCTGTGCGGGGTGGGGCCTCTCTATCTTCCCCCCCCAGCCCTGGTCCCCCTGTGCGGGGTGGGGCCTCTCTATCTTCCCCCCCAGCCCTGGTCCCCTGTGCGGGGTGGGGCCACTGTGTGATCCCCCCCAGCCCTGGTCCCCTGTGCGGGGTGGGGCCTCTCTATCTTCCCCCCCAGCCCTGGTCCCCTGTGCGGGGTGGGGCCTCTCTATCTTCCCCCCCCAGCCCTGGTCCCCTGTGCGGGGTAGGGCCCCTCCGTCGACCCCCGGATCCCTGGTCTCATCCCCCCCAGCCCTGGTCCCCTGTGCGGGGTGGGGCCTCTCTATCTTCCCCCCCCAGCCCTGGTCCCCCTGTGCGGGGTGGGGCCTCTCTATCTTCCCCCCCAGCCCTGGTCCCCTGTGCGGGGTGGGGCCACTGTGTGATCCCCCCCAGCCCTGGTCCCCTGTGCGGGGTGGGGCCTCTCTATCTTCCCCCCCAGCCCTGGTCCCCTGTGCGGGGTGGGGCCTCTCTATCTTCCCCCCCCAGCCCTGGTCCCCCTGTGCGGGGTGGGGCCTCTCTATCTTCCCCCCCAGCCCTGGTCCCCTGTGCGGGGTGGGGCCACTGTGTGATCCCCCCCAGCCCTGGTCCCCTGTGCGGGGTGGGGCCTCTCTATCTTCCCCCCCAGCCCTGGTCCCCTGTGCGGGGTGGGGCCTCTCTATCTTCCCCCCCCAGCCCTGGTCCCCTGTGCGGGGTAGGGCCCCTCCGTCGACCCCCGGATCCCTGGTCTCATCCCCCCCAGCCCTGGTCCCCTGTGCGGGGTGGGGCCTCTCTATCTTCCCCCCCAGCCCTGGTCCCCTGTGCGGGGTGGGGCCACTGTGTGATCCCCCCCAGCCCTGGTCCCCTGTGCGGGGTGGGGCCTCTCTATCTTCCCCCCCCAGCCCTGGTCCCCCTGTGCGGGGTGGGGCCTCTCTATCTTCCCCCCCAGCCCTGGTCCCCTGTGCGGGGTGGGGCCTCTCTATCTTCCCCCCCAGCCCTGGTCCCCTGTGCGGGGTGGGGCCTCTCTATCTTCCCCCCCCAGCCCTGGTCCCCTGTGCGGGGTAGGGCCCCTCCGTCGACCCCCGGATCCCTGGTCTCATCCCCCCCAGCCCTGGTCCCCTGTGCGGGGTGGGGCCTCTCTATCTTCCCCCCCCAGCCCTGGTCCCCCTGTGCGGGGTGGGGCCTCTCTATCTTCCCCCCCAGCCCTGGTCCCCTGTGCGGGGTGGGGCCACTGTGTGATCCCCCCCAGCCCTGGTCCCCTGTGCGGGGTGGGGCCTCTCTATCTTCCCCCCCAGCCCTGGTCCCCTGTGCGGGGTGGGGCCTCTCTATCTTCCCCCCCCAGCCCTGGTCCCCCTGTGCGGGGTGGGGCCTCTCTATCTTCCCCCCCAGCCCTGGTCCCCTGTGCGGGGTGGGGCCACTGTGTGATCCCCCCCAGCCCTGGTCCCCTGTGCGGGGTGGGGCCTCTCTATCTTCCCCCCCAGCCCTGGTCCCCTGTGCGGGGTGGGGCCTCTCTATCTTCCCCCCCCAGCCCTGGTCCCCTGTGCGGGGTAGGGCCCCTCCGTCGACCCCCGGATCCCTGGTCTCATCCCCCCCAGCCCTGGTCCCCTGTGCGGGGTGGGGCCTCTCTATCTTCCCCCCCCAGCCCTGGTCCCCCTGTGCGGGGTGGGGCCTCTCTATCTTCCCCCCCAGCCCTGGTCCCCTGTGCGGGGTGGGGCCACTGTGTGATCCCCCCCAGCCCTGGTCCCCTGTGCGGGGTGGGGCCTCTCTATCTTCCCCCCCAGCCCTGGTCCCCTGTGCGGGGTGGGGCCTCTCTATCTTCCCCCCCCAGCCCTGGTCCCCCTGTGCGGGGTGGGGCCTCTCTATCTTCCCCCCCAGCCCTGGTCCCCTGTGCGGGGTGGGGCCACTGTGTGATCCCCCCCAGCCCTGGTCCCCTGTGCGGGGTGGGGCCTCTCTATCTTCCCCCCCAGCCCTGGTCCCCTGTGCGGGGTGGGGCCTCTCTATCTTCCCCCCCCAGCCCTGGTCCCCTGTGCGGGGTGGGGCCTCTCTATCTTCCCCCCCAGCCCTGGTCCCCTGTGCGGGGTGGGGCCACTGTGTGATCCCCCCCAGCCCTGGTCCCCTGTGCGGGGTGGGGCCTCTCTATCTTCCCCCCCCAGCCCTGGTCCCCTGTGCGGGGTAGGGCCCCTCCGTCGACCCCCGGATCCCTGGTCTCATCCCCCCCAGCCCTGGTCCCCTGTGCGGGGTGGGGCCTCTCTATCTTCCCCCCCAGCCCTGGTCCCCTGTGCGGGGTGGGGCCACTGTGTGATCCCCCCCAGCCCTGGTCCCCTGTGCGGGGTGGGGCCTCTCTATCTTCCCCCCCCAGCCCTGGTCCCCCTGTGCGGGGTGGGGCCTCTCTATCTTCCCCCCCAGCCCTGGTCCCCTGTGCGGGGTGGGGCCACTGTGTGATCCCCCCCAGCCCTGGTCCCCTGTGCGGGGTGGGGCCTCTCTATCTTCCCCCCCAGCCCTGGTCCCCTGTGCGGGTTGGGGCCTCTCTATCTTCCCCCCCAGCCCTGGTCCCCTGTGCGGGGTGGGGCCTCTCTATCTTCCCCCCCCAGCCCTGGTCCCCTGTGCGGGGTAGGGCCCCTCCGTCGACCCCCGGATCCCTGGTCTCATCCCCCCCAGCCCTGGTCCCATGTGCGGGGTGGGGCCTCTCTATCTTCCCCCCCAGCCCTGGTCCCCTGTGCGGGGTGGGGCCTCTCTATCTTCCCCCCCAGCCCTGGTCCCCTGTGCGGGGTGGGGCCTCTCTATCTTCCCCCCCAGCCCTGGTCCCCTGTGCGGGGTGGGGCCTCTCTATCTTCCCCCCCAGCCCTGGTCCCCTGTGCGGGGTGGGGCCTCTCTATCTTCCCCCCCAGCCCTGGTCCCCTGTGCGGGGTGGGGCCACTGTGTGATCCCCCCCAGCCCTGGTCCCCTGTGCGGGGTGGGGCCTCTCTATCTTCCCCCCCAGCCCTGGTCCCCCTGTGCGGGGTGGGGCCTCTCTATCTTCCCCCCCAGCCCTGGTCCCCTGAGAGGGGTGGGGCCCCTCTGTCCTCCCCCCCAGCCCTGGTCCCCTGTGCGGGGTGGGGCCTCTCTATCTTCCCCCCCAGCCCTGGTCCCCTGTGTGGGGTGGGGCCACTGTGTGATCCCCCCCAGCCCTGGTCCCCTGTGCGGGGTGGGGCCTCTCTATCTTCCCCCCCAGCCCTGGTCCCCTGTGCGGGGTGGGGCCTCTCTATCTTCCCCCCCAGCCCTGGTCCCCTGTGCGGGGTGGGGCCTCTCTATCTTCCCCCCCCCAGCCCTGGTCCCCTGTGCGGGGTAGGGCCCCTCCGTCGACCCCCGGATCCCTGGTCTCATCCCCCCCAGCCCTGGTCCCCTGTGCGGGGTGGGGCCTCTCTATCTTCCCCCCCAGCCCTGGTCCCCTGTGCGGGGTGGGGCCTCTCTATCTTCCCCCCCAGCCCTGGTCCCCTGTGCGGGGTGGGGCCTCTCTATCTTCCCCCCCAGCCCTGGTCCCCTGTGCGGGGTGGGGCCACTGTGTGATCCCCCCCAGCCCTGGTCCCCTGTGCGGGGTGGGGCCTCTCTATCTTCCCCCCCCAGCCCTGGTCCCCCTGTGCGGGGTGGGGCCTCTCTATCTTCCCCCCCAGCCCTGGTCCCCTGTGCGGGGTGGGGCCACTGTGTGATCCCCCCCAGCCCTGGTCCCCTGTGCGGGGTGGGGCCTCTCTATCTTCCCCCCCAGCCCTGGTCCCCTGTGCGGGGTGGGGCCTCTCTATCTTCCCCCCCCAGCCCTGGTCCCCTGTGCGGGGTAGGGCCCCTCCGTCGACCCCCGGATCCCTGGTCTCATCCCCCCCAGCCCTGGTCCCCTGTGCGGGGTGGGGCCACTGTGTGATCCCCCCCAGCCCTGGTCCCCTGTGCGGGGTGGGGCCTCTCTATCTTCCCCCCCAGCCCTGGTCCCCTGTGCGGGGTGGGGCCTCTCTATCTTCCCCCCCAGCCCTGGTCCCCTGTGCGGGGTGGGGCCACTGTGTGATCCCCCCCAGCCCTGGTCCCCTGTGCGGGGTGGGGCCTCTCTATCTTCCCCCCCAGCCCTGGTCCCCTGTGCGGGGTGGGGCCTCTCTATCTTCCCCCCCAGCCCTGGTCCCCTGTGCGGGTTGGGGCCTCTCTATCTTCCCCCCCAGCCCTGGTCCCCTGTGCGGGGTGGGGCCTCTCTATCTTCCCCCCCAGCCCTGGTCCCCTGTGCGGGGTGGGGCCTCTCTATCTTCCCCCCCAGCCCTGGTCCCCTGTGCGGGGTGGGGCCACTGTGTGATCCCCCCCAGCCCTGGTCCCCTGTGCGGGGTGGGGCCTCTCTATCTTCCCCCCCCAGCCCTGGTCCCCCTGTGCGGGGTGGGGCCTCTCTATCTTCCCCCCCAGCCCTGGTCCCCTGTGCGGGGTGGGGCCACTGTGTGATCCCCCCCAGCCCTGGTCCCCTGTGCGGGGTGGGGCCTCTCTATCTTCCCCCCCAGCCCTGGTCCCCTGTGCGGGGTGGGGCCTCTCTATCTTCCCCCCCCAGCCCTGGTCCCCTGTGCGGGGTAGGGCCCCTCCGTCGACCCCCGGATCCCTGGTCTCATCCCCCCCAGCCCTGGTCCCCTGTGCGGGGTGGGGCCTCTCTATCTTCCCCCCCAGCCCTGGTCCCCTGTGCGGGGTGGGGCCTCTCTATCTTCCCCCCCAGCCCTGGTCCCCTGTGCGGGGTGGGGCCACTGTGTGATCCCCCCCAGCCCTGGTCCCCTGTGCGGGGTGGGGCCTCTCTATCTTCCCCCCCAGCCCTGGTCCCCTGTGCGGGGTGGGGCCTCTCTATCTTCCCCCCCAGCCCTGGTCCCCTGTGCGGGGTGGGGCCACTGTGTGATCCCCCCCAGCCCTGGTCCCCTGTGCGGGGTGGGGCCTCTCTATCTTCCCCCCCAGCCCTGGTCCCCTGTGCGGGGTGGGGCCTCTCTATCTTCCCCCCCAGCCCTGGTCCCCTGTGCGGGTTGGGGCCTCTCTATCTTCCCCCCCAGCCCTGGTCCCCTGTGCGGGGTGGGGCCTCTCTATCTTCCCCCCCCAGCCCTGGTCCCCTGTGCGGGGTAGGGCCCCTCCGTCGACCCCCGGATCCCTGGTCTCATCCCCCCCAGCCCTGGTCCCATGTGCGGGGTGGGGCCTCTCTATCTTCCCCCCCAGCCCTGGTCCCCTGTGCGGGGTGGGGCCTCTCTATCTTCCCCCCCAGCCCTGGTCCCCTGTGCGGGGTGGGGCCTCTCTATCTTCCCCCCCAGCCCTGGTCCCCTGTGCGGGGTGGGGCCTCTCTATCTTCCCCCCCAGCCCTGGTCCCCTGTGCGGGGTGGGGCCTCTCTATCTTCCCCCCCAGCCCTGGTCCCCTGTGCGGGGTGGGGCCACTGTGTGATCCCCCCCAGCCCTGGTCCCCTGTGCGGGGTGGGGCCTCTCTATCTTCCCCCCCAGCCCTGGTCCCCCTGTGCGGGGTGGGGCCTCTCTATCTTCCCCCCCAGCCCTGGTCCCCTGAGAGGGGTGGGGCCCCTCTGTCCTCCCCCCCAGCCCTGGTCCCCTGTGCGGGGTGGGGCCTCTCTATCTTCCCCCCCAGCCCTGGTCCCCTGTGTGGGGTGGGGCCACTGTGTGATCCCCCCCAGCCCTGGTCCCCTGTGCGGGGTGGGGCCTCTCTATCTTCCCCCCCAGCCCTGGTCCCCTGTGCGGGGTGGGGCCTCTCTATCTTCCCCCCCAGCCCTGGTCCCCTGTGCGGGGTGGGGCCTCTCTATCTTCCCCCCCCCAGCCCTGGTCCCCTGTGCGGGGTAGGGCCCCTCCGTCGACCCCCGGATCCCTGGTCTCATCCCCCCCAGCCCTGGTCCCCTGTGCGGGGTGGGGCCTCTCTATCTTCCCCCCCAGCCCTGGTCCCCTGTGCGGGGTGGGGCCTCTCTATCTTCCCCCCCAGCCCTGGTCCCCTGTGCGGGGTGGGGCCTCTCTATCTTCCCCCCCAGCCCTGGTCCCCTGTGCGGGGTGGGGCCACTGTGTGATCCCCCCCAGCCCTGGTCCCCTGTGCGGGGTGGGGCCTCTCTATCTTCCCCCCCCAGCCCTGGTCCCCCTGTGCGGGGTGGGGCCTCTCTATCTTCCCCCCCAGCCCTGGTCCCCTGTGCGGGGTGGGGCCACTGTGTGATCCCCCCCAGCCCTGGTCCCCTGTGCGGGGTGGGGCCTCTCTATCTTCCCCCCCAGCCCTGGTCCCCTGTGCGGGGTGGGGCCTCTCTATCTTCCCCCCCAGCCCTGGTCCCCTGTGCGGGGTAGGGCCCCTCCGTCGACCCCCGGATCCCTGGTCTCATCCCCCCCAGCCCTGGTCCCCTGTGCGGGGTGGGGCCTCTCTATCTTCCCCCCCAGCCCTGGTCCCCTGTGCGGGGTGGGGCCTCTCTATCTTCCCCCCCCAGCCCTGGTCCCCCTGTGCGGGGTGGGGCCTCTCTATCTTCCCCCCCAGCCCTGGTCCCCTGTGCGGGGTGGGGCCACTGTGTGATCCCCCCCAGCCCTGGTCCCCTGTGCGGGGTGGGGCCTCTCTATCTTCCCCCCCAGCCCTGGTCCCCTGTGCGGGGTGGGGCCTCTCTATCTTCCCCCCCCAGCCCTGGTCCCCCTGTGCGGGGTGGGGCCTCTCTATCTTCCCCCCCAGCCCTGGTCCCCTGTGCGGGGTGGGGCCACTGTGTGATCCCCCCCAGCCCTGGTCCCCTGTGCGGGGTGGGGCCTCTCTATCTTCCCCCCCAGCCCTGGTCCCCTGTGCGGGGTGGGGCCTCTCTATCTTCCCCCCCCAGCCCTGGTCCCCCTGTGCGGGGTGGGGCCTCTCTATCTTCCCCCCCAGCCCTGGTCCCCTGTGCGGGGTGGGGCCACTGTGTGATCCCCCCCAGCCCTGGTCCCCTGTGCGGGGTGGGGCCTCTCTATCTTCCCCCCCAGCCCTGGTCCCCTGTGCGGGGTGGGGCCTCTCTATCTTCCCCCCCCAGCCCTGGTCCCCTGTGCGGGGTAGGGCCCCTCCGTCGACCCCCGGATCCCTGGTCTCATCCCCCCCAGCCCTGGTCCCCTGTGCGGGGTGGGGCCTCTCTATCTTCCCCCCCAGCCCTGGTCCCCTGTGCGGGGTGGGGCCACTGTGTGATCCCCCCCAGCCCTGGTCCCCTGTGCGGGGTGGGGCCTCTCTATCTTCCCCCCCCAGCCCTGGTCCCCCTGTGCGGGGTGGGGCCTCTCTATCTTCCCCCCCAGCCCTGGTCCCCTGTGCGGGGTGGGGCCTCTCTATCTTCCCCCCCAGCCCTGGTCCCCTGTGCGGGGTGGGGCCTCTCTATCTTCCCCCCCCAGCCCTGGTCCCCTGTGCGGGGTAGGGCCCCTCCGTCGACCCCCGGATCCCTGGTCTCATCCCCCCCAGCCCTGGTCCCCTGTGCGGGGTGGGGCCTCTCTATCTTCCCCCCCCAGCCCTGGTCCCCCTGTGCGGGGTGGGGCCTCTCTATCTTCCCCCCCAGCCCTGGTCCCCTGTGCGGGGTGGGGCCACTGTGTGATCCCCCCCAGCCCTGGTCCCCTGTGCGGGGTGGGGCCTCTCTATCTTCCCCCCCAGCCCTGGTCCCCTGTGCGGGGTGGGGCCTCTCTATCTTCCCCCCCCAGCCCTGGTCCCCCTGTGCGGGGTGGGGCCTCTCTATCTTCCCCCCCAGCCCTGGTCCCCTGTGCGGGGTGGGGCCACTGTGTGATCCCCCCCAGCCCTGGTCCCCTGTGCGGGGTGGGGCCTCTCTATCTTCCCCCCCAGCCCTGGTCCCCTGTGCGGGGTGGGGCCTCTCTATCTTCCCCCCCCAGCCCTGGTCCCCTGTGCGGGGTAGGGCCCCTCCGTCGACCCCCGGATCCCTGGTCTCATCCCCCCCAGCCCTGGTCCCCTGTGCGGGGTGGGGCCTCTCTATCTTCCCCCCCCAGCCCTGGTCCCCCTGTGCGGGGTGGGGCCTCTCTATCTTCCCCCCCAGCCCTGGTCCCCTGTGCGGGGTGGGGCCACTGTGTGATCCCCCCCAGCCCTGGTCCCCTGTGCGGGGTGGGGCCTCTCTATCTTCCCCCCCAGCCCTGGTCCCCTGTGCGGGGTGGGGCCTCTCTATCTTCCCCCCCCAGCCCTGGTCCCCCTGTGCGGGGTGGGGCCTCTCTATCTTCCCCCCCAGCCCTGGTCCCCTGTGCGGGGTGGGGCCACTGTGTGATCCCCCCCAGCCCTGGTCCCCTGTGCGGGGTGGGGCCTCTCTATCTTCCCCCCCAGCCCTGGTCCCCTGTGCGGGGTGGGGCCTCTCTATCTTCCCCCCCAGCCCTGGTCCCCTGTGCGGGGTGGGGCCACTGTGTGATCCCCCCCAGCCCTGGTCCCCTGTGCGGGGTGGGGCCTCTCTATCTTCCCCCCCCAGCCCTGGTCCCCTGTGCGGGGTAGGGCCCCTCCGTCGACCCCCGGATCCCTGGTCTCATCCCCCCCAGCCCTGGTCCCCTGTGCGGGGTGGGGCCTCTCTATCTTCCCCCCCAGCCCTGGTCCCCTGTGCGGGGTGGGGCCACTGTGTGATCCCCCCCAGCCCTGGTCCCCTGTGCGGGGTGGGGCCTCTCTATCTTCCCCCCCCAGCCCTGGTCCCCCTGTGCGGGGTGGGGCCTCTCTATCTTCCCCCCCAGCCCTGGTCCCCTGTGCGGGGTGGGGCCACTGTGTGATCCCCCCCAGCCCTGGTCCCCTGTGCGGGGTGGGGCCTCTCTATCTTCCCCCCCAGCCCTGGTCCCCTGTGCGGGTTGGGGCCTCTCTATCTTCCCCCCCAGCCCTGGTCCCCTGTGCGGGGTGGGGCCTCTCTATCTTCCCCCCCCAGCCCTGGTCCCCTGTGCGGGGTAGGGCCCCTCCGTCGACCCCCGGATCCCTGGTCTCATCCCCCCCAGCCCTGGTCCCATGTGCGGGGTGGGGCCTCTCTATCTTCCCCCCCAGCCCTGGTCCCCTGTGCGGGGTGGGGCCTCTCTATCTTCCCCCCCAGCCCTGGTCCCCTGTGCGGGGTGGGGCCTCTCTATCTTCCCCCCCAGCCCTGGTCCCCTGTGCGGGGTGGGGCCTCTCTATCTTCCCCCCCAGCCCTGGTCCCCTGTGCGGGGTGGGGCCTCTCTATCTTCCCCCCCAGCCCTGGTCCCCTGTGCGGGGTGGGGCCACTGTGTGATCCCCCCCAGCCCTGGTCCCCTGTGCGGGGTGGGGCCTCTCTATCTTCCCCCCCAGCCCTGGTCCCCCTGTGCGGGGTGGGGCCTCTCTATCTTCCCCCCCAGCCCTGGTCCCCTGAGAGGGGTGGGGCCCCTCTGTCCTCCCCCCCAGCCCTGGTCCCCTGTGCGGGGTGGGGCCTCTCTATCTTCCCCCCCAGCCCTGGTCCCCTGTGTGGGGTGGGGCCACTGTGTGATCCCCCCCAGCCCTGGTCCCCTGTGCGGGGTGGGGCCTCTCTATCTTCCCCCCCAGCCCTGGTCCCCTGTGCGGGGTGGGGCCTCTCTATCTTCCCCCCCAGCCCTGGTCCCCTGTGCGGGGTGGGGCCTCTCTATCTTCCCCCCCCCAGCCCTGGTCCCCTGTGCGGGGTAGGGCCCCTCCGTCGACCCCCGGATCCCTGGTCTCATCCCCCCCAGCCCTGGTCCCCTGTGCGGGGTGGGGCCTCTCTATCTTCCCCCCCAGCCCTGGTCCCCTGTGCGGGGTGGGGCCTCTCTATCTTCCCCCCCAGCCCTGGTCCCCTGTGCGGGGTGGGGCCTCTCTATCTTCCCCCCCAGCCCTGGTCCCCTGTGCGGGGTGGGGCCACTGTGTGATCCCCCCCAGCCCTGGTCCCCTGTGCGGGGTGGGGCCTCTCTATCTTCCCCCCCCAGCCCTGGTCCCCCTGTGCGGGGTGGGGCCTCTCTATCTTCCCCCCCAGCCCTGGTCCCCTGTGCGGGGTGGGGCCACTGTGTGATCCCCCCCAGCCCTGGTCCCCTGTGCGGGGTGGGGCCTCTCTATCTTCCCCCCCAGCCCTGGTCCCCTGTGCGGGGTGGGGCCTCTCTATCTTCCCCCCCCAGCCCTGGTCCCCTGTGCGGGGTAGGGCCCCTCCGTCGACCCCCGGATCCCTGGTCTCATCCCCCCCAGCCCTGGTCCCCTGTGCGGGGTGGGGCCTCTCTATCTTCCCCCCCAGCCCTGGTCCCCTGTGCGGGGTGGGGCCTCTCTATCTTCCCCCCCAGCCCTGGTCCCCTGTGCGGGGTGGGGCCACTGTGTGATCCCCCCCAGCCCTGGTCCCCTGTGCGGGGTGGGGCCTCTCTATCTTCCCCCCCAGCCCTGGTCCCCTGTGCGGGGTGGGGCCTCTCTATCTTCCCCCCCAGCCCTGGTCCCCTGTGCGGGGTGGGGCCACTGTGTGATCCCCCCCAGCCCTGGTCCCCTGTGCGGGGTGGGGCCTCTCTATCTTCCCCCCCAGCCCTGGTCCCCTGTGCGGGGTGGGGCCTCTCTATCTTCCCCCCCAGCCCTGGTCCCCTGTGCGGGTTGGGGCCTCTCTATCTTCCCCCCCAGCCCTGGTCCCCTGTGCGGGGTGGGGCCTCTCTATCTTCCCCCCCCAGCCCTGGTCCCCTGTGCGGGGTAGGGCCCCTCCGTCGACCCCCGGATCCCTGGTCTCATCCCCCCCAGCCCTGGTCCCCTGTGCGGGGTGGGGCCTCTCTATCTTCCCCCCCAGCCCTGGTCCCCTGTGCGGGGTGGGGCCTCTCTATCTTCCCCCCCAGCCCTGGTCCCCTGTGCGGGGTGGGGCCTCTCTATCTTCCCCCCCAGCCCTGGTCCCCTGTGCGGGGTGGGGCCTCTCTATCTTCCCCCCCAGCCCTGGTCCCCTGTGCGGGGTGGGGCCTCTCTATCTTCCCCCCCAGCCCTGGTCCCCTGTGCGGGTTGGGGCCTCTCTATCTTCCCCCCCAGCCCTGGTCCCCTGTGCGGGGTGGGGCCTCTCTATCTTCCCCCCCAGCCCTGGTCCCCTGTGCGGGGTGGGGCCTCTCTATCTTCCCCCCCAGCCCTGGTCCCCTGTGCGGGGTGGGGCCACTGTGTGATCCCCCCCAGCCCTGGTCCCCTGTGCGGGGTGGGGCCTCTCTATCTTCCCCCCCCAGCCCTGGTCCCCCTGTGCGGGGTGGGGCCTCTCTATCTTCCCCCCCAGCCCTGGTCCCCTGTGCGGGGTGGGGCCTCTCTATCTTCCCCCCCAGCCCTGGTCCCCTGTGCGGGGTGGGGCCTCTCTATCTTCCCCCCCCAGCCCTGGTCCCCTGTGCGGGGTAGGGCCCCTCCGTCGACCCCCGGATCCCTGGTCTCATCCCCCCCAGCCCTGGTCCCCTGTGCGGGGTGGGGCCTCTCTATCTTCCCCCCCCAGCCCTGGTCCCCCTGTGCGGGGTGGGGCCTCTCTATCTTCCCCCCCAGCCCTGGTCCCCTGTGCGGGGTGGGGCCACTGTGTGATCCCCCCCAGCCCTGGTCCCCTGTGCGGGGTGGGGCCTCTCTATCTTCCCCCCCAGCCCTGGTCCCCTGTGCGGGGTGGGGCCTCTCTATCTTCCCCCCCCAGCCCTGGTCCCCCTGTGCGGGGTGGGGCCTCTCTATCTTCCCCCCCAGCCCTGGTCCCCTGTGCGGGGTGGGGCCACTGTGTGATCCCCCCCAGCCCTGGTCCCCTGTGCGGGGTGGGGCCTCTCTATCTTCCCCCCCAGCCCTGGTCCCCTGTGCGGGGTGGGGCCTCTCTATCTTCCCCCCCCAGCCCTGGTCCCCTGTGCGGGGTAGGGCCCCTCCGTCGACCCCCGGATCCCTGGTCTCATCCCCCCCAGCCCTGGTCCCCTGTGCGGGGTGGGGCCTCTCTATCTTCCCCCCCCAGCCCTGGTCCCCCTGTGCGGGGTGGGGCCTCTCTATCTTCCCCCCCAGCCCTGGTCCCCTGTGCGGGGTGGGGCCACTGTGTGATCCCCCCCAGCCCTGGTCCCCTGTGCGGGGTGGGGCCTCTCTATCTTCCCCCCCAGCCCTGGTCCCCTGTGCGGGGTGGGGCCTCTCTATCTTCCCCCCCCAGCCCTGGTCCCCCTGTGCGGGGTGGGGCCTCTCTATCTTCCCCCCCAGCCCTGGTCCCCTGTGCGGGGTGGGGCCACTGTGTGATCCCCCCCAGCCCTGGTCCCCTGTGCGGGGTGGGGCCTCTCTATCTTCCCCCCCAGCCCTGGTCCCCTGTGCGGGGTGGGGCCTCTCTATCTTCCCCCCCAGCCCTGGTCCCCTGTGCGGGGTGGGGCCACTGTGTGATCCCCCCCAGCCCTGGTCCCCTGTGCGGGGTGGGGCCTCTCTATCTTCCCCCCCCAGCCCTGGTCCCCTGTGCGGGGTAGGGCCCCTCCGTCGACCCCCGGATCCCTGGTCTCATCCCCCCCAGCCCTGGTCCCCTGTGCGGGGTGGGGCCTCTCTATCTTCCCCCCCAGCCCTGGTCCCCTGTGCGGGGTGGGGCCACTGTGTGATCCCCCCCAGCCCTGGTCCCCTGTGCGGGGTGGGGCCTCTCTATCTTCCCCCCCCAGCCCTGGTCCCCCTGTGCGGGGTGGGGCCTCTCTATCTTCCCCCCCAGCCCTGGTCCCCTGTGCGGGGTGGGGCCACTGTGTGATCCCCCCCAGCCCTGGTCCCCTGTGCGGGGTGGGGCCTCTCTATCTTCCCCCCCAGCCCTGGTCCCCTGTGCGGGTTGGGGCCTCTCTATCTTCCCCCCCAGCCCTGGTCCCCTGTGCGGGGTGGGGCCTCTCTATCTTCCCCCCCCAGCCCTGGTCCCCTGTGCGGGGTAGGGCCCCTCCGTCGACCCCCGGATCCCTGGTCTCATCCCCCCCAGCCCTGGTCCCATGTGCGGGGTGGGGCCTCTCTATCTTCCCCCCCCAGCCCTGGTCCCCCTGTGCGGGGTGGGGCCTCTCTATCTTCCCCCCCAGCCCTGGTCCCCTGTGCGGGGTGGGGCCACTGTGTGATCCCCCCCAGCCCTGGTCCCCTGTGCGGGGTGGGGCCTCTCTATCTTCCCCCCCAGCCCTGGTCCCCTGTGCGGGGTGGGGCCTCTCTATCTTCCCCCCCAGCCCTGGTCCCCTGTGCGGGGTGGGGCCCCTCCGTCGACCCCCGGATCCCTGGTCTCATCCCCCCCAGCCCTGGTCCCCTGTGCGGGGTGGGGCCTCTCTATCTTCCCCCCCAGCCCTGGTCCCCTGTGCGGGGTGGGGCCTCTCTATCTTCCCCCCCAGCCCTGGTCCCCTGTGCGGGGTGGGGCCTCTCTATCTTCCCCCCCCAGGCCTGGTCCCCTGTGCGGGGTAGGGCCCCTCCGTCGACCCCCGGATCCCTGGTCTCATCCCCCCCAGCCCTGGTCCCCTGTGCGGGGTGGGGCCTCTCTATCTTCCCCCCCAGCCCTGGTCCCCTGTGCGGGGTGGGGCCTCTCTATCTTCCCCCCCAGCCCTGGTCCCCTGTGCGGGGTGGGGCCTCTCTATCTTCCCCCCCAGCCCTGGTCCCCTGTGCGGGGTGGGGCCACTGTGTGATCCCCCCCAGCCCTGGTCCCCTGTGCGGGGTGGGGCCTCTCTATCTTCCCCCCCAGCCCTGGTCCCCTGTGCGGGGTGGGGCCACTGTGTGATCCCCCCCAGCCCTGGTCCCCTGTGCGGGGTGGGGCCTCTCTATCTTCCCCCCCAGCCCTGGTCCCCTGTGCGGGGTGGGGCCACTGTGTGATCCCCCCCAGCCCTGGTCCCCTGTGCGGGGTGGGGCCTCTCTATCTTCCCCCCCAGCCCTGGTCCCCTGTGCGGGGTGGGGCCACTGTGTGATCCCCCCCAGCCCTGGTCCCCTGTGCGGGGTGGGGCCTCTCTATCTTCCCCCCCAGCCCTGGTCCCCTGTGCGGGGTGGGGCCACTGTGTGATCCCCCCCAGCCCTGGTCCCCTGTGCGGGGTGGGGCCTCTCTATCTTCCCCCCCAGCCCTGGTCCCCTGTGCGGGGTGGGGCCACTGTGTGATCCCCCCCAGCCCTGGTCCCCTGTGCGGGGTGGGGCCTCTCTATCTTCCCCCCCAGCCCTGGTCCCCTGTGCGGGGTGGGGCCTCTCTATCTTCCCCCCCAGCCCTGGTCCCCTGTGCGGGGTGGGGCCTCTCTATCTTCCCCCCCCCACACTGCAAAAAATGACTATCTAAATATAAGAAATAAATACTTGATTAGAGAAGACACAGACTAGAAACAAGTGCATTTATCTGCCAGTGCAGTAAGATAATTACACTTGGTAAGATTTCTTGAAATAAGAAAAAAAATCTAGGCTTTAGAAAGGTGAGAATCTCTTGAAACAAGTGGTAAAACACTAATTCCAAGCACTGTATTAAGTCAAATAAATGTAAAACTAGTTTGTTTCTTTCTTAATTTGAGTGAAAAGATCTTAAAACCAGAGCTACTAAAAAGATGTGTCTCCTTAATTTGAGTGAAAAGATCTTAAAACCAGAGCTACTAAAAGGATGTGTCTCCTTAATTTGAGTGAAAAGATCTTAATACCAGAGCTACTAAAAGGATGCCTCTCCTTAATTTGAGTGATATGATCTTAAAACCAGAGCTACTAAAAGGATGCCTCTCCTTAATTTGAGTGAAAAGATCTTAATACCAGAGCTACTAAAAGGATGCCTCTCCTTAATTTGAGTGAAAAGATCTTAATACCAGAGCTACTAAAAGGATGCCTCTCCTTAATTTGAGTGAAAATATCTTAATACCAGAGCTACTAAAAGGATGCCTCTCCTTAATTTGAGTGAAAAGATCTTAATACCAGAGCTACTAAAAGGATGCCTCTCCTTAATTTGAGTGAAAAGATCTTAATACCAGAGCTACTAAACAAGATGATTCTCCTTAATTCAAGAGTTGTCATTAGCGTTTCTGTCTTAAAATAAGACACGTCATTTACATTAAATGAATTCAAGCACACATAATTAACATTGTCCACAATTATTTATTACTGTAATAAAATCTCTAATCTTTGCTCATGTTTTTCTGTCTTAACACACTTTGCACAGATAAAACAGGGGCAAAAAGTATCTGAACTATCTCAATTAAGTCCAAAACAAATTGAACATATACATTTTTCTCTATACTGTTCAACAGAAAAGGTATTATTTTCAACAATATCAGCGAGGGATATAGAGAGAGAGAAGGAGAGAGAGAGAGAGAGAGAGAGAGAGAGAGAGACTCAAATTCTATGACTGTACATGACTCCCCTAGTACCCAGCTCTAATTCCCAGTAAAAGCTTTCCACTCTGCCATGGCTCGTTTGTATGAGGTGGTGGCATCTCCCTCATGGATAGCATCCTGTAATATTTCTGTCTGAAGGACAGAGAGGAGGGTTGCCACACACTTTGGATATGTAAGACGCATGGTGTAGTAGTAAGCCAGCAGATAAAGCAGACCTTCACAGAGGTCTTCCTTGGCAAAGGTCGTGATGGGAGTGGTTCCAATGGCAACAACACAGCAGGACCCATCAAAGAGCAAAACAGGGCTGGAGAGAGGTCTCTTCTGGAGGTAGACGGTGGGATCTTCTGTTGGCTAAAGCAAAATAAGAAACAGATTTTTAGGATACAACAGAAAAACAATCCGACCCTGTTAGACACCATTATCAGGCCTGTGATTGGCAAAGGACAAAAAAGCAGGAAAATATACTGAGTGAATGAGAAGGTGTGTCCAAACTTTTGATTGGTGCTGTAAATATAAAACCTGTGCAGACATACTAGCAGTGTGAATGTGTTAAGTGTTGAATGTGACAACGTGAACAAACTCTCACCTGAAGGACATGAAGCAATGCCTCACTGGCATGTCCCAGCTTCTTAGGCGGTGCGGTTGGTGAGGGAAAGAGTGTGGGGAGTACCTTGACTATTGCTATGGTGTATTCCACTAGAAAACAACAAATCAACTTTAAGTTCAAAGTTGCCCTTCCTAAATATGACTATTATCAGGTTCACGTTGAGGTGACAGAAAATTATTTTTGTCACCATGAATAGTATTATCATTCTGGGTTTATTTAATCAGTGTTACATATTGGCAACATACACAATCCTATTCACACCCATATCTGAGGAATCAGCAAAGTGTATCAGAGACACAGCTAAATTAAGTACCTGCATCCAGGGTCATGGTTGGCTTCATTACTTTCTTCGAAACACCGTAAAACTGCACCAGGGCACAGAAGTCATCCCATCTCTTCTTTACTTGCTCTATGAACTTGGGGTTTCCCTTATCCAGGATCCGCCTCAGCTCACCCATCACCTACAACACAAGTAAAGACACTTTTTCATATAAACTCCTGACAATGTGCGGAGAATCAGGTCTAGACATTCTCAGGAGTTGCCCTTTCATACATGGACGACTCCTCGATAGTGGGCTGCATCAGGGCAGACGAGGAGGAGGAGTACAGGGACATGATCAGGAGATTCGTCAGCTGGGCCAGGGAGAACCAGCTCCAAATCAACCCCAGCAAAACCAAGGAGCTGGTGGTGGACTTCAGAAGGAACAAGAGTCCCCCAACCCCTATTACCATTCAGGGGGTGGATATCGAGATGGTGGACTATTACAAGTTCCTGGGAGTGCACCTAAATAACAAACTGGACTGGACGGGCAACACTGAGGCCCTCTATAGGAAAGGGCAGAGCAGACTGTTCTTCCTTAGGAGGCTCAGGTCCTTTGACGTGTGTAGCAGGCTGCTAAGGATGTTCTACCAGTCTGTGGTAGCCAGCACACTGTTATTTGCTGTGGCCTGCTGGGGGGGGGGGCAACACTAGGTCTAGTGAGACAAACAGACTGAACAAGCTGGTGAGGGCTCTGTGGTGGGGCAACAACTGGACAGCCTGGAGGCCGTGGTGGAGAGGAGGATGAGGGACAAACTGAAGTCCATCCTGGCCAACCCCTCTCATCCCCTCCACGACGAGCTGTGGCAGATGAGGAGCACCTTTAGCCACAGGCTCATCCCACCCAGGTGCAAAACAGAGCGTTTCAGGCGCTCCTTTGTGCCAGCGGCCATCAGACTCTATAACAGTGCCTGAGGTTTTCTCCTGTGTTCCCGAGTGTTGTAGATGGCTGCAGGCATGCATGCATGTAGGTATATATGTATGTATGTAGGTATGTATGTATGTATGCATGGATGTGTGTGTGTGTGTGGGTGTGTGTGTGTATGTATGTATGTGTATATATATATATATATATATATATATATATATATATATCCGTATATATATATATATATATATATATATATATATATATATATATATATATCCTACAGGATACTTACGCATAGTGTATGTATATATTTTTTGTTACCTATTGTGATTTAGTATGTATATTCTGTCTATCCTGCTGTCCCTTTACTTTCTTTTTCCCACTGCCCTGTACTTTCTAATGCTGAAACCCCCAAATTTCCCCCCACGGGGATCAATAAAGTACATCTACATCTAATCTAATGTAGCACACAACAGGAGATTGTCCATGGCATACGTGTTCTCACATACTGAAAATGTTTGGTTTAGGCGAAGGGATGGCACCTAGGTAGAGCGTGCAGGAGGCAGGACATGACGCAAAATGTATACTCTTACTATTAAGTGATGGCGAAATGAGACTTTCATTTCATTTTACAAAGTGTACATTAGTGACACCTGCTGGCGAGGTGCATTTAGAGCAGCCAGTATAGATCACGTGTCAACTAGTCTCGCATAGCCAGAACTATCTCCACATTTAGTTTACTGTGCCAGCACTGGAGAAAGGTCTGGCTGGACTCATTACCATTTGGGGATAGGGGAAAAACAAAGCTGTATTTCTTTAAACCAATCACAATCGTCTGATTTGGGCAGGGAGATTCTCCTGCCTCCTAATGACAAGGCTTACAATTTTTTTTTGATATAATAACTCCAGTGCATGTGTGAAAGGGGCTGAAACCTTAAAACCATAAGTGTTAAGCCTGCAACAATGCTTGCTTCGTGTATAAGCCGAAATAACAAGTTAATAACTTACATTAGGAAGATCCTTGAAACACGGATATGCATCCAGGATCTTGGTTGGCCGGTCCTCTTCTTTCAGGACATCACTGTCGATGAAGGCTCTTCTGGCTTGAAACTCAAGGTCAAGGATTTGGGAGACAGCATCTTGGTTGGGTTTTGGTTTCTTGTACATCTCCTGCAGTGTCTTGTAATGTCTGGCCTGTGTGGTCGGACTAGTGTCTGCTGAAATGGAGAACACATCAGTAATAGTACGTAATTTGCATGTGTGCCTATTTTTTATATATTGTATTTTGTATATTTTGCATTTAGCATATTGCACGGTTTCTTAGAAGCATAAATCAGGCTTAAGCCTACTTTATCATAGTGACAGCTCTCTGTAGTAGTTCTGGGGCCTAGACTGTAACTTGCTGTTTTTATTCTTGCGTTATATAATTTCTCTTAGATCTGTTGATGACATCAACACAGCTCTTTTCTGCTCCACTGTCAGTGAGGCAGGCTACTTAAGTCACTGTAAAAGACCAGTAAAAGACCTTATGAGTTCTTGTGCAAAGATGCGAGAAGTACAACCATCTCTCCATCTCTCAACCCATCACCCTGGAAATCTGACGACAGCATGTCAACTCATATGGCTAGACGGTAGACAGAGCATGGCCAAAGCACGCCTGGAAATCAAACAACAACACGTCAGACTCCTCAGAACTTCTGTTATCATTGGAGTATCGTAAGTGTCTTGACTCCAGGACACTCTGGCATGGACGGAGTGCTGCAGGGATGAAGTCAACTTGTCAGACCAGAGTGTGATGGCTATGATGACTAAAGTTAAGCGGCAGAGTATCTCAAAGTGTCATGACTCCAGGACTCTGGGCTGGATAGTAGGGATGCAAAGATGGCCTTCAAATTCTCCCATCTCTGCACAGGAACACCTAAGGTCTTTAAGAATGACTATTGTACCCTATACCTCACTGATTGTAGAGCAGAACAGGGCTGTCCTAACAGAAATTATATAACACAAGAATACAGTTTAATCAGGAAGAATCACATCCCTGGGAGAGGAGTGAATGGGGGGGGATTGTTGTTTCTGTCTATCAGCAAAAAGAGTGCAGTAAAATGTATAATAAAAATGGTTTCGCTTAAGAATCGTGACCTAAGCAAGGAAATCAACTCTCATTTTATCCAGAATCGCGCAGCCCTAGCAGAGACATAGCCCACATAACGCATAATTATTAATTAATTATAAATAAATATAACTGTTAATTTCAATTCATTTTCAATGTGAGCTGGACAGAGGGATTCGTCACCGTAAATCAGAGGCGTTCTTTTTTTGCGCTGACCTAAACAACCCAACGGACAGAAATCTATCCGTTAGTAATTCTGCCCGTTTTCTGATGTACCTGTGTGGCCGCAGATGAATCGTGATGTTGGATGTAGAGTACAGGACAGTTGTAATAGTATTAGTTTGAACTACCTGGATATTGTGATTTCCTTTTGTCCTTTCATTAGTACTTCTGGCTACTTAATAATTTGTGTTGGCACAGTTGGAACTAGGGTTGCACCCCCCACATACACACAGACACACACACACACACACACACACAGTAATGTTATGTATGTTATACATTCAGCAACATATGCTCTTTATGCTTTTTTAGAAAGCCAAATTAATGAAAACAAATGAGAAACCATCTGTCACATCACAATATATTAAGGGCCAATCAGAATTGACAAATATCGACGTCTGTAATATATCATAATATCCAAAATTATCATATTGCCTAGCCTTCATGCCCATATTGCCAAAATTCCATTTCCACTTACGTGAACTGGGGCCATCATCACTGCTCCCAGATGTTTGATGTAAAATAATTGTTGATCCACCACTTGAGTCTGCATCATAATCTTCTCCCGCGTCACTTGAGAAGTCAATGTGACGCCTTTTCTTTGCATGACCCCTCTCTGGTGTGGGCCCCTGTCTCTTCTGGGGGGACTTCACATTCTGCAGCCTCTTGTGAAGATAACCATAAATGCTTTCCTGTGGTAAATACAATTTCACTCATTGAGACTTTTTTGATAGACTAATTGAGACACTTTTTTATGTCACAGATAAACAATGTCAGTCAAAAAGTAATACTTCATAAGCTAAGTGTAAGAAATGATATAGCCTACCACAAATTGTAATCACTTACATGTTTCATAGTTTTGTCTTTATCCTGTAGCATGGGATAATACTCAACTAGCCTCCGAGCCATTGCAGTGACTTCATGCTTGGAAGGGTAACGGACCTCCTCTCCTTGCTCACTTGCTCTCAAGATGGAAATCATGCTGGTGACCGTGTTCCTCACCAGCCTGCATCTCAGATCTTTGGACATGACACATTCCCCCTCTCTGCCAGTGCGGGCCATCTCAAAGTAGTGCTTACGAACTTGCTCCAACTCGCTGTCTGTATAGACCACATATTCTGGAGGACTGGGAAGCTGTAGGGTCTTCTTTGGGCTTTTCTTCACCAAAGGAGTGGATGTCTGGGGGCAGACTGGAGGAGTTCCTCTAGGTGAAGACAGAGTTCCTGTTTCACCAGGGCCAGCATGGTCTGGTAAGGTGGGATTCCCATCCTAAAAAAGCAGACCGAAAAAGAATTTGTAAGAGTTAAATAACAGACCCAATTAGAAACAACACGTCTTGTGCTAGGTGCTTTCAGAGCAAAGTAGGTAACTAGTTACCTCTGGGCGAATAAGAGCCCACACTTGTTTCCTCCTGAGAAAGTGTTCCGGCCCAGGAAAAAGGTCTCTCAAATCATCACGACTGAGGGTGCGGAGCAAGGCCTCATCAATGTTGGCAGCTATAAAGACAGCCCAATCATTAACAAACCTTTTACTATTAAAAATGACCCTTTTCAGCTTATACATTTACCAGTCTTTAACTTGACAGCGTAAATTCTATGTTTTGTGCCTTCTTGTCATTTTATCTCTTGTTCATGATTAAATGTAAATAGAAATACTATTTAGACATTTGGTGTTTTGAAATTGTAAAATAGTTTTAATTAATTTTGTTTTTGAGATCAATGTAAGCATGTACAGTAATTTAATCAGTTAACATTAGCTAACAATTCACATTAATGTGTAGCTTTTTAACACATGAGTCATGACATACCATTTAAAATCAATACTGTAGTATCATCCAGTCCATCCATGGTTTTCACCTTCCTGGTTGTTGTTTTTGCTCCTTTAGGCAGGAAAAAAATCATGTTAGCCACCCACCAGAAACTCCCCTTTACCTGTAGGGTTGAGACATTGTAGGAGTTTGCGACTAGGAACTCAGAATTGACTATTAGATTATTATTAGATTAGCTAGATGTTTCCTAGTAGGAGGTCACAACGCAAACACAGCATATCTTTTTGCATTTGAGTTCTTAGCTGTCTGAAAGCTGTAACCTTTGTTTCATTGCTAACTATGATATAGATATGACATGACCAACGGCAGTATTCTAGCTAACGTTAGCCACGAGCATAATTTGCTAATTCAAAGCGCTTCGCCATCATGCCATGATTAATTTACATTATCCCGGTCCTAATAACACCCGCAAAATAGCTAGGTAGCTGGCAATCGATAGCATTATGGGGAAGACTGAGCTAGCAAGTTATGCATGTGACCTAGCTTAGATGAACCAATCTTCCCAAGAACAATGTAGCTAGCTAGCCACCTAGCTAGCGCTAGATATGACACATGACCAACGGCAGTATTCTAGCTAGCTAGCTATTTCGGATACCCGCAAAATAGCTAGGTAACGTTAGCTAGCTAGCATGGCTTGGTCTATCGGCTATGTTGGTGGCCAAATGATTGCCTCGTATTGGTTTGTTGACAGTTCAATAAACGTTTTAATGAAAAAGTATACTTTACCTTGACGGAATCCAATCCAAAGTGGCTGTTAGCTCTTATTCCAACCGAAGATTCTGTGGTTCACCCTCGTTGCTTCACATGTGCTTTGCGCTAAACCCTTGGCTTCCAATCGTTTAACTTTCATTCTTGACAGACGTGACTGCACGTCTGCTTGGCGCTAAAGGTGCGAGTGGGGGGAAGTATGTGCATGACAAATCAGTCTACGTGTAAATAGTGATAATAAAATAAACCATCTGTGGATATTATAACTATACAATATATGTACATTGTTAAACCTGTTTTGACATTTTTTAATTGCATTACGATGTAAATTAAATTGAATCTTAGAATGATCCACCCATAATTCCTAATTTGGTATTGCCCAAACCAATGCCCGCCAGAATGGTAGGACGTGGCTATTCCAGTGAAAGTAAGGGCAGTTTACAGATACTAGCAAGACTTGCAATTATTGGAGATTTTCATTAGGCTAAATTACATCAACTTTCATCTGAACTTTCTGGCTTTTGGGGGGGGGGCGAAAAAACATCATGGCCTGTTGGAGGTGTGTGATTTGCTTCGTTTTTGTTGCCTTAACACTGAAGTCTCTCTTGAGCCATATTAACACCGCTCATAGTCGCAATCCAGATTTCCATGTTATATGCGGAATTGATGGTTGTACCGAAGAATACAGAGTCTTCAACTCCTTCTACTACCATATCAGACGCACACATACTCTGTATCTTGCAACTGGGCAGCCACCCACTGGATGGATGACATCTGAGCCTAGGGTTGGAGGTGAACATTTTGATATACCAATTTTTTCGAACTCTGCCACCCAAACAAGAGGGATGCAAAGGACCATCAGTGAGGTCAACAACACACCTGTCGCCCCAAATGAAATGCCACAGCAGGAGCTTGATGATTTCCAGATTCAACGTCCTGATCATCAGGTAAGATGTAATGTTGGCTATCTTGCATGATAATGCTGTAGTTTCTTCAATTTTGTATTTATTTATTATTATTCCAGGGCTGTCTAGCTAGAATTACTGATATGAGGTGCTAGCTAGCTAATAGCCATGAAGACACCATGTAGAATAATGTGATAAACTTAGAGAAGAGAAGCTAGCTCCTCTGAGCATTGTTGTGTGCCCTAGCTACTCAACTCTAATTGTATATTACCATAACATGTCTACAGGAAGGAGCTGGTGCATCAAGTGAGAATCTTACCAGACGTGCCGCTGCATTTGTCATCAATGTCCAGGAAAAATGCCATCTGTCCCAGGTATTGCACTGCCATAACTCTAATTAGGGGTCCTATGCAGGTGCCCATTCAAAACATGCACACAGGTGGAGGGAGGGAGATGGAGGAGAGGTTGAGGGGAGGGAGGGAGATGGAGGAGAGGTGGAGGGGATGGAGGGAGGGAGATGGAGGAGAGGTGGAGGGGATGGAGGGAGGGAGATGGAGGAGAGGTGGAGGGGGGGTGGAGGAGAGGTGGAGGCAAGGGAGGGAGATGATGGAGGGAGGGAGATGGAGGAGAGGGGGAGGAGAGGTGGAGGGGAGGGAGGGAGATGGAGGGAGAGAGGGAGATGGAGGGGAGGTGGAGGAGGGAGGTGGAGGAGAGGGGGAGGGAGGGAGGTGGAGGGAATGAGATGGAGGAGAGATGGAGGGAGCTAGATGGAGGAGAGGTGGAGGGATGGAGGTGGAGGGAGCTAGATGGAGGAGAGGTGGAGGGAGCTAGATGGAGGAGAGGTGGAGGGAGGGACATGGAGGAGAGGTGGAGGGAGGGAGATGGAGAGGTGGTGGGAGGGAGGTGGAGGAGAGGGAGGGAGGGAGATAGAGGAGAGGTGGTGGGAGGGAGGTGGAGGAGAGGGAGGGAGATAGAGGACAAAGTGGGTGGAGGGGAGTGGCATAACCGTAGGACTCATTGCCACTTGCGGCTTTAATTGTATGTTAACACCCCTTCCAATGCACCAGACTGAATAACATTTTTTATAATATTAAAAATCAATAGTATTTTGTTTGTGTGTGTGTAATTTGGTGTACTCAATTGGTGTAATCAATCAACCCATTCCCATTGCTTGAGCTTCTATTATTACCCTTTAAGTGTTACCTGATGTTAGCCTGGCATAGCCATCCTGGTCACATGAGCTCACATTCTGTTTCTCTCCACGGTGAGAAACAGAATGTGAGCCCACGTGATAAGGATGGCTATGCCAGCCTAACCTGATGTAATTCTGACCCTTGCACAATAAACTCCCTGTGGTTCTTATGTTAGTTCTTGGTGATGGACAAACAGGATGTGTCTTTATACTTTTTTGTTATGTTTCAGAGGGGCGTCAACAGTATTATCTCTGGAGTCCAGCAGTATCAAACTGCTCTTCTGAGTACCTTGAGGGACACAATGAAGAGGACCTTCGAAAGAAATTCAGACAGTATGGAGCAGCTCCAAGAGGAGGCACTGGCGACATTGGACGATTTTCAGGATCCTTTCTCCGTAATAGCCACTACATACATGAGGGACAGCACCATTAAGAAGCTTTTTAACCCAGTTAAACCAGAGGAGATAGTGATATCACAAAGGGTTTGTAGAGTAAAGAAAGGACAATCAAGGGTTCTTGCAATCAAAAACAAAAGCTTTTACTATATACCCCTAATTAAGAGTCTTGAACAGTTGTTGTCTAATTCCAGAATTTTTCATATGATCAACACCACACCACAGACCTGCCATAAAGATGGATTTGTGTATGACATTGTTGATGGGAGCCTTTTCAAGTCCCACCCACTGTTCTCAGTGAAACCTTCTGCTTTGCAGTTGATTTTGTATAGTGACGAAATAGAGATATGCAATCCCCTGGGGTCACACGCTTCGGTAAATAAATTACTGATGGTTTATTACACTTTAGGAAACATAGACCCCAAGTTTAGGTCAAAGCTTGCTGCAATCAGACTGCTTGCAATAGCAAAAGCTAACGATATTGACGAGTGTGGTGTTGATGTTGTATTAGAAAGAATTGATAAAGACTTACAGTTGCTTTATAATGGTGTCAAAATCCAAACACAGAATGGTGGAATGGATTTATTTGGTGCTGTAGTTTCAGTATGCGGTGACACACTTGCACAACATGAGCTTGCTGGTTTCAAGGAAGGAGTTGGTTTCGCCTACAGCAAGTGTAGGCATTGTGAATGTACATTTGAGAAAATGCAAAGGAATTTTGATGAACACAATTTTACTAAAAGGACACTGGAAAAACACATTAGACAGTGCCTTGACATAGAAAGGGCTAGCACAGACTTCTTGAAATCATCCCTCAAAACCACCTATGGAATAAACAGAAAAAGCAAGTTAGTTGATTTTCCAGCCTTTGACCTCATTCAGCAAACTCCACAGGATATAATGCACATCATTCTTGAGGGTGTTGCACCCATGGAAATTAAGTGTGTGTTAAAATACCTTGTTTTGTCTGGGCAGATGGAGTTGGACATGTTCAATTCGGCCATACAGAATTTTCCTTTTTCACCAATAGATGTACGTGACAAACCCTGTCCCATCAGTGTCAGTACCTTGGCATCTAAGGATAGCAAACTTAAACAGTCCTCTGGACAAATGCTGATATTGTTGAAAATAATACCTTTTCTGTTGAACAGTATAGAGAAAAATGTATATGTTCAATTTGTTTTGGACTTAATTGAGATAGTTCAGATACTTTTTGCCCCTGTTTTATCTGTGCAAAGTGTGTTAAGACTGAAAAACATGATTGAACAGCATCTGAAACAGTTTAAGAATCTTTTTCCTGAGAATAACGTAATTCCTAAGCAACATTACCTGCTGCATCTCCCTACTCAAATTCTTTCTCTGGGCCCTTTGATAAGGCATATGTGCATGAGATTTGAGTCAAAGCACTGTTTTTTCAAACAGTGGTCTTCTAAATTGAACTTCAAAAATGTCTGTAAGTCACTTGTAGACCATAATCAGCTGTTTGAATGTTGTCAAAATTATATGGGCACTGAACATCCCATTTTTGTACACGAGAAGGAATTGGGTCCTGTGTCAGAAGTGACAAATATAGAGTACATTAGAGCAAAGATTAGAGATTTTCTGGGGATTGATGGCATACGACATGCTGTCACAGTAAAGTGGCTCATTCTCAACGGTAACAAGTACTTCAGTGAAAGGTCTCTGATAATAACCAATGCAAATGAAACAGTACCTGTCTTTGGACTTATAAAAAACATTTATGTGGTAGACAGTGCATTTTATTGTTTTGAATATCAGCTTTATGAGACTCTGGGTTTCAATAGGGATCTTTTAGCATATGAAGTTGCTGTACCTAATCTTGCCCAGGCAACAGAGTTGATAGATGCTGAAAAGCTAGTTGATCATACATCATATTTTCCTACCAGTTTTAACAACAGTGTGTATGTTTTGATAAAATATAACCTTGATGATGTCATTGCACTTAAAAATGGAAATTAATAAACATACGCCCCTTTGAAACAACAAAAAGTATGAAGACACATCATGTTTGTCCATCACCAAGAACTAGCATAACCCTTCTGAAGTGCCAAAATGGTCATTGTCCATAGAACCACAGGGAGTTTATTGTGCAAGGGTCAGAATGTATTTCTTTGGGCCCTTTGATAAGGTTTGGAAGAAGTATGGTGAGTTGATACTGCTGATACCTATTTGTTAACTGCTTTGATTTGTGTTGTTACTGCTTTAAATAAATGTGTTTATGTTAACACAACCCCATTTGGAATAATGTAATGTGACATTGATAATTAAGCAGTTGTTACTGGGCAGTCTTGAAATGAGTTGTCACAGCTAAAAACGGTCTTAAAAGACACAAGAATGTGGCCTCAAACAGTGTCTGATAGTAATTAAGCTTGTTATGAATGCAAAATAACTAATTTTAAGGTTTACTAACTAAGTAAGACAAAAAAGACCATTATTCTTAAAACAATCTTAATAATCTTACACAATCTGCTCTTGCATAGTATATTATTCTCAAAATAAGATCAGTAAGACTTCATGGCTAAATATAAGATTCCAAGTCTTAGTTAGATCAGAGTTTTTGCAGTGCAGCCCTGGTCCCCTGTGCGGGGTAGGGCCCCTCCGTCGACCCCCGGATCCCTGGTCTCATCCCCCCCAGCCCTGGTCCCCTGTGCGGGGTGGGGCCTCTCTATCTTCCCCCCCAGCCCTGGTCCCCTGTGCGGGGTGGGGCCTCTCTATCTTCCCCCCCAGCCCTGGTCCCCTGTGCGGGGTGGGGCCTCTCTATCTTCCCCCCCAGCCCTGGTCCCCTGTGCGGGGTGGGGCCACTGTGTGATCCCCCCCAGCCCTGGTCCCCTGTGCGGGGTGGGGCCTCTCTATCTTCCCCCCCAGCCCTGGTCCCCTGTGCGGGGTGGGGCCTCTCTATCTTCCCCCCCAGCCCTGGTCCCCTGTGCGGGGTGGGGCCTCTCTATCTTCCCCCCCCAGCCCTGGTCCCCTGTGCGGGGTAGGGCCCCTCCGTCGACCCCCGGATCCCTGGTCTCATCCCCCCCAGCCCTGGTCCCCTGTGCGGGGTGGGGCCTCTCTATCTTCCCCCCCAGCCCTGGTCCCCTGTGCGGGGTGGGGCCTCTCTATCTTCCCCCCCAGCCCTGGTCCCCTGTGCGGGGTGGGGCCACTGTGTGATCCCCCCCAGCCCTGGTCCCCTGTGCGGGGTGGGGCCTCTCTATCTTCCCCCCCAGCCCTGGTCCCCTGTGCGGGGTGGGGCCTCTCTATCTTCCCCCCCAGCCCTGGTCCCCTGTGCGGGGTGGGGCCTCTCTATCTTCCCCCCCAGCCCTGGTCCCCTGTGCGGGGTGGGGCCTCTCTATCTTCCCCCCCAGCCCTGGTCCCCTGTGCGGGGTGGGGCCACTGTGTGATCCCCCCCAGCCCTGGTCCCCTGTGCGGGGTGGGGCCTCTCTATCTTCCCCCCCAGCCCTGGTCCCCCTGTGCGGGGTGGGGCCTCTCTATCTTCCCCCCCAGCCCTGGTCCCCTGTGCGGGGTGGGGCCTCTCTATCTTCCCCCCCAGCCCTGGTCCCCTGTGCGGGGTGGGGCCTCTCTATCTTCCCCCCCAGCCCTGGTCCCCTGTGCGGGGTGGGGCCACTGTGTGATCCCCCCCAGCCCTGGTCCCCTGTGCGGGGTGGGGCCTCTCTATCTTCCCCCCCCAGCCCTGGTCCCCCTGTGCGGGGTGGGGCCTCTCTATCTTCCCCCCCAGCCCTGGTCCCCTGTGCGGGGTGGGGCCTCTCTATCTTCCCCCCCAGCCCTGGTCCCCTGTGCGGGGTGGGGCCACTGTGTGATCCCCCCCAGCCCTGGTCCCCTGTGCGGGGTGGGGCCTCTCTATCTTCCCCCCCAGCCCTGGTCCCCTGTGCGGGGTGGGGCCACTGTGTGATCCCCCCCAGCCCTGGTCCCCTGTGCGGGGTGGGGCCTCTCTATCTTCCCCCCCAGCCCTGGTCCCCTGTGCGGGGTGGGGCCTCTCTATCTTCCCCCCCAGCCCTGGTCCCCTGTGCGGGGTGGGGCCTCTCTATCTTCCCCCCCAGCCCTGGTCCCCTGTGCGGGGTGGGGCCTCTCTATCTTCCCCCCCCAGCCCTGGTCCCCTGTGCGGGGTAGGGCCCCTCCGTCGACCCCCGGATCCCTGGTCTCATCCCCCCCAGCCCTGGTCCCCTGTGCGGGGTGGGGCCTCTCTATCTTCCCCCCCAGCCCTGGTCCCCTGTGCGGGGTGGGGCCTCTCTATCTTCCCCCCCAGCCCTGGTCCCCTGTGCGGGGTGGGGCCACTGTGTGATCCCCCCCAGCCCTGGTCCCCTGTGCGGGGTGGGGCCTCTCTATCTTCCCCCCCCAGCCCTGGTCCCCCTGTGCGGGGTGGGGCCTCTCTATCTTCCCCCCCAGCCCTGGTCCCCTGTGCGGGGTGGGGCCACTGTGTGATCCCCCCCAGCCCTGGTCCCCTGTGCGGGGTAGGGACACTGTGTGATCCCCCCCGGAGCCCTGGTCCCCTGTGCGGGGTAGGGACACTGTGTGATCCCCCCCTGGAGCCCTGGTCCCCTCTCTATCTCCCCCCCAGCCCTGGTCCCCTGTGCGGGGTAGGGCCACTGTGTGATCCCCCCCTGGAGCCCTGGTCCCCTCTCTATCTGTCCTGTATATCCCTCCTGTTACCATTTACAGTACTAACACACAGGGGCTTGTGTGTTCCTCTCTACGTGTGTGTGTGTGTGTGTGTGTGTGTGTGTGTGTGTGTGTGTGTGGTCCTGGTCCCCTGTGCGGGGTAGGGACACTGTGTGATCCCCCCCGGAGCCCTGGTCCCCTGTGCGGCATTATTGTGGTAGAAATGCTTTTATTCACCTTTTCACCTCTTGTGTTTCCATGCCTGAAGAACGCTTTTCTCAGTGAGAGAGAGGTGTCTTAGGAACATTTTGACTTTCCATGCGCCCCGAGTTATATTGGTCAATATGAATGTCTCTCCCATGTAGAAGAGCACGCACCATTATAGGAGTCATCATTAGAACATAGATTATTGTGGTAGAAATGCTTTTATTCACCTTTTCACCTCTTGTGTTTCCATGCCTGAAGAACGCTTTTCTCAGTGAGAAAGAGGTGTCTTAGGAACATTTTGACTTTCCATGCGCCCCGAGTTATTTTGGTCAATATGAATTTCTCTCCCATGTAGAAGAGCACGCACCATTATAGGAGTCATCATTAGAACATAGATTATTGTGGTAGAAATGCTTTCTTTCACCTTTTCACCTCTTGTGTTTCCATGCCTGAAGAACGCTTTTCTCAGTGAGAGAGAGAGGTGTCTTAGGAACATTTTGACTTTCCATGCGCCCCGAGTTATATTGGTCAATATGAATGTCTCTCCCATGTAGAAGAGCACGCACCATTATAGGAGTCATCATTAGAACATAGATTATTGTGGTAGAAATGCTTTTATTCACCTTTTCACCTCTTGTGTTTCCATGCCTGAAGAATGCTTTTCTCAGTGAGAGAGAGGTGTCTTAGGAACATTTTGACTTTCCATGCGCCCCGAGTTATTTTGGTCAATATGAATTTCTCTCCCATGTAGAAGAGCACGCACCATTATAGGAGTCATCATTAGAACATAGATTATTGTGGTAGAAATGCTTTCTTTCACCTTTTCACCTCTTGTGTTTCCATGCCTGAAGAACGCTTTTCTCAGTGAGAGAGGGAGGTGTCTTAGGAACATTTTGACTTTCCATGCGCCCCGAGTTATATTGGTCAATATGAATGTCTCTCCCATGTAGAAGAGCACGCACCATTATAGGAGTCATCATTAGAACATAGATTATTGTGGTAGAAATGCTTTTATTCACCTTTTCACCTCTTGTGTTTCCATGCCTGAAGAACGCTTTTCTCAGTGACAGAGAGGTGTCTTAGGAACATTTTGACTTTCCATGCGCCCCGAGTTATTTTGGTCAATATGAATGTCTCTCCCATGTAGAAGAGCACGCACCATTATAGGAGTCATCATTAGAACATAGATTATTGTGGTAGAAATGCTTTTATTCACCTTTTCACCTCTTGTGTTTCCATGCCTGAAGAACGCTTTTCTCAGTGAGAGAGAGGTGTCTTAGGAACATTTTGACTTTCCATGCGCCCCGAGTTATATTGGTCAATATGAATGTCTCTCCCATGTAGAAGAGCACGCACCATTATAGGAGTCATCATTAGAACATAGATTATTGTGGTAGAAATGCTTTCTTTCACCTTTTCACCTCTTGTGTTTCCATGCCTGAAGAACGCTTTTCTCAGTGAGAGAGAGGTGTCTTAGGAACATTTTGACTTTCCATGCGCCCCGAGTTATATTGGTCAATATGAATGTCTCTCCCATGTAGAAGAGCACGCACCATTATAGGAGTCATCATTAGAACATAGATTATTGTGGTAGAATTGCTTTTATTCACCTTTTCACCTCTTGTGTTCCATGCCTGAAAAACGCTTTTCTCAGTGAGAGAGGTGTCTTAGGAACATTTTGACTTTCCATGCGCCCCGAGTTATATTGGTCAATATGAATGTCTCTCCCATGTAGAAGAGCACGCACCATTATAGGAGTCATCATTAGAACATAGATTATTGTGGTAGAAATGCTTTCTTTCACCTTTTCACCTCTTGTGTTTCCATGCCTGAAGAACGCTTTTCTCAGTGAGAGAGAGAGGTGTCTTAGGAACATTTTGACTTTCCATGCGCCCCGAGTTATATTGGTCAATATGAATGTCTCTCCCATGTAGAAGAGCACGCACCATTATAGGAGTCATCATTAGAACATAGATTATTGTGGTAGAAATGCTTTTATTCACCTTTTCACCTCTTGTGTTTCCATGCCTGAAGAACGCTTTTCTCAGTGAGAGAGAGGTGTCTTAGGAACATTTTGACTTTCCATGCGCCCCGAGTTATATTGGTCAATATGAATGTCTCTCCCATGTAGAAGAGCACGCACCATTATAGGAGTCATCATTAGAACATAGATTATTGTGGTAGAATTGCTTTTATTCACCTTTTCACCTCTTGTGTTCCATGCCTGAAAAACGCTTTTCTCAGTGAGAGAGGTGTCTTAGGAACATTTTGACTTTCCATGCGCCCCGAGTTATATTGGTCAATATGAATGTCTCTCCCATGTAGAAGAGCACGCACCATTATAGGAGTCATCATTAGAACATAGATTATTGTGGTAGAAATGCTTTCTTTCACCTTTTCACCTCTTGTGTTTCCATGCCTGAAGAACGCTTTTCTCAGTGAGAGAGAGAGGTGTCTTAGGAACATTTTGACTTTCCATGCGCCCCGAGTTATATTGGTCAATATGAATGTCTCTCCCATGTAGAAGAGCACGCACCATTATAGGAGTCATCATTAGAACATAGATTATTGTGGTAGAAATGCTTTTATTCACCTTTTCACCTCTTGTGTTTCCATTAGAGAGATACACACACCTGTATTACCATTAGAGAGATACACACACCTGTATTACCATTAGGAATAGAGAGATACACACACCTGTATTACCATTAGAGAGATACACACACCTGTATTACCATTAGGAATAGAGAGATACACACCTGTAATACCATTAGAGAGATACACACACCTGTATTACCATTAGGAATAGAGAGATACACACCTGTAATACCATTAGAGAGATACACACACCTGTATTACCATTAGAGAGATACACACCTGTATTACCATTAGGAATAGAGAGATACACACACCTGTATTACCATTAGAGAGATACACACCCCTGTATTACCATTAGGAATAGAGAGATACACACCTGTATTACCATTAGAGAGATACACACACCTGTATTACCATTAGGAATAGAGAGATACACACACCTGTATTACCATTAGAGAGATACACACACCTGTATTACCATTAGAGAGATACACACACCTGTAATACCATTAGGAATAGAGAGATACACACCTGTATTACCATTAGGAATGGTATCTTCCCAATGGAGACGAACCAGTCCGGTGTTTAACACGTGACAGGAAGAGGGGTGGCGTCGGGGCGGCCGTCACCTTTTACACGTGAAAGGAGGAAGGGTGGCATCAGGGCCACGTCACCTTTTACACGTGACAGGAAGAGGGGTGGCATCAGGGCCACGTCACCTTTTACACGTGACAGGAAGAGGGGTGGCATCGGGGCCACGTCACCTTTTACACGTGACAGGAGGAGGGGTGGCGTCGGGGCGGCCGTCACCTTTTACACGTGACAGGAGGAGGGGTGGCGTCAGGGCCACGTCACCTTTTACACGTGACAGGAGGAGGGGTGGCGTCGGGGCCACGTCACCTTTTACACGCGACAGGAAGAGGGGTGGCATCGGGGCCACGTCACCTTTTACACGTGACAGGAGGAGGGGTGGCATCAGGGCCACGT